>NC_091505.1:15288046-15588046 GCF_947461875.1 Haliaeetus albicilla
CAGAGGAGCAGAGAGAGGAGTGATGCCTTCCCTGAGCACGGCCAGGCAGCAAGAACAGCAGCACTGCCAACCTCCTGCAGCACTGCCACCTTCATACCTTAAAGGATTTAAGCCCAAGCTTTGGGGAAGCCTCCTGATGAGGTGAGTGGCACCGTGCAGCCACCAGCACACCTGTCCCACTGGCAAGCTCAGCACAAGCCCTGAAGCATACAACGCAGGAATAACAGTGCTGGACCAAAACAACTCGCTCTTGACCTTAGCTGCGAGAGACACGTGAACCACAGACACATTGAAGGCGGCTGTGGTTAGCGAACAGGTGGAGCTCATGCAGCCTCAAGAAAGCAGCAGTGTACAGGAGGGCAGTGGGGAGCTGGGGTGCAGGGCTACTCCCCACCATCCCTCCCCAGTGGCTGTGAGGCCAAGGAGCGGGACAGGTTCCATCAGACTCCACTACTGGTGATTGGTTGCACAGGCAGAGACCATGGGACACTGAGCACGCACTTTATTTATGTACAGGGGTATGTTAGTCCAGAGCCTGTGAATTAGGAATGCATCTGAGGGTATTGCATCTGCAATACCCATGAGAATGCATCTGCTTCTACAACTGATCCTTTTCAGACTCCTAAATACTTCCCAAGAACAGTTTATTTAGTTTAAAATTATCTTCAATATTAAACTAACCAGCTACAGAAAAGATTTTTTTTTTTTTAAACTAGGAGTGCTAATATCCTTCCTGCGCACACTTTATCACACACAGCATTGCAGCCTGTACCCACAAGCTGCTTTCAGTGGCTTCATGTGCAACTCCTTCTACTAATGTCAGATCTCAAACCATGTCTGCTTTGGTATATCCACTTTGCAACAAACCAAACCAAGGGAACAGTCACTAAAAGCACCACTGCCAGCGGCACAACCCCTGTGTTTGCTCCTGGGACATCGGCCCCGCTCACACCCCAGCCTGACATGAGCCCAGGCACCACAAACACTCGCTGGCTGCTGGTTTAATCCTGGCACTAATGAGTCTTCCTCAACCAGGAGAGACACCCTCTGCCCCATCATTACCCCCTTCCACTGCGGGAACTCCTAAGGGGGTCTGAAAGCACACGGTGCAAATGGCAGGGCCAAGGGACCACACAGCAGGTCCCTGTGAAGTAGCAGGGGTGGGAAGGCACTTCTTCAGCCAAGTCCCTGCTCCAGCTCTTCCAGGGGAGCACCGGGCGATGAAACCTTTCAGGTCACTTGGAACTGGGTCAAGGCAGCTGGTCTCAAATGGGGAGGAGGAGAAGAGGGGCTGCCCCGTGGCTCAGGGAGGGCTCTTTGGGATGAGACCTGATGCAGCCCTATGCATCCAGGTACTTCCAGCTACCAGGTTGCTCCCCCTTTCCCAGCTTGCTCGGGGATGGGGCAGCGCTCGTGCTCAGTCCCTCTGCACCCAAGCGTGGCCCCCGGCACGCTGGAGCTGGCAGCAGAGCACCACAGGGTGTTTTGGCTAGAGGAAAGCAACCCTCACAGGCAGCTCCTGGCCAAAAGATAAGGCTGCGTGTGGCCAGCAGGCCCCTGCGAGGCCAGCGCCGTCGGGAGCAATGCACAAGCCAAGGCCCCAGGGAACTGGTCAGGCCGGTTCCCTAACTGAGGCAGGCTGCAGGGCGCCCTGCCCACACCCTGCACCCTGCCCTGCAGAGCAGCCCTGGCCCCACAGCTCCCTGCCTCCTCCCGCAGCAGCCACTGGCATCCCAGGTTAGGCACAGCAAGATTTGTGCAAGGGCCGGACACCTGCAAAGCAGAGGCGGGAGGCATTTGCTTCCCCAAGACGCGATGCTCCTGGAGACCAGACCCTGGCTGTGTCGGCACCCAGGGCCCACCGTGGCTGGGTGCTCTCCGGGGTGCACAGCGTGCAGGGGCCACACGGCAACACAGTCACTCTGCTCTGCCCCTGGGCCAGCTTGCAGCACACGGGCACGGGCAGCCAGGAGAGCAGATGGTTTGGCTGGAGGGCAGGGGAGCAGTGCCAGGGACTCGGCACGGCCTCCTCCCAGCACCCAGGCACAACGCCTGCCTGACCCCCATCCCCACCCGTCACAGCCCCAGTGCCGGCGGACTTTGCCCTGCGGCAGCGGAGGCAGGCAGAAAGCAGCGCGCAAACCTGCCTCGCTCCTGCCCATGCTGCACAGCCGCAGCTCCAAAACACCCCCAGATTGGCTCCGGCAGGCACTCGGGTGCCCGGTTCTGGCCCTATAGACTGCATGCAGGGTGCAACACAGCCTCACAGGGCTGACTCAAGCAGTTGGGTAGCAAGTCCTGTAATTGATGTCCTGTCCACAGTGCAGCAGTTGAGCTGGTTTCGGGTAAACTGTGCTCGAAACTACCCCGCCCAGAAGGGCTGGGGCAGCCCAGATGCCCGGCAGCTCTCACAAGCACGTTTGCAGGTGTGCGGCCACCAGAGCCACAGAGGGTCGGGAAGGGCCATGCTGGGGAAAAGCTCTGCCCTGGGATCACCCTCTCAGCAAGGCACTGCCCAGCTCCCATCTGAAGCCACCTGGTTGCATGTGAGGGGACACAGCGCCGCAGAGGCCACCAAAGCCACGTGGAGGGATGCAGCAAGAGATGAGAGATGCTACAAGCAGCCTGGGGGCAGCGGGGAGCTCTCTGGCTCGCAGGCATGCCCCGATAGGTGCAGCACCTATTCAGGCAGAGAACAGGAGACTCACAGGCTCAACTCAAGCTGGACTCAGCCTAAACCCTGCTCTACCCATGAGGGTGTCCATGGGACAGCAGAGGAGTGAGGGCAGGACTAGCAAGTAGATGTTTAATCAACACAGTGCCCAGCTTGTTGCACACCCCCGGCACACAGCCCCGAGGTGCTACATCAAGCAAGATGCCTGCAGAGCCTCACAGTAAGGCGTGAATTGCAGGAACCCAGAGCTGCAGCTCTCCCTTCCTGCAAGGTCGGGCTTGCACCAGGTCCAGCAACAGCCTGAAGCCTCTCCGCATGGAGCAGACATGCAGTAGGAGATGCAGGCTGAGGCTGATGCAGCCTTGGTCCTTGTCATCCTTCCCACAGGGAAGGAGAAGCATCCCCTGCTCCTGCCAGGCCCCACCTGCAACAGGCTGTGCAGGGCGAGGACTTACAGGATTATTTTAATTACCGAGTTAAAATTACTCATTAGCTGTCACCCCACTCACACTGTGGCAGGCAGTAAGCAGGGGCTGCCCTGGTGGCACAGGACTCGAAGCAGTTAGAGCTGCATGGCTGCTTAACCCCTGCCTGCCCCGTGCCTGGCTCTGAACCAAAAGTGCATCGAGGGCTCAGAGTCATAATCCTCCTAAGAGCTCATCTCCCCTCCAGCCAGATCCTGCCAGAGCAATGGCGGGAGGAGACAGGGAGAAGCCTGTTACAGGGAGTGGTTCGAGGAGAGCATCCTGAATGCTGCCTTGAGCTGTCTGGGGCAGAAGCAGCACTGGGTGCCCGCATTTCCCTGTTTCCCAGTGGTCCCCAGTGGGTCGGTCTGGCCAGCAGTCAACCAGGGCTCTGCAGAGACACCAATACTTTCTCAAGCGGAACAGCCCTTGAAAGACACACTCAAGTGCAGAGCACCCAGCCCCGGCGAACCAGTGCAAAAGCACCACTCTCCCTGCTGTGCCCTCTGGGCTTCATGATGCATCTAGCACACTCCCTTCCCTGGCCTCCAAAACACCCATCCACAGAGGTGCTACACGGCCCAGGCTGAACCGTCCCACGCTGCATCCCGCCCTGTGGGGATATACCCATCCCACTCACCTCCAGCTGCCTGGAGCAAGGGGGCAGCAGGGGAGGCTGAGCCTTACCGGACATAGAGAGATCTCTTCTCGCTTGTCCGGAGGGAGCCGGAGCCGGAGCTCATGCTGCTGTTCATCATCTGCTCTCTCAGGTCGTGGATCTTTGACTCGAAGCGGCTGTACTCTGCAGGGAGAGAGGTGGTCAGTGCAGGCAGGAGCTGCCGCCAAGCCACCCCCGCCCCCACCCCGCACCAAGCCGGGCCCAACTGTTAAGTACTGAGAGAGGCAATGACAGCCCGTCTGTGGGGCATCTTGCCCATGAGGCTGTCCATCCCTACACATGAGGGAGGATGAAACCAAAGAGGCTGCAGCACCCTGCAGGAGTCCAGCAGGCATCTGGAGCAGGCAGGGCACTTAGCTGCTCCCAAACCCCTGCACAGGCAGCTTGGGCAAGGGCTGTTGAGACCTCCACTGCTACTAAGCTGCAGCTCAGCAAGGGAACAGCTGGGCAGGGCAACAAGCCGCGGACCTACAGAGCAGTTCAAAATGTGCAGAGAGTGAGCCCCTCCAGGAGACCGTCAGCCACCGGCTGGAGCAGCAAGGCACCCCTGCAGCCATGGGGGGGGGTCCCCACCCACCGCTCTGCAGGCAGCGGAGCCCCTCTCCCCAGCAGGCGTGGAGAAGGGGGAGGAAAAAGCACGGCTCCTGCCCACAGAAGGGGAGTGGGGAGGAGGAATTCGCCTTTTACTCCTACCTCCAGTGGCAGACACCCGCAGGAGCAGCTGGGGGACCCTCCAAAAGCCGCCGCCACTGCCACCTCCCTGCCAGGCAGCTGGACGGGAGCAGCCGCCACCCCGGCGCCTGCCGCCGCGCCAGCCCGACCTTCAGCTGGGTGTAAAGGTCGGGCCGGCAAGCAGAGGGTGGAGGCACCGGCCCTGCTTACCCAGGGCCAACCGGGGAAGGTTTGAGGGGTGGTGAGCAACTGTGGCACCGTGGCACCAGGGAAGCTGCCGGCACGGCCACAGCCCACCCCGGCAGTTCTCACCAGGTACCCTTGATTTTGTCCCCTGGGCACACCCTGCAGTTATATCCCTGCTTCCCGGCGAGAGGAGACCAGTCTCACCTCTACTGCAAGACTTGCCTAGAAAGCCTCATCCACAACCCAGCAGTTCAGATATGGTTTGGGTTTTTTGTGTGTGAACTGGAGCTCAGCAGTGGAGGCAAGTGCTCACTGCAGAGTGGAGCCCCAGCAGTGTGGGGGATCATGCAGGCTGCTGCCTAGCCCGCAGAGCAGTATCGCACAGGGGTAGTGGGAATAACACACTGCTAAGAAACGCACTGCACGCTGCGTTTGAGAGCCAGCCCCTCACTGTGCAAAGGGAGAGGCGACTCTCGGTGCAGACGCACAGGGGGCTGGGGTTATGCAGCTGCAGCTCAGCATTTCCTGACCCTACATCTCTTCACTCTGCAGCCAGACCCTCCTGGGCATCCCCCTCCTGCACCCAGCTGCCAAAGATGCATTTTTACTTAAAGACTGAAAATAAAGGTAATACACACTAAAACCGCCAAATGGCACACAGAAACTCCACACAAGGCCCCTTCCCCTGCCATGGGACATCAAGAGGTGCCACATGCCAGGCAGGTTCAGTCACTTAATGTGGAGGTCACCAGACCCCCGCTGACCCTGCCTGCCCCATGCCAAGGGGCACCCACAGCCCCTGCCTGCCTTCATGCTAGCAGAGGGAAACAGAGAAGCAGCCAGGCGTGGGCAAGGCTTATTTTATAAGAAAACTGAATTCTGACACCAAAGCAGCACTTTTGCACTCGCCAACCTGCATCGAGGTTTTACAGAGCTCCTGGCAGAGGGAGGTGAGCTTCATACTGCTCCACACCTCTTACCCCACACTGGGGTGGACCACAGCATCTGTGGCGCTACTCATCTGCCCCAGGATGCCCATGAGCTCTTATATCGCAGAGGAGCATCTGTCAGAAGCAGGTACAGCTGCTCTGTAAACCCTTTGGTATAGAAGGACTCTTTCCCCCAGAAAGCTGCTGAGCTGGGTGCTGTAACCTCTGTCCCCAGTCGAATTGTCCCAAACCCCACTGGGGGCACAGACTCTCCGCACACCCTGCACCAAAAGAACCGCTGCTCCCCGTCACGCGGGCTCGCATCCCTCCCATGACACCCTTCTCCACAAGAAGCCCAGTGTGGAGAATGCACTGCCTGGGACTGGGCAGGCAGAGAAGGGCAAAAGCAGGTTTAGCCGCCACTGGCATCAAGGCGAGGATGTCGGGAGGGCAACCTTTGGGTGCCACCGTGCTGCCAGCGACTGTGTCCCCTGCATGCAACCCAAGGGCAGGGCTCTCAAATACCCCTGCCTCAGCCGGGACGCTCCATGGAAAGGGACTTTCCAAATTTTGCTGGAGTGGCCACACTGCTTGGAGGGGCTGGGAAAAGCCCACTGGCACAACAAGAAGCACAAGCCAGGCTGGATGCAGCAAACTGAAGGACACAGGGGCTGCTCTGGCTTTATCCCCCGGAGAGCAAACACAGTCACGTCCTAGGATGGGTCTCCCAAGAAGCCACCAACCTGTGCTCGATATGACTGGGGGAGGGCACAGGCCAGAGGAGCAGCCAGCCCCAAAAGGAAACCCGCCACCTCCCTCCCAGCACAGGGGAGGCAAGGTTACTCCGGGAGCAAGCATGGGATGCTCCCAGCTGCCACCGGCCCCCCCTTATCTCCATGCTGGAGCAGCCTCTGAGACAATTACCAGTGGATAACCCCCAGCAAGCAGTGCTCCCGCCTTTGCTCCCTGGCTCATAGCCATCTTGCCTCTGCATCCTGGAAGGAGATCTCCCACATAGTCAAAACTCATCGGGAAGCTTGTCCACAGCACAGTGGGGAGGTGAGCCATGGCTGATGCCCACCTCCCTGGCATTCCCACGGGACACGGGTGCCAGACATGTTCAGGACACACTTACCAAGACTGAAAAATATGCAACAGGTGACCTGGCACCTCTTACCGCAAGTGCCACCGCAGTGCTGCGCCATGCACCAGGAGGGGTAGGACTTTTGCTATTCCCACTCAGCAATTCGATAAAAACACCACTCCACCCTCCTGCCACTCTTCCCTTCCCAGGGTGCAGGTGCCCCTGGAGCTGCGCCTGATCCTGCACCACAGGGTGAGCTCAGTGCTGGGAGCAAGATACAGCCCTGCACGCCTGAGCGCACACAGGTCACACACCATTAAAATCAGGCAGGGATTGCCTGCCTGCACCCAGGATCCCCAGCACCAGCACATGCTCATGTGGTGCGCCTGCAAATATAACCAGCGGAACCAACAAGACCGTGGGTCTGCAGCTGATTTCTGGGCACCAGGGGACAGTGCAAGGGGAAAAGGTGCTGGCAGAGAGGGGAGCTGCATTGGAAAGCAACCCTGGAGCACGCATAAAGCCTTGTGCCCATGTCCTGCTCTCTCTGGCATGCAAACCTGCCTGCTCAGGGCCAGGCCGGCTCTGCCAGGCCATTAGCAGAGCCCAGGGATGCTCAGCCACAGGCTCCAGCCCAGCCACCTGCAAAAACTACACCCAGCTCCATCCTTCCCCTCCAGCCTGGCATCTTATCGCCCTGGCCCCACACACCTGCCAGCTGTGGGGTTAAAGTACAGACACCTCCTTGCACAGGGCGCAAGTGCCGCAGGCCCAGGGGAGCGGAGGGGAGCATGGCCATAGGGAAAGCTTGGAGGCTTTTAAAAGCGATCGCGCAGCCCGGTCACTTCCCTTTGAGCAGCCAGCTTGGAAAAATGCAATCACGTGAGTTTTTGTATTTTCAGGGGAGGAATATCAAGGCTTTGTTGTGTGGGGCAGGAGGAGGGGGAATTGCCAAATGCAAGTGCTGGTGATAGCGGCAGGCAAAGGTCAGGGGGAGAAGTGCTCAAAGGGAAGGGACCTCACAAACAGCTCAGAGGTACCATCACAGGGAGCAGCCTCCTCCTCATTGACAGCATGCAGCAGTGGTCAGAGGCGCTGCACCAGGTGCAGGTGCTCAGAAGAAAGGCAGGATGGCAGCTCTTCTTTCTATGCTTCCCTGGTTTTGTCTTTGATTCTTTCCACTCCTGGTGGCTTGCAGGACCCCACAGAGAGGGCACATCATCCCCCAAGACCTGCGCAAGCAACCTCTCTGCTCCCTCGGAGCCCCAGCGAGGTCAGACGCAGAGCACACATGCACTCATACAGCAACCCCTGGGCAAGCCCTCCTGTGCTCACGTACAAGAGACATGTGCCATCCTCCGCCTCTATGAGCAGAAAGGAACTTCTCAAAGCCCCCTTCCATCAGCATCTCCTCCTTTGGACATCCTACAATCCAGCTTTCTTGCTCTTTCCAGAGCCATGACACACATAGAAAAGCCAAACATTTCGAAGCACACATCCCCTGGAGGGGACCCAGCCTCACCTGCACCTGGGGCTCATGCCAAGGAGAGCTTTCTCCTTGGCTCCCAGGCCTTCAAGCCTCTGGAGCGCTGAGGTCAACTCCCAAGGTACAACAGCCTGCGTTTCAGAGCAGCAACCCTACCTCCTAGGAAATACGGCTGCAGCCCGTGTGCCAAGTGCTGCTGGCTGCACGTGCCTGGAGCCATCACGGACCCGGAAAGCCACCGGCTACAAAGCACCGATATTTCAGCCTTGGTCTAAAGGGGTTTCAAAACATTTTGTCCTGTTTGACATTTAGGAACCACTCTTGGTTGGCGTTTTTGCCAAATCTCAAGTGGCAAAGGGAGCCAGATATACAAGAACATTAAGTGCTTCCTGGAAAGAAAGAAAGAAAAAAAACCCAAACCAGCCAAAACAAACAAACCCCACACCCACAGCATGCCCCTGAGCGGCACTAACGGCTCTGCACCCCAATGGCCTCTGCCATGGGACAGAGGAGAAACAGCGGGCACAGGGACCCGCAGGGCACTGCCCAGCAATGCCACTGAGGAGGAACAAGGCGACGCACAGGCAAGGGGCGGCATGTTGGCCTCGGTGGAGAGGACCAGAGCTGCTGGAGAAAAAAACCAGCAGGGCCCAGGAGAGACACCTTCATTTGGGGACGTGAATTGCTGCATCCCAGCACCAGCACGGTGCCACTCGGGACATGGCAACAGCGCGGCAGCAGCCCTGGGAGCAGCTCCCGGCCCCATGCCTGCTGGTGGGATGCCCTCCCCAGTGCTCACCCTTCCAACCCACGGGTGACACTTCGGCCCTGCCAGCCCCGGGGAGGGTTTTGGCAGGCAGCTACCAGCTCCCTTCCCACAGCCACTGGCTGCCCCACGCGGGACCACCAGCCCCCCACACCTTTGCCGAGGAAATTAAAGGCCAGCGCTAAGGAAAAGCAGTCGTCGGGCTAGCGCAGCGGGCGGGATGCTCAGAGTTGAGGACGAGCCCGCACCCAGCACCGAGGCCTCGGTTCCAGCCCCGCGGGACCGGTGGTCGCAGGGGGGGTCCCCGGAGCCCACCGCGCTGGGGGATGGCGGGGGGAAGGGAACCGTCTCCCAGGACGAAGGGCGGTCGCCACACCCGCGAGCCCGTCCGGAGCGCCCCCGGGCGCGCCAGCAAGGCCCACGGGACCCCACGGAGCGGGGCCTCCTGGCGACGCCCTCCGGTGAAGAGACACCCCCCGCCCCCTCCCCACCGCAGACGACCCCCCTCCCGGCGAGGTCCCCCCGCCGGCCCAGGCCCGGAGCGGGCGGCCCGGCCCGTGTCGCCGGGCCAGCCGCGGGGCCGGAGAGGCGCGGGCGAGGTCGGCGGAGCCCCGCTCACCTGCAGGCCGGTGGGGGGCGGCGGCGCCCCCGGCAGCAGCCCCGGAGCCGCCCGGCCCGCACACAAAGCCGCGCAGGCACCGCCGGCGGGACGCCGCCGCCCCGCCCCCCCTCCTGCCGCGCCGGCCAATCGGCGCCCGCACCTCCCCCCCGGGCCCCGCCCCGCGCCAATGGGCGCTTCGCCGGCCGCCCCCCGCCCCCCGGCCTCCCGGCCCGCCCGCTCCGCGCGCCAGCCGACGCCCCGCCCCCTCATCTGCATGCGACGCCCCACCCCCAGCCCGGTCCCGTTCCCGGCGCCGGCCCCGCCCCCGTTCCCGGTTCCCGCTGGCGGTACCTTCGGGCCGGTACTGCGCGACGATGGTCACCGTCTGCCCCGCCCGCTTCAGCGCCGCCGCCGCCTGCTCGTGGGTGGCGTTGCGGAGGTTCACGCCGTTCACCTGCCGGGACAGAGCGGCTCCGCTGGACCGGACTGACCGGGGCTCGCACCCACCGGGTCTGCCCTGCGCCCCGGCCCTCGGCACCGCTGCCCCTGTCCCTGTCCCGGTACTCGCGGTGCCCACACTCTCAACCCCACATCACCCAGCCCGTGTGCCCCCCAGTACCACAGCTGCTACCGACACCCCCAGTACCGGCATCCCCAGTACCCGCCCCCGGCCGGCCCGGTCATCGGGGGTGCCCTCCGCCGGCAGGCGGGCAAGGACCCGGCCGGCCCCTGCTCCACTGCAGGATAGATACCGGGCAGGCTGCTTCTCTGATTCTACGCACCCAGGGGCCACGTCCACGCCGGCACTGGGGTTGGACCCTGCCAACCGTGTCCCGGGTGGCAGGGGACAGGTGTCCTGTGGGCGCCTGCCCGGGGCTGTGGGAGGCCGTGGAGGGACAGCGGGAGGCCCCGCCGACTCACCGAGAGGATGCGGTCTCCCCTCCGCAGCTCACCGCTGAGGTCAGCAGGGCCTCCAGCCAGGATGAAGGACACGAAGATCCCCTCGCCATCTTCCCCTCCAACGATGTTGAAGCCCAGGCCGGTGGAGCCTTTGTGCAGGATGATTTTCCGGGGCTCCCTGGAAGGACAGACACAGGACAGGGAGACATCAGGGTGAAGAGCAGCGAAGCTGATGACAGGGTCGGCTGTGCCTGGGCTTCCTGGCACACCGGCAGGGCTGGAGTCACCCCAAGTGCGACCTGGCGTGACTCAGCCCTCTGCCACCAAGGACGCTGATAAAACGGGAGAGGTGCAGGCAGTTGCATGAGTAATGAGACAGAGCACGGATGGAGACAGAGCATCTGCCATGAAATCACGCACCGAAACATCAGACTGTGAGGCGCCATCAGATGCCACAAGCCTGGGCATCAAGGATGGCATGGCCGTGCCAGGAGAGGGAGATCCAGCCCCTCTGCACCCGTGCAGCATGGCAAGTGTGCCTGCAACTCCACGCACCCCCATGCCACAGGCCCTGCACAGCTCAACAGAAGTCCTAAATTTTTTGATGATGACTTAATTCTTTCACAGCTCAAACAATAGGCAGGCAAAGGCAGAAAGACTGCCTAGCATTGCAAAAATCCTTGCATCAGTTTTCATCTGGAAAAAAAAATGAAGTCTGATGGGAATAAGAGCAGCTCCCAGCTCAAGCACTGGATTAAAATAAGAAGGAATAAACGACGCCAGACAATTAGCACAGGCTGGCGGTGATTGTCAGCCCACATGACACTGTGGACCATCAATGTATCCGCTGTGGTGACCGGCTGGATCCTGGGTGCTCCAGCAGGTACTGCAATGACCGAGGACCTGCCAGTGAGCTCAGCAGCCTGATCAACCCTGCGCCTGCCGGTGAGCAGAGGGAGATCTCCGGGGCGCAGTAGGAGAGATGCTGGAGCCCCAGACATGGCACTGTCCGAGAGCACCCATGGTGGACCCTAAAACGCCAGCAGACTTCTGCTAAGAGGACCCTGGGGCACCGGGGGGGGGGCTGGGCCAGCTGGCCCCCCCCGGCTGCCAGCGACAGCGGGGGAAGGAGTGGGGCTCATGTGGCATGAGTGGAGCAGGGACCCAGGGGAATAAAGTTTGGCCGAGCAGTCAGCACAAAGCCCTGCAGCCTGGCAGCGTGCTCCCAGGCCACTCTCGCAAGAAAACATCTTATTCAGCCCCCAGGGCCTGCCTGGAGCATCACAGCCATCACCTGGGCGGATGGGGGAAGGTTTTGATGCTTTCACAGATGCAGGCGGCAGGATTTACCTCCAGGGACACGTGCCAGCACCCCAGGAAAAGTGTCCCACCATCCTTTCCTGTGGGGGAGTCCTGATGGGCTGAATGTCACTTAGCTTCAGGCAACCACCTTATAAGGAGCAATAGGAACAGGAGATGGACAGACAGAAGTGCAGGATGCCTTGCAAGAAGGTCTTGGTGGGCTCCTGCCCTGTCCAGACCCTGGGCTCAGCACAGCCTGACCCTCCCGGCTCTCCCAACTGCTCCTCTCCCTGTCCCCATGCCTCCCACTAGGCACAGCAGTATCCCAGTCCCCTACCTCTGGTCACACTTGCTCCTCTGGCCTCGCTGCTGCCTGGAAGGGGACAGGGACGGCTGTCCCCTGTAGGACATGGACGATGAGACATTGACGGTGAACATTGTGGCATGGCAGGCTCTGCTGGCAGTGCTGGCTGGGAGGCGTGAGGGGCAGGAATGTTCTGAATGCATCGCACCACAGCCCGCCTGTGCTGCCTGTCTTTGCCTCTTGCTGGCTTCAGGGCCCAGCCTCCCTGACCCACACACAGGTGTTTTTTTTTATAGAAGCACTGAAAGGACACAGCCTTTGCTCTGCTAGACCCTACAGACTTAACTCCTTCCTGCCCCTGGAGGCATGGAAAGCATGGCCCCGACTGAGGGGAGAACCCAAGCAAGGACAAATTCGCGGCCCAGCTCCCCACGCCTGCAGCTCCACACACATCATGCATTGCCACAGCCCCTTGCCTTCAGATGCAGAGGTACAGCAGAGTCATAACTCCAGCTACGCATTTCTGATGGGCCAGAGGCTGAATCTACCTTGTGACCTTCAGAAAATACCTGCTTTATCCTTATGGCCTTTGGATACATTTGAGCTTTGAGCTAAGCAGAGCTCAGGACTTGGCTGGACCATAGTGCAGGGCTGGGATGCACCAGGACCAGGAAGAGGCCAGGGAAACACCATGGAAATGCCATTGGGGTCAAAAAAGGCTCAACCCCAAGTCCTCAGATTGCCACCAGCGCTTGGCTCTGGGGTGGCTGTGAGGGGGCTGGGAGGGCTGCAGCCATCAGTCCCTCTGCAGCAAAGCTATGCCTGGGGCTAGAGCTTTCCCAGGGGAAGAAATAGGTCAGACTTCTGGGTCTGCAAACCCTACCTCCAACCAGCTGATGAACTTGCTCTGCCCCTTGCATTTTGCTGCTGCCCAAGCAAAAAGTGCAGCAATGACCACCCCAGCTTGGCCTGGGGGAAGCATCCCCAGCATTCATGAGGACCAGACGGTTTGGTGAAAGGTAGAGAGACGCTACAGGAACCAAGGAGAGGATATGAAGCCCCAGACAGTTACATTTCAGGTCTCAGTTATAACACGCACTCTCCACTTCCATCCTCATCCCAGGAGGCAGGACATAGATCCTGAAGGCAGATCCCACGCTGGACGTTGCAGGCTTAACACTGGGATATTGGCACAGAGTGACTGCAGGGATCCTGTGGGGCTGTGCCAGGTCTGGGTTGCAGTGGTGGAGCTCATTGGAAAACAGATGCTCTGGTCCCCAGCCCTAGGTGCTGCGGGACATGAGGGTCACTGGAGCCAGGTCCACATCTGCAGCAGCACTTGTGGCCACAGAAGGGGAAGTGGCATGATACTGGGTCCAGGCCAGGACCTCTGCTTCTCCTGGGGAACGGCTGGCAGGAGCCTCCTGGGAGACAGCTGCTTTTTCAGGGGAGTCGCTGCCTTTCCCACACCAGCAAGATGCATTTGGACCACACTGGTCCTAGTATACAATCTTGGTGATGCACAAGCCAAAAGATCCACAGCGATGAAGCCGTCCTGGGGGGGTCAGTGATCCACATGAGGTTTTCAGTGCTGCCCTGGGATGGATGAGGGAGGTGCTGAGCCCACCTCAGACTGTGAATCTGGTGGGGAGCAGGGAGCTGTGGCTGGGGACAGTGGCTGAGAGGGGCCAGCCTGCCTGCAGCGGGGCCCTCCGCAAGGCAGCACCATCCTCTAGCGGCCACCAGCACGTGCTGCACCAGGGCCACTGCCAAGTCACCGCCGAGCCATCGCCGTGCCACGGTCACTGGGCTGTGTCCAGCCTGGGCTGGGCTGCTCTCTCTACTCTCTGGCCCTCAAATGAGGACGTTGGTGCATGTAGGAAAGGACACCGTGGTGGGACCGGAGTCCCTGGTGAGAGGCAGATGGAGCGTTTCCGAGCGCTGGGACTCAGTCCCTTCTGTGGTGCAATGTAATGGCAGAAAGCACTACTCCTGCGTGTGGCATTATCTCCCAGTGCCCTGACAGCACAGGAGTTGCTACACCTGGATCGGGCAGAGGCCAGTGCTGCACAGGTCATGGTGTGCCGAGGCACCTGGCTGTGGCCAAGCACCAGGAAGCAAGAAATCCCCGTGACGAAGGTGAGTGCAGCCACTCTCCAGGAGGACAGCGGACCTGATGCCGGATGGCAAGTCAGGGTCTCCTGCTCTGGCATCTGCCAGCACCCTGCAGAACAGGACAATTCCAGCCAAGGCTATGGCATCTTCCACTGCAAACACAACCCCGAAATCAGCCTGTGACCTTCCTCCTAACCACAGAGCCAGCACTAAGCCTAACCCGAGTATCAGTCCTAAGAATACAGCCTGAGCCCTACAGCCCTGGCCCTGCGGATACTAAACCCATTGCAGGCTCAGCACTGGCCCTGAGGCTTTGCAAGCAGAGGGAAAGCTGTGAGCTCAGGCAAGCAGAGCAGGACCAACCAGGTTTCGCTCTCCCATCCTCAGCATGAGGCTTTGGAGAAGTTTTACACTGCGTTCAGGCTCAGAGCATCTCATTTGCGCTCCTCTTTATTTCCTGGGTTCAGGAAAGAAACCTGCTCATGCAGCATAAATGATGCTAGTGGGGAAAAGGGGGCCGTGCAGGAGGCTGTCAAGCCCAGGGCTGGCAGCCGCTGAAATGACACCTGTGTGCAGGTGGTTCGTGATGCCAGGCTTGGGGAGTGTGGGAGGAGAAGCCCCGCTTGTACCCAGAGCTGTGCCCCCCCGCCTCACTCCCAGCACAGCTCTGCTCGGGATCAGCCAGCTCACAGCCTGGGAGGCTGTGGCAGTGCTGGCACCAGATGGCACCGTAAAGGCAGGGAACACCTTGTATTCCAGGTATTGTAAAACAGGTAAGAGAACAAAGCAAGGCTCAGGGAGGAGCAGGAGGGAGAACAGGGAAGGGGGGGATGCAGCGAGCCAGGGAGCGACACAGCAGGGCTGGTCTCAGGTGGGGGTGAGCAGGGAGCTCACTGTGGGGGCCCCAGGCTTTGCACCATACACCCACAAACGGGCTTTTGGCCGAGGCTCTGCACTGGCAGCAGGGATGAGGTCAAGCAGCCAGGGATGGAAAGAGAGGGAAGGAGAAGGAGCAGGGATTAAGGATGCTCATGCCTGGTACTCACCTGGTGAAGTCCTCGTCCCCAAGCATGTGCCGAGGGATGGGCGAGTACCGCGATGGAGTCACCTGGGGAGCGACGGAGTAGGCAGGCTTGCTCTCAACACTGCCCAGGTAGCCCAGACTGGAGTTATGGCTTATGTGGTTGTCAGCCAAGGCTGAGAAGGCTGCAGGAGAGGAGAAGGGTATCAGGAGCAGAAATCCATTTGCAACATGGACATGGAGACCAGCCCAGCATTGCCGGCCGCCCCAGCACGCTCCGTTCCCCCCAGCCCTGTGGTGCGGGCTGCTACGCCTGTGGCCGGCGGCGTACGTACTGCTGGCGTAGTCGGGGGGCGCGTACATGTCGTTGAGGTGGATGTTGCCGGGCTTGGCCACTTTCAGGTACACCATGTCAGAGGTGTTCTTCAGGGCTGCCACTGCCTCCTCGTGCCGCACGTCCTGCAGGTTCGTGTTATTCACCTGCCGGAGGGAAGGGGCTGGGTAATATGTCTGCAGGCAGGAGGGCAGAGGCCAATGCAGCCCTGCAGGAGCGGAGCAGTTTCCTGCAGGGCAGGTGCTGCAGAAGCTCTGCAGACAGGGTCCCATCTCCATGGGTTTGGCCCTCCCGCCTGCAGCTGGTGCTGCGCCTGTCCCTGCCACAGCACTGTCCCAGAGGGGACCCCAGGGAAGGGGCATGGGGCTGCCAGCAGGAGGGGTGCTGGGGTTCAGGATCGGCACCGCAGCATGGTGGAGACTGCCCAGCTTCACCTCACAGCCAGCTGTGGGCATGGGGCTTACCGCGAGCAGCCGGTCCCCGATCTGCAGGCGTCCGTCCTTCTGGGCAGCACCTCCCTCGATGATCTTGGTGATGTAGATGCTGTTGTCCCCGGGGATGTGCTGGTTCCCGATGCCCCCTGCGATGCTGAACCCCAGGCCTGAGGGGGAGTGAGAGCACAGGTGAGGGGTGAGGGACAGACAGATGGATGGAGCCCCAGGCTGGCAACACAGTCCCTCTGCCTCACTGGGCTTCCCACCCTGCCCCAAACCTGGCAGGCAATGGGCTACCCCACTGCTGTGCAGGGACAGCCCAGCCACCGCGCACGGCACCGTGGGGCTCTCCGACACCCTGTGCCCCATAGCATCCCATGCTGCTGGGCCACTTTGCAGCATTCTGCACCATGGCAGTGCCAACTTGCATCTCACATCCCCATGATGCTGCCATGCACCCTGTGGCATCCCACACTGAGGGGTCACCCCACACCCTCCCGTGGGGCAGCGGGGCACCCCGGTCCTGCAATCAGAGTGAAGGGTTCACCTTTGGGGCCCTTCATCAGGTTGACCTCCATGATGGTCTCTGGCGGGGGCTGCCGGCGGCGCACCACAAGCCGCACCACGGGGCCCGCTTCCTTCAGGGCCTCCACAGCTTTGCTGTGCACCACCTCGGAGACGTCCACGTCGTTCACCCGCAGCACGCAGTCATTCACCCTGTGGGCACAGGGTGGCCCTGAGCTCCCCTCGGAAATCACCAGCTTGTACCACCCTCCTCTGGACACCTCTGCCACCCTCCTCCAGCCACGCGGACCCTTGTGTGAAGGAAAGCTGCTCAAGCTGGCCAGATCCTGCCCTGCTAGGGTGAGAGCAGGGTCCCTTCTGAAGAGAGAGGCAGTGGGGTTGGTCCCCACGGTGTGAACCTGGTGGAAATGGGAGATGAGGGGAAAGGGTGGATTGTGCCCCAGGCTGCAGGCGGAAGCATGGGAGCTGGAGCCTGGCATAGGGAAGGGAGGAGGGGTGGCTGCAGACAGGAGGCTGGTGGCTGGGGACCGTGGGCATCCCTGCATTGAGGGGACCTGGCTGGGGGGAAGGGACCAGGGAGGGCCAGGGACCATGGCAGGGTAGGGGGGCAGGAGCTGCCTAGTGGGTCCCTGGGGAGATTCTGGGTAACACCCTGATGGGGCTGCTGCCCTGGCTGGGTACTCACCCCAGACGGCCATCCATGGCTGCTGCTCCCCCAGGGATGATTTTGGTGATGAAGATACCCGGGTCATCTGGAATGTGGGGGTTGTCGATTCCTCCTGCTATACTGAAGCCAAGGCCGGAGTTACCCTGCAGAAAATCAAACACTGCGTCTTTCCCCCATGGGCAACCACTTGCTGCCGGACCTCCTGAAGCAGTTCCCCCTCTAGCCACGGCTGCCCGGGGTGTGGGAGCCCTTACAGCATCTGTTGCACCCCAGGGTGCCCGGCTCAGGGGGCAGAAGGATGCATGGCCAGAGAGGAGGCCAGTGCTCATCAGCCGAGGCGCTCGGTGCAGCAGCGCAGAGCACCGAACAGATGGAGCGGGAGAGTGGGAGCTGCTGAGGACCTCCCTTGCCGCCGCGTCTGCACCGAGAGACTCTGAGGCAGGCGGCAAGCTGGAGGAATAGGGGGTGGTCCTTGGTGGAGAAAACCTCCCCTTGCTGGCTGCTCCCCAGGAGGAGACACTGATGCTGCAGCCCGCACAGAACAGCCAGTCTTGTGCCAGTCACTAGCATCCCACCCCTGCCCCCTGGGATGCAGCCCCCAGCAAGGAGCCAAGCCAGGGACCAGCAGTGCTGATGCCAAAATTTGCAGGATTGGGTGGAGGGGACTGTCATAATGGAGCAGGGTATCCAGTTCTGCCTCCTCTTCCTCCCAGACATGCTTTGAGCATCACTTGAGCTTCATCCTGCTGAAGTCTACTCGGGGGAAATGCAGGGGCTGTGCCACATCTCCAGCTCCATCTCGGCAGCATCCCAGGATGAGCAGCCGTGGCCCTGCACCGCCTCTCCTGCTTGCAGGATCCCCATTAGTGGCACACTCACAGGTGCTGCTTCCAGCTCCGTGCTTGATGCAAGTGGACAATTCCTGCTTTTTCTGCTCTGCCTTGAAAATCAGATGGCTCCTTGCCTTGTTTTCTCATGCGGAAGAGCTGACACTTAGTCACATCCTATTGTGCCCGCCTCTTTCGTACACAAACAGGCTGGGGCCAAGCGCTCTAGCGGCTGCCCACGGCCCCAGTGCTCAGCGTTAGGTGATGGGGAGCTCTGCCCTTCTGGGGGACCTGTGGCCAGGAGGGCCACACCAGAGGTCAGGCTCCCTGGGACCATCTAGCACCGCAGCCAGCTGGGGCTTGCGCTTCTCCCCAGCAGTTTGGGATCAGCATCAGCTCTTGCAGCAACGCAGAGGTCTCTGCTCTGACTTTATGCCATACATGACACAGCAGGCGGTATCTCTGGGAGCCACCAATGCCTCTCACTATGCAACGCTTCCAGATGCTCTCCTGCTGGCTGGGATTTGGCCGGCATGTGACAAGGAGGCACTAAATGGTGAAAGGTCTGAGGCCGGTCTCCTTTCTCTAAGCTGGATTCTGGTGTACCCCGTGCCCAGCTCAAACAAGCTGCTTACTGTCACCAGAGACCCAGCCAGGCCCCAGCAAGGCAGGTGACACTGTGCAAAATGGTCTCCAGCCATTCATTGTGCCTGTCTGGAAGGGTATGCTCTGATGCTAGCTACAAAACCTGGAAATGATCCAGGAGGTCTTTAATTTTATTTTGATAAACCTTGAAATGGAGTTCAAGGGATTTCTTAGCTGGCATCAGGGTTGATATAGACACAGGGGCAGCTCCTGCTGTGGACATATGTATGGTGGGTAAACCCAAAGCCATGTCCCTCTGCAGACAGTGTTTCCTCAATTACTGCCCCCAAAACACTGCTGCATTTGCCCTTGTCTTTACAATGAGGATTAATAACAGTAACAGACCAGCAATTCTGGGGTACACTGAGGTCATCTCTGGGAGCCAAACACCCCAGCAAGGAGACAGCCTCACCCACAGGCACCAGGGTGCTTCTCCTGCAGTAAGACAGGGCTGTTGGATCCCACTGGGGACCAGGTGAAGGGGAAGGACATGGGTATGGCCCATGCTGGCCCTGGCTGCTAAGCACTGAAATTCCCTCATGGTTTCTCACTGCTGGAGAGGGAATAGCTGCCTGAGGCTTTGAAATGGGGGCAGCAATGAGTGCTGCCTCTCCATGCGACCCTGCCAGCTCCCCCCGACTCCCGCTGTGGGCCGAGGACAGAGGATGCTCTGAAGAATCCCTGAAAACAAGGCTTTTGCCTCTAAATTGGGCCTGGAGTGAGAAGCACTCAGCCCAAAAAGGAAGCATCTCCTGGGCTGGTTTCGTCAGCCACGCTGGGGAAGCGGTGGGTGAGGCGGCAGCCCCAGATAACCTTCCGTCCACCCACCTCCATGATGCAGAGCCAAGGGGAGGAGGGAGATGACTAAAGGCAGAGAGGAACAGAAAAACGAGTGATGCGTCTTCCCCTGCGATGCTGGCCACGTGGCGAGGCCGAGCAACCCGGCACGTCAGCGAGGAGGAGGCAAGGTGTGCCACGGAATGCTGCAGCCATCCCCCCGCCCCAGCCATCCCCACTCAGCAGGGCTGTTCCCACCTCTTGGGGTAAATCTTGGGCCAGCTTCTCCCACTCCTTTGCCATCCTTCCATCCCTGCCACTCCCTGGGCACCAGAGGAAAGCCCTCCCTGCCCTGTGTGGTGCTGGCTCACCCCTGGATAAGCCTCATCCATGGGAGGAGCTAATTTTAGCCATGGCCAGTGTGGTGCACACCATCAGCTCTGTGTTGCCAACAGACAAGAAAAGGCTTGAGCAGCAACTCCCCCCATTGTGGTCTGGTTTACCAGAAAACTGTCCTTGCTGCTTAGCATCTCCGGGCTGTGTACCTGGGAGTGATGGGGAGTCCAGTGATGGAGACGCATCGGTCCCCCATGCCCGGCTGTGGGGTGCACCTGCCCACGTGCCTGCATGAGCAGAGCTTCCTGCACCTCCATTTTCCGGCAAAGGCAGTGACAAAGAGCCTCCCTCCCAGCTCTGTGCTGGTGGGTTTGTGGGGGCGAGGGTGTGAATGAGGGAGGCGAGGGAGAAGCCCCTCCTCCCTCCCTTCTGGAGGGGTCTGCAGGGGTGGGGGGGGCAGCAAGCCCACCTCTCCCTGTGCTGTGGGGGCCATGCAGGGAAGGCAAGCGTGACACCCCCAGAAGCCTCTGGAGAGAGCGGGGAGCAGAGACCAACCTCTCCCATCAGCTGGCGTGGGGATGCAAGGGGTGCCGGCTGCACCGGTGGGAGGGCGAGTGGGAAGAAGCAGCAAAGGCTGCTGGCGGGTGAGTAAAGAGCACTTACCCTTTCCAAGACGATCTCCTCATATTTGAACATCCCATCACTGCCGTTCACCTGGGGAGAGGGAGACAGCAGGTTACGGCTCTGTGCCAGTCCCAGGGGGATTTGCTTTTCCCCTCTGATAGCTAAATATTGAGAATGCAACCTAAAAGCTGCTGAAAAAAACTTAAACGCAATCGCTCAAGCCTGCCCTGAAATTAAACCGTGCACTGCTTTGCTTTTCTTTCTGGGCATGAGCCAAAGCCCACTGACTTTAATGCACTTCAGCGCAAAGCCTTTATTCTCCCGGCTCATTTCTTCAGCCATGAAAAGGAACACAACCAAAGGCACAAAAAGAAATAATGCTTTTGTTACACAGCATGTAATTAACCTTGGGAATTCACTGCTGCAGGAAGGGGTCGGTCCATTTAAAGCAAAAAAAAATGTCTGTACATAATAACATAATAAACACCTTTAGCAGCTTATATCTTTTAAATCTTTTAGTAGCATGACTGTGTTAACAGGGAATTCAGAATAATGTATTCTACCAAATTAGTTGGGTTCATAGGAAACGAGGTGCGAGTGTGGGCCACAGTAAGAGGGGAAAACATTGTGATGCCCTTATATAAAAAAAAATGGTGTAGCCTGTCTCAATGCTGTAAACCATACTGATCCCCATGCTTAAAAATCTCCCATACCCAGAGTGTCAAAACAGGGCTCTGGGAAACATAATAGCCTGAAACAAAAGGGCTGCAACTGTAGGCTCAAAAATAAGAAAAGGTAAATGTACAGGTCAAAAACTTCCATTTTCCCCATAAGCAACAAGGCACAGGAAAATCAGGCAGCAGTTTCACTCCAGGTCATCAGGATCAGGCCATAAACAGCTGCCAAGGTCTAAAATTTAGCAAGATTTGCAAAGCAATTGGATATGGAAACATCCAGAGCTGTTACACTCAACAGCAACAGTTTTAGAGAGGACTGGACTCAACCTACAATTTGAGTCACTCTGGGAAACAAGGGACAGGATGCAGCAAGGTCTGCACGGCATGGCAGAGGCAGCGGGACCAGGGCGGCGGGGCTCAGCAGGCAAACGCCTCTCCCATCATGCAGCCCTGCCTCTGCCTGCGGCCCCTGGACAACATGCAGGGCTCCTCATGTGGATTTTACATCCACCATTAATTGGTGGCTTGTGGACTGTATGGAGCCACTTTCTGTACACACTCCGTAACCCAAACTGGAGCTGCTGTGGCTTTGTTTGGACACAGGTCCCCTTCTCTGGCACCAGCGTGCCGGTTGTGTCCTGCTTGCCCAGCTCCCTGCTATCCGCTCCTGTGGAGGCACAGCCCAGCCATCCTGCAAAACCCCACAGTGCTGGGTTGTTAGATGTAGAGGACAGCAAACATCATTTATGCTAAAGCCATCATCTGACACCATGGAAGGAAACTCAGTGAGATAGCTGTAAGGCCCTATTTATAGGTAGGAAGAGGAAACAGGAGTTTTTCTAAGTGGGAATAATCACGTGCCCGGGTGGAAGAGCAGTTCTGCATGCCAGGATCTAGGATGGGGCTGTGCCACCTGTGACACTCACATCCTTACCCCCTGCCTGGTTCAGCCCTGGTGAGGCCAAAGCAATCCCACACCCTGTTGTGGGTACCGTGCTTCAAGAAGGATGATGTTGGGGAGAGTCCGGAGTGGAGAGACAGGATGGAGCCTCCAGGGAACACAGGCTGAGAGGGTTGTCCCTCCTCAGATGTGCTCCATGCCTGGTGCCTCTCAACCGTGGGAAGATTTCAGGGCACATTTTGGGGTTGAGACATCCAGATGCTCTAATATTAGGATGCTCTGATCCTCCCAGCACATTGGGAAAGGCTTTGGTCAGCTCTTGAACAGGACCCCTCTGCAGAAAAGCACCAGGAGTGGTGGGATTAACCCACAGCAGGATCCCCGACAGCCTTGTCGGGACAGGGACATGTGGCTGATGCCACCTCCTGCCACAGCACCGCCCTGGGCCATGCTCCCACAGGCAGGTGGGGCATCGCTTCCCTCACCACAGGCTCCCCCTCTGCTACGGATCGCCCTTCCCTCTTCGTGTCCTACCATACTGACTAATCCTGAGGGGAGCCGGCTTACTGGCCCATGCCGCCCTCGCAGCCTCCCTCGCCACAGCCTCCGGGCTCATCTCGTCTCCGCAGTTGGTAGCCTGGTGCGTGGGGCGCGGCGTCGCCTCTCCCCGGCTTTCCAGCAACTCGGATTCCTGGCACCCTTCGCTACTACACACATTGTCCTCTCTGCTTTGGCATTCAACACAGTTGCCACACAGCCAGCCATATGCACACCCACGGCTGCAGAGGAACAGCACATACATACCTACAGGATGGGGATGTGCAGAAAACTTTGACAATCTGTGAGCCGCGGAGAGAGCCAGCAGCGCGCGAGACCCGCCAAGCAAGCGGCCGCTGCTTGCAAGCACCCGGGGCTCAGAGACACCCCGGCATGCAACCCCATCAGGCACCCTGCTGCCAGGCAGGTGAGTTTGGGGTATCCCTGCTCTGCAAATCTCAGGGCTGCCAATGCTGAGCAGTGTTTTGCATTGCTCCCTGAAAGCAAGCGGTGTTGGTTTGCGCCCAGCGTGGTGTGTGCTGGGAGCAGCCTGCTCCGGCCTTGCATGCTGGGGTCAGCCAGGCCTGACCATGAAGTTTTAGATCTGATTATATTTCCAAAATCCATGCAACAGAAAGCCAGTTAATCGCATAAGGAAGCCAAATGGAGAACTTAATATATACCATGTAACCAAGGGAACAAGCCAACAAAGCAAACATTCCAGCGTCGGAAAATTGAATACCAGTCACTCACTGACGGCAAAACCTCCCCATGGCACCCACTGGAGCTGCTGTGACCTGGCTTTGCTGCAGGCTGTTCCCACTCTCCTTCACCAGTGCCCTGTGCTCCTCCCCAGCTCCTGTTTGGGACCATCTCAGTGCTACGGGCTTGGTGGGGAGATGCCTGGGTCCACTGCACCTGGGCAAGGAGAGCACACCCCACCCTGCTCCCGCCTCTCCATGTAATGCCTGCAGAGCCAATGGGGGTGTCGGGCGTTAATTAGCTGTTCCCAGCTTATCCTGATCCTAAGCACTGTCTGATTTCTCATGGAAAAGAGTAAGGGTATTTTTTTTCCAAGCCCTTCCCACACAATAAGCTCACCTGAGAGCTCAGGAAGAGGCCCCCTTCACTGGCCTTCACTTCCTTTTCGTGTTTTGAGCAGCAAGGAAATAGTTAGCGATGATGACATTTAAATCATCAACAGAAGGCTGCAGAGTTAACACTCATTTGATAAACAGAAGAGCACACACCTTCCAGAGCTACTGCAAGCTGTCTGCCGGCTCCGCCGGCCAACACCACACCAGCGCACGTGGAACGCACTTTGCAATTTGCTAGAGAGTCAGGATTTGGGGTTTTTGAATTTTTTAAAATAAAAAAAGGGGGGCAATTTAGGAGACTAAGATGGGGTTCCTCAAACTCAACCCAAATAGCCCACCAGACTGCAAGAGGAACTAACCTACAGGAAGGATAATACTGCCTGCAGCCACTTTTGGAGGAGTATCTAGGACATATCTTGTGGTTAGGACGCGATGGGGACAGGCACTGGGACTTGGTGGTGGAGCAGCCGTGTACCGACATAATGAAAAGAGTGAAGGCTGGAGAGTCAGCCCTCGGCGGTGCCAGCCGGACCTGGGGGACGAGGGCGCCTGGCGATGCCCCACACCTGCCCCAGCAAGGGGAAAGGAGAGCAGCCCCTGCTGGGGCAGCGGGTGTGATGGGCACCTCCCCGCTGGCACAGGCACGGGTAGTGCTGGCAAGTGAGAGCTGTCTCTGCCTGCACATGGCAGGGGGCCCAGAGAAAATAGGTCAAGAGCTCCCTCCCTTCACCTCCCTGCATCCACGCTGTCTTGACGCAGCACCAAGACCTACCAACTCGCTTCCAGCTAACCCCTGGCCTCAACCCCCTTGCATGAGTTGCCCACGGTGTTGGCCCTGTGCTCAGAGTAAATAAATGCCGTATTTCTGGCCAGCCTTTTGCCAGAGGGTCACAGAGATGAGTCTGCTGAGCTTGGGCAGAGGGAAGGGGTTTGAAGCCTGACAGCCCCAGCACACAGCTGGGAGGGCTCCGCAGCCGCGCCATCTGTGGGAACTGGCAGTGGGACATTCCACCACCAGCGCTTGGGACCAAAGTGTGAGGGTGGCAGTTTAGTTTTGATTTTTTCTGGTTTTTTTCAGGCTTAAAAGCAAGTTTTGCCCTGCTCAAAGGCACTGGACCATGGTGGCCATCTCTGCTGCACTCCACCAGTGACCGTGGCTGGGGCCCCTGGCAGCAGAGTCAGCGCTGCACAAGGAGGTTGCCTCTGTGCTCACTGGTGGCAGAGCCCGGAGCTCCCATGGTGCTCACTGACCAGGATCAGGCCTGGGAAGCACTTGGCTTCCTCAGACCTGGCTTCTAGAGGCTGAGGAGGTGGTGGCACCTCACTGCCAGGCAGTGGGGCACCAAAGGAAGGCTCCAAGGACCCAGGCTATGAAATCTTCAACTCCTCAAGGACTTTGGAGTGACCTACCCTGCTCACTTTGTGACTGCCTGGCAGCAGTCACCTGTGCCCTGGACAGCAAGAAGTTGTTTCAGCTTCAGAGACACAGCTCTGAAACGCAGAGACCCCATCTGCCATGGGAACTGTGCTTTGGATGCTCCATCTCCCTGCTATGGACCTGCTGGGCAAAATAGACCAAGGGGTGAAACTGTGAGGAACAACCTGGAGCTGGCATGGGTAATCCCCCCTGGCTCCTGTCCTTACCTTTCAAGGAATGCTTTTACTACAGCAGGAATTTTATAAGGATTTATTTGGGGTTTTACACCCTGGGGGTGCTGGGCTCTGCACAAGCTGCAGGCAGCAGAGCTGAGCCCCGGCCCCGGTGGTGAGTGGGACCCGGTGCTGCAGCTTGTACTTTACAGTGCTGCTGGTGCCACATGCTCTTGGGGATGGAGGTGGGTGGACAGAGGGATTGAAATGTGGAGAAGACTTCTTGATAAACAGCCGGGGCCAAATTCAGCCCAGCAGCTAGTCCAATGCAATCAATGGAGCTAGAACAGGAAGGAACCAGACTACATCCATCTGTTTATCATTAAGGAAAGCATTGAATAGTTAAGTAATTAAAGACTGGAAGATGTGACTTTAACCCTTCCAAATACATACTGTACCAACAGGCTTCAGCTTTCAGGTTTGTAAAAAACCATGCTTCCAGATTTGCCATTTTGGTGTGCTCTTCTGCAGCAAGCCCTGGTGTGGCTCCTTTGCTGACCTGGGAAACGGCCAAATGGGAGGTTTTGGGGTGTTTTCCCTGGAGCCTGAGGAGCCCAGCACCCCAGAGAAGGAAAGGATGGAGCAGGGCTCATTTCTGTGTTGGTATGATATGAAGTAGAAGGCAAGAGGGTTTCCAGGCTGGAGGCTGAGAGGAACCAAAGTCAGGTGTCTCCCCTGCCCTGGGCACGGGCCCCTCCGGGCACCCCGCTGGTGGCACATGCCTGGGCATGGGGCTGGTGGTCCCTGCTCCGCCCAGCAGACAACAGCCACAACCTGCGCCTTCCTTTTGACCACCACAGGACAGTTCCCCCCTGGCATGTGCTGCTGGGGTTGGTGGATGGATAGACTGCCATCCCCAGGGTGATGCTGGTGCCTGCCAGGGGTGCAAAGCACCCCACAAAACCCAGCCAAACCCACCCCAGGGGCTGCAGGAAGGCATCTCCCACCCAGCACAGCAAGAAGGAGCTGTAGCCAAGGCACAGGGAGAAGGGGCAGATGGGGATGTGGAGCTAACGAGGTGGAAGGAAAGGGGCGGGAGGGATATGGAGTTAATGAGATGGGGTAGGGGGAGGCAGCCAGGAGGGCAGGAAAGTGTCATGCACTGTAATGGGAGGAGGCGGCCGCTGGCCCCATGGGCGGGCTCCCTGCTGCTGGCTTCTGCAGGGCTTGGGAGCCTGCCTGGGGTAACAGAGCCTGTCCTTGGCCCTTGGGCTCACCTCTCACTGCCCTTGGGCACACAGGCAGGGAGGAGTGACAGGCACGGCTGGAGCCTGGCGAAGGATGTGGCGCTGGTGGCTGCAATGGTGAGCAGGCAGTGTTCCTCCAAGGGAGGGAGGGTACAAAACAGATGTGAAAGCAGACTTTCTATCCAGGAATACCTCCCTGCCCTGCCCACAGCACACCCCTCACTTGCCTCAGTCCAACTTTGCGGTGTGTCCTTCCCTTCCAGGAGACATCGCCCTTTTTCCAGTTCCCTGTAGAACGGCACCAGGCAGGTGAGTGCAGAGAGCAGGCTGCAACATGGCACTGCCTTGCAGCTGGGGTGCCCAGCACACTGCGAGAAGCCTCCAACCCCACAAACACCCTGCCATGCCATGCATTTGGAGAAGGAAACCTTTGGGGACAGCAACTGTCTTCTGCCACGTTCATACAAGGCTGCTGGACCCAGGACCACCACACAGAGAGGCACCACCGCCTTCCTCCCCAGTGCCAGGTTGCTTTGGTTCAGCACCCAAGGCATCATTAAACCGTACAGCCAGGGTGGCAGAGGTCTCAGCTGGTCTTCCCTTCCTTTTCATAGCTCTGCTCAACCAGCCCAGCACAGCTCTGATGCACACTGACCCCACCACAGGCTGTGGGCTGAGATCTAAGGATGGTTCAACCACCAGAAGTCACCTGCAGCCCTCCACCATGACTCCAAAGACAAACCAACCCCACCTCTGAGTCCTGGTGCCACTTCATTAATGTGTAAGGCAGCTGAAATTTGCTGCATCAGAAGAAAACCAGGTGCAAAGCACCCAGCCCTGGCAAGCTGTCAACTGAGCTCCCTTTGGGGGAAAAAAAGGGGAGCACCCCACAAGCACAGAGCCAGTGCTGCAGAAATCAACGCTGGCCACCCTGCTCCGTCCATCCCCCCCAGCAGGAATGATTTGCAAATGTTCTGGGAAGGGATGCAGCCGTGCGCAAACCCCCTCTGCAACAAACCAAGGAGGATTAGCTTTATACTACACCAAGAGTGCCAAATGCACTGTGGCTGCAAACACAGTTACCAAGCACTGCTCAGCTGCTGGCAGCCTTCACTGGGAGAGGAGCAGCATCTGATGGGTCCTGCTGCCCTGAGGACCAGCAGGTGCAATGCCAGCAAGCGCCTGGAGAGCCCTGCCTCCCTCCTGAGGGGCCACGGCTGCCAAAGGGGGCTGAGGCAGCGCAGGAAGGTAAGGGATGCCCCAGCAGAGCCTCACAGCCACTCTGCATGGGACACTGAGGAAATGGCTGTGTTGGTAATGCTGAACGCAGACAGCCCAGCTCCCCTGCTCCTCTGATGCCTGCTTACCCCACAGTGTGCCCCTCTGAGTGCCTCCTGCCTTGTACCCTTCCTGTGCTGGAGTCCCCACCATCACTTGCTGCTAGCCTTGGCTCTGTTCGGCATCACCCAGCCCCAGTGAGGTTTGGGGGCGAGATGTGCTGTGGGGACATGGCACAGGAATCGGGCTCCTCTGCCACCTCACCAGGGACCTTCTTGGGCTGGAGGAGCCTCTCCTGCGCTGCCAGGCAGGGAAAATGCACCACTTGTTCAAAGGAAGCAAAACAAAACCAGGAGACTTACAGAGAGCCCTTGTTCCAGCGAGTCTGTGTTCACGATAATGGGAGCAGGGTTGGCCTGTGAGGAGACAAAAGTGGGATGTCACCAAGTTAAGCAATGAACCCAGCCCTTCGTGGTGCACTGTCTCTCCCCTGGCTATGCCACCACAGACCCTCGGGGCCAGGCAGAAGAGAGTAATTCGGGAAGGGCTCTGCTTTTGTCCCTCCTCCAGGTGCACAACAGCCCTAGGACAGGAGCAGGGCCACAGCATGGCTCTTGGCATTGGTCCCCTCCTCAGGCCTGGTGTGTCCCAAACACCCCATGGCCTCAGCTACTGGGAAGGAGACAGGGAAGGCGGAAACTCTCCCAGCCTCGGGCCAGAATTCCACCAGCACCAAAATTTACTTGCAATTCGCATTACTGAGGGGTTAGGAAATAGAAGGAGGGATATATTGCCAGCAGGCCAGCCCTGAGGCCTTCAGGCACACTCCAGTAGCTGCTGCTGCCCCTCCTGAGCATGGGGCCACCACGCCCCGGGGGAGGTGGCAGCGTTTGATCCCTCATCCTCGTTACCCCTGGGGTAAACCCTCTGCTCGGCAGCCTCAGCTCATCCCCCGCACCACCACAAGTATCCCCCCTCTCTTGCAGGGCCCCCCCTAAACCTCTCTCCGGGTGCCCCCCCTCCTGGACTGCCTTCTGCCCATTACCTCGTTGCACACGGTAGGAGGGACACACACGCAGAGGGCAAGCGCAGGCAGGACGAGGCCCTAAAGGGAGGGAGGCTCTCCCGGGAGAAGCTGCAGCGCCGGTGGCCGAAGGGCCGGGGGCGGCCGGGGGCCCCGAACGCCGCCCGCGGGGTCCCGCCGCGCCGGAGCTGTCCAGCGCCGCAACCTCCTGAAGGCGCGGTGCCCCGCGGAGCGCGCAGCGCAGCCCCTGCCCCCGGGAGCAACCCCTGCGGGCGCGGCTGCTGGGGCAAGGCACCCGGGGAAGGCGTTTGTCTCTGAGCGGGAGCGTGAGGGAGAAGCGGCAAAGAGTGAGAAATTTCAGATTAATTACAAGGCCGACGTTCCTCGCCCGCACGTGGCAGCGAGTGGCGCAAAACCTGGAAGGTCAGGGGCGAGTCGGGATTTGCATCATCGTTCCAAGGCTCGTGTGGAGAACAACAGCCAGAGCGAGACAGGGAAACGCTAAGAGACACGAACTACAAGGGGAGGTGAACGGGTGAACGCTCCGCCTTAGGGCATCAGAAACATCAGTCAGGGTCAGGAGCAAGCAAGTCAAGGTGTGGGCTGGTGCAGCAATTAACAGGAACCACTGTCTGTCCAGTAACGCGGGTGGTTGGATTGCACAGCCCAATGGCCTCTGTGAGGCTGTGATATCTTCACAGGAGCAGGCTACCTCCTCATTGCCCTCCTCTGGGTTTATATGCCCCCGACAGAAACCAACCTCCTCTCATAACCCAGCATGGCAGTCCCTACCATCTCCTGTTTCAGTTGATCGTATTTCTTGACTTTCCACTCTCCTCATTTTGTAGGTGGGAGAGTTAGGGGTCAACCGGATTATGGTTTAAATCTTGCCCTGAAATGTTCTGCTCTCCTATGGATGGAGCAGGAGGTAGTTAATTTGATTTATTCAGCTGCTTTCTGATCTTTCCTGCAGCTGTAACTATTGGTTACAAAACCCTAGTTTTTATGGCAATTAATTCTCTAGCTCAGGCAAATATGACCACTTCCAAGCACTCCTGCCAAACCCCTCCCCCCCACATAAGAGAATTGCAATTTTCAGGTCCAGTGTCTTGGGATCTCCATAGCCCAGAAGCAATGTTAAGCTGGGAATATCCCCTCTCTGGCAGTACACAGCCCTTGTATTTAATCCAGATAATTTGTGAGATAGCATATATTAAACCTGGCACTGGCTTTTATTAGTCCCCAGTGCAATTCTAGGAAGGGATTCCACATTTCAAGGCAAAAAAGAAGCACTTCTACTGCCAGCAATTAACAAATGATGGATGTTTGAACCTTGATGTGCCAGAGGCCAGCTGTTATTAGATGAGTTTCCAGGAAGGATGCAGAAGAGGCAGCCTAAGTGAATGTAGCCCATCACGTGCCCCATGATTTATGACTTGAATTCAACCCCAGAAATGATGCTTTGGATCCCTCCCAGGGAGAAGTGCTGTGTATGATAATGTTATAGAGGTTTTTGCAGGTCCAGCCTGAGTCCTCCACTGAGCCCCACTGCAGTCTCTTTGTTGAATTACTAATAGCCCACAAATCACGCATCACATTGCCTCGCTCACACAGTGGTGAGGCCTAAGGACATATTTTGTCTAGCCTGCTCACTGCGCACTGAGCATCCTTCGCAGCCATTCCACACTAGTGATTTTTACATCTCAAAATACTGCTAGGAGCACAATTTCCCACTCAGGCTCCAGATGAGACCCAAGAGATGCCGAATGTGAGTGGCTGCTTAAAACAAAGTCACACATGGTCAGGAGGAATTCAGACCAGGAAATCCCCGCTTGCCTCCTGTGGCCAACTATTCCAGCTACTACAAGAAATGTGTTTGGACATTAGCTCCGACTTCCACTTGCAAACATTCCAACATTTGCACCTTGCCTGTTCTACTGCAGAGTCATACAAGATCTAAGACTCAGAAATAAGCAGAGGGCCTGAAAATGAAAAGCCTCTGCTTCCCTCTGTCAGGCAGGTACATGTACCAAGCCCTCTGCTAGCCAAGGGAGAAGAGAGAACATCATCATTTTTTGCTGGGCAGCAGAAACATGCTGGTGAATTAACCATGCCCTCAATTCTATAGGGAACAGTAAGTAATTTATGCCCTAAGGAGCAAGGGGTTGCTGCATGCATGGAGGAGAAGGAACAGGGCTGTGCATTCAGGTCACATTCAATGGAGGCTGTCAGATCTCTTCCATCTAAGCTGCTTCATCACACTATTGTTATTTACCAAGCCCTGTTTGTGCTTGAGGGGTTTACAAATGGAAAGAGAAGAGGTCCAAGCCCTACGGTGCTCATCCTATGGCAGCAGGACCACCAAAGCCCAGCAGAGCTGGAGGTGTCCTGAACTCTCTCCATCAGGCAGAGGCGCAAGGGGCTGCACAGATCCTTGGGCTCAGCGGCTGGAGGCTGCAGGGAAGGTAGGACTCAAGGAGGACCTTGGGGAGTGAGGGGGGTTGCTGCACACATGCAGAGATTGATCTAGGCACAAAGCCAGCGAGGCAGAGGACAGCTGTTGGGAAAATCTGGGCAGCAACAGGAGTCAAAGGAAATAGCGGTGAAGGGGGATGAGGTTTGAAGGTCAGGATTCAAGAGCTCTCTGGTCTCACAGGGGCTGAGAGAAGCAGAGCCTCGCATTCCCCTGTGTTGGGGCACCAGTGCTCACGCACTACACGACGGTCCCAGTGGCAGCCACAGCCCAGGTGCTAAAGGAGAGGGCAGCAACCTGCCCCATGCAGTCCCCAGTGAGGGCCTGGCTCCCTGCAGGGGCCTGAGGAGAGCCTAGAGCCCGTCTGGGGGCAACTGCCTCCGAGGCTAAAGCCAGAAGGAGGCTGCGGGTCTGCACATAGGGCAGGAGGGACGTCTCCTCCCCAACAGCCCGCAGCCCCCCCCGGCCTGGAGCAATTCCCCTGCAGCATGTGCAGGGAGCAGCAAAACAGCCAGCAGCACTCAGACACACCTCAGGTGTAGGATGTGGCCTTTCAGAAACACCTTTAGATATCACCTCTGGGCAGTCATCTGAGAGGCACTGCCACCATTTGGGCTGTATTTCTAGTGGGTGACTGGCCTCAGCAGCCCAGGGGCACTAACACAGTCACCTGGGGGCAGCCAAGCCCCAGACATCTATAGGTATCACCCTTCACCTCCATTTCTGTTGTCATCTGCTGGGCCAAAGGTAGGAATTGCAAAACATGACGATTTTCCAAAACTTCCAACCAAAAGAAAAGCTGCAATTAAATGCAAACAGAGGAGGTTTGTTAGCTTGCTTCCGAGCTTCGTTAGCTAGCCTTGCCCTGTGGCCTTTCCCCAAGGACTGCTCTCAAGGCTGGCACACGGGAGCTGAGTGGGGAGACTCTGAACTGAAAGTTCAAGATATTCTCTCCAGAGCTGAATTCCTGAAGCTTTGCAACAGCTCCACATCTTCCACAGAGTCAGCATGGGGGCCAGCCCACAGAGGTCAGGAATTAGGTACCTCCTCCAGACAGAATAAATGCGCTGCAGACATCTCAGGCCAATGGCAACAGGATTGAGCCCACATATAAACCCACTTGCATCTTAACTAGCAACAGGACTCAAACAGGAGCCTCCAGACCTGACAAATACCAGGCCTAACACACAGAACTGGTCTCCGCAGGAGGCCAGTGTGCCCTATGTGTCATGGAGTGAGGGATGCGCAGGACAGGTTGACTATTTGTGACTCTGGACTAGCGCATGAGAAGCAAAGTACTAACTTAACTCCATTGTTTCTGCAACTTTCCCAGATTGGATCAGAGTGAAAATTCAATTTGCCTTTTAATAACCTTTGCTTTGTACCGTCCAAGATATAATAGTAACACTCAAAAGGAAATGGCTCTGGAAATAAGTGAAATTTAGTCTTTACATCCTTTTAAAAGCTCTCAGGGCCAGAGGCCAAGCAGGGAGATGCCCAACAGAAGCATCTAAATAGGGTGGACACAGTGGGCTGCTTGTAGCCTGGCTCCATCTGCTTTGATTTTTTTTTTTTTTTTAAGAGTGTTAAACTGTGGAGAAAGCTGTGCATTTACAGCTATGAAAGCAGCTGCTCTGTGGCAGGACCCCACAGTGCTGGGTGCTAGCTGTGAACATGCAGGTACCAGCTCAGGGACGCCGAGGAGTGGTGCAATGCTGCCGTGGCAGCGGTGTCGGCTGCAGGATGCCTGGGCACCAACAGGGTCCCACTGACGGGGCAGGGAGTGGGTTTGCACCAAGCCAATGATTTAATTTCACAGGAATGAGCCCAGGTCCTGCCAGCGTAGCACACACGGCAAGCCTGTGCTCACCGCCACTCACCCTGATAAGCACCGACACGCTCATCTGCTTCACACCAGACTTCCCTGCCCTGCGCACAGACACTGGTTTTCCCAGCGCTGGGGCTGCCTCCTGCACCAACGCAGATCCCAACAAATAGCTGCCAAAAACATCACCTCCCAAAGCAGCTCAGATGACACAGCTCCTCCACAGCAACCTGTGGGCACTTTTGAGGTCAAGGCAGGACAGAAACCTGCTCCTGAGGCTCCCTGCACCAAAGGCAAGGGAGGGGATGAGCCCCAGCTCTGCCCCTGCCAGAGGGCTGGTGCATGGAGTAGAGAGGTGCTGGCAGTGTCCCTCCAGGATGCTCTGAGCCCCCACTCCCGATGCCTGCACGCCTACAGACCCCCTCAGCTTTCACCTGGCCATGTGCAGGGAAGCCACCTCACAGACCTCCCATTAAGAAATGATGCACGACACATCCCTTCCCAGATTGAAGCCTGGCTCCCAGCTGGCCCACAAGATGTAGGGCTTTTCCTACAGCTTAATACCAAATCCATGCTTTGGCCTTCCTATCCCTTCCCTTCTCAAGGGGAGAGGTATCGCACTGCTGCCAGAGGCTGGTCCCCTTCTCACAGCTCCCTGCGCTCACCTCTTTTTGCCTTCACAGGCACTTTACACGGTGGCCAGAGCGGAGGATACTTGGGAACATCAGAGGGCTGCAGAGTTTCAAGGGAGAGCTGCATTCCTCAGGGCTCCCACAGGCTGGGATGGGGAAAGGGAGCAAAAGAAAACTGAGGCTGGAAACTTCTGGAAGCTGAAGAATTTCATGGCCAGAGATGAGTCTCCCTTCCCTTTAACTGGCTGGACAAAATAACTCTCTTTGCATGTTTTCTTACCCACTGCAAGAGCGACCTGGTGGCTGACACTGTTTGGGCAGGGGGAGGCACACACCACCCAACAGTGTGCCTGCATGAAGGGGAGCGACAGGCTGAGCCTGACCCCATGCCTTCCTTTTGCACACCTCAAAACGTGGCATAAACAACATAGGAAATGATGCCAGGGTGGACTATGGAGCTTGCAGGTGCCCAGACACCTCGTGTCGGTCCTGACTAGCCAGGCAGGGCTACTGCCCGTGCCCCTGTGCTTGGCGCCCAGCCAATGTGGTGGCCCGTGGGCAAAAGCAGCCCTCCTCTCCAGGCTGCCTCTGGGAGACATCAGAACTGGGCCCTTTTGGTGGTGTGAGCAGGCTCTGGGGCCACGGTGGCAGAGCCCCTGCCCCTCAGCTGTGCCTCGGCACTGGCTCAAAGCACCACAGCCATCCGGAAACAGGGAACGCAGGATTTGAAAGGTCCCTGGTCACAAGGATCTTTGGCAAAGCTGCTGAAGTGCCCAAAGTGTAATGTGAACACAAGCAGCTACTGAGGGTTTAATCTTTGTTTTGGTGCCTTTTTTTTTTTAAAGAGTAAGCTTAAATAGGGACTGGAAAAAGCCTTCACTCAGTGGAGAAGGAAGAAAGCTTCCCCAAACAGAAGCTCTGTGGAGTCTAAGTTTCCATTTAGAAACCATTAAGGCCAGTGTGTTCATACTTGAAAGTTAGACATCCTGTTCCAGGCTCAGCCCACTAAAATAAGTGACCCAATTTGCAGAGGTGCTGGGCTCCGGTAGCTTCCCTCTGACCTGGTGGTACCAAATAAAATTGACTCAATTCCTTTTTTCACAGGAAGAGTTATTATCATCTGAAAGACTCACACGCTTTTTTCCCCCCCTCTCAGACAAATATATATGTACAGAGAAAAAAAAAAAGAGTGAATAATGGACAGTGTTAAAATAAAGATTTCTTTGGTCCCCGGGATTCAAATATCCTATTTTCTTCTATTCAGTAAGTTCCAGTGCACACCAAGTTACAAAGTGTTAAGAAACATGTTTCTGTGGGACAAAAGCAAACCAAGATCCATCAACAGAGCCTCATACTAAATTCCAGTTAATGCAAAGGTGACAAGAGGGTATTTAGGGCCTGGTCAAGGGTGCCCAGAAGCACAACGTGTCCCCAAAAATAATTACACCCTCTGAGCAGTCCTTCAGCAAGACCCATCCAAGTGAGCTTCTGCAGACTGAACTGTGAACTTCATTTCAAATTCACGTATTCTGAACTTGTTAAACACTGTATTATAAGTTTTCATCCCCAAGTTGCCGATATATGTTCATAGCATATTGTTGGATTTGCAATGAGGGCCCTTGAGGGATCCTTGTACCATCCCATCTTTGCATGTGTTAAAACCAGCTGTGAGCATTAGCACAGCCCATTGCACCTGCAGCACTGGCACGACCTTACAGCAAGCATTAAGCCCATTCCCAAATCACAGCTGCAATGCCGAGCCAGAGACGCACCGTCCCTCCTGCCAGCGTGTGGGGATTGGGATGGCACGCAGAGCCCCCATGCCCCAACTACACCAAGCTCCTCATGTCCCAGTGCAGACTGGTGCTGGACCTGCTCTCTCCCAGGACCCAGAGACCACGGTCTCCTCGGAGAGCATCCTGCATGGGCCTGTGCACTGCAGGCACCGGGCACATAGCCATGTCTGTGGCTGATTACGGCCTGATTAGTCTTAATGACTTCCTCTCTCTAAATGAGCATTCACAGCTAAAGAAGGAGTGGAAGATCCTCTGCTCCCATCATGGCATACAAAGCGCCGAGGGGCTTACCCGAATGAGGCAACCCTCCAGGGACAATGACAGCTTCTCCTTTGCTTCCACCTCCCACCCACCTCTACATCCAGGGTATCCAGACAGGACCTCTGGTACGGCCATCCCCTGGGTTTCCTTCTCATGCAATGTCCCATGGGACCCTCCTACCTCGAGCACACCCTGACAACGGCTGGCAGATCCCCACCGAATCCCCAGTACTGGTCAGAACAGGTCCCAGCCATGTGACACCCAAAATCATGGGGGAAGAGCCAGGTGGAAAGTGCAGCCATGGGGGCACTGAGAGCATCCCTCCAGCAGGGGCGAGGGCAAGTGCTGCTGTGGTGGAGGCTGAAGGTCTTCCTGCCACCCCCAGGTTCTTCAGGAGGAGCCAACTCCTGCACATGGCTACATCCCTGCTGAAACCTGCCCGTGCTTGGCCCTGGCTGCCTCACTAACGTGCTCTCCTCCTCCTTCGGCAATGTGGCAGGGCCACATTGTCCCATTTTTGGTGAGTACTTTCCTCTTCTTACACATGTTGCGCTGATGGGGTCTCTCCCACCTATGTGGCTTCACACGCTGCCTTTACAGCAGCGGCTACTTCTCTACTTTGGCCAGTTTGGACACGAGCTGCAGTGCCTCTCCCTGTGCTGCTCCTGGGGTCCCTCCAGCAGCTCAACACCCCAAAACCAGCAGCAGGGTGCAGTTCCAGGGCTGCGGTCTGCACATCTGGGCTGGCTGGCAGGCAGCAGTTGGTAATCCAGCTGGAGAGGAGCTAAGCTCAGTCCTTCAACTCCCCTCTCTAATTCCAATGTTATCCCTTACCATATTAATGGGATGTGTTGGAAGGGTCAGCAAGCACAAGCGCACAGCCCCTGTCTGAGGAATTCACATGCTCAAGGGAAGGGGGAAAAGTCTTACAGGTGAATAAAGAAACCAAGGAGACAAATGTCCTCAGCTGTCCACTCCTAAATGAACTTGAAATGTTTTGGGAAGGAGCACTAACAACATCTGACCCTCCTCAGCCTGGTCCAGGGGATGGGTGACAGCAGGACATGGGATGCCTCAGGGTGGGCAAGGGGAACTGGCTCACCCAGCAACTGGGTGTTAAGGCATAAGTTTCCCCAGGAGATGCACAGGGAGGAGAAATGACTTTATAAAGCATTAACTGGGCCCTGGTTCCAGCTGGCAGTAGGAAAGGAAGGTCAAGACCATCAGAAACATCGGCTTCTTCCCAGGTCTGTGGGGCAAGGGGCCGAGGGCGGGTGTGAGGCTGGGTTTGGGGGAAGGAGAGCAGCTCAGCACCTGGTTATAGCAACTCAACTGGGTGATGACGGCAGGATCACCAGACAGAGATGCCCAAGAAACAAGCTGAGAGGTGAAATCAGATGGAGGGAGATATATTAGGAACAGACAGGCAGATTTACACATCGTGAGTGAGGAGGTGACAAACAGGTCTGTGGGATGGGAATCAAACTCTCACAACGAGGGCGTGGAGTGCGATGAGGAATGGTGGAGAGGGAAGACCCTCCCGGGACTCCGGCTGGTAGGAGGACATGCTGGAAGAGATGCTGGAGGTGGAGGGAAGGCAGAGGGGCCACCAGTGACCGGAGAGCAGGGGCCAAGCAGATCAGGGACAGACAAGCACCGTGTTCAGTGACAGAGCCAGACGCAAAGGGCAAGTTTCACTACAGTTGTATCTACATTTAGGTTGCCAAAAATACCTTTCACAGATTGGCTGTCTTTAATTAAAAGGATGTCTCCTGTGCTCCTGGCATGATGCAGAGCTCGCCCTGCCATACAGGGCTCTGCGTGGACGCTCTGCGGGGGGGCTTTCCCATGGGGTGGCTTCTCTCTGCCCACGCCCTCCTGCGCCCTGCCAGCACTGGGCAGGTCAGGCAGCGGTGCTTCCCCTAAATGCCCCTACACAGCACAGGCACAGAGGAAAGGAGGAAAACTTCACCCCCTTCCTGTTTTGGCTTCTCCCCTTCCCTCCAAACACAGAGAACGCCTTCCTCCTCTCTCCTCCTCCACCTTTCAGTGCAAAGATTTAGCTAATTTCTTCTATGAATAGCACAGGAGTAGCCATAGCAACATCACCCTGCCAACCTCACCACCTCCACTGCCTCCGTGTCCCCGGCACCCTGTTCCTCTCACCCTCCCTCGCACCTCCCCAGGGAACATCTGGGGCTTCAGCCATTTCCCACGAAGCAACCCGCGTTTGGCTTCCCACCTGCCCCATTGGCTTTCTCCCTCCTTCCTTCCAGCCATGCCTGCCTGTCGCTCAGAAACCCAGCCTGGACCCACCACGGCCTCCCCAAGCTCTTTCCTCCTCCCTGCCCCCCCATGCCCCAAGAGTCAGGACCCCCAAATCCAGCAGCATCCAAAGGCTCGGCAAAGGCTGGTGCTTCCACCAAGACATGCTGCCCTGTGTCCACCTACTCCAGGTAATTCCCTAGTGCACGGGAGGAACTATAACAAGCAATGTTTGTGCGTGGAAAAACACCACCTTCAGTGAAATACTCACTGCTGAAGACAGGCAGGGAGGACCTGTCCCCTTCTTCCACCTGCTTGGCCATGAAACGCTTCTCCTGGGGGGGGCTGCACAAGCCCAGCATGCTCTGGGCACTTGCAGGTGGTCAGGGACTCATTGTGATGCTGGTCTAACCCCCTCTGCATCCTCCTGACTCCCCAAGAGGGAGAAAGGGGGCACAGGAAGGGGGGACAGCAGGACAACACATTTCTGGCCAAGCAGAACCAGCCAACGTGGGGCAGCCCCAGGGGCGAAGGGCACTTCCAAACCACATACCTGGGAACTGCACTGCCCCGGGCTTCTTCTCCAGCCACCCCAAATGCACATGAAAACACTGGCGAGACCCTTGGGACCCTCATGGGGGGCCCCACTCTGGCCACCGTGCCTGGCACCAGGGACCTCGGGGTGAACTAAGCCACAGGGCTAGACTTTCCCCGTGGGAGGGAAAGGTGCTGGCTGCTGCTGGATCCTCAGCGCAGGGAGCAGCGCTGGAGAAGGGGCTCAGGCACGGCCAGGCAGCTCAGCACTCCTCTCCTGAGAGCCCGTGGGCGTCACTGTGCAGGGGAGAGGAGGGGGTTGAGCGCTCTGCTCCTCTAGTGCTGCGCATCAGGGATGCTTCCCTGGATCGTGCTGCCATTCCTCCCCCAAAGCCGGGAGTCCTCCTCTCACCCCAGTCTGGCAGGGGAGGACTCGAGTCCTCCACCAGCAAGCAATGGGGGATGGGGAGGGCGCAGGGCCAGCCGGAGGAACAGTGATGGGAACAATGGAGGACAGAAGTGACAACAAGTGCAGGGAACGGGCGCTAACGAACAGGGAACATGGATAGATAAGGGAGAAGAAATGGAAGAGATCTCAAAGGGGAGAAGAAAAGCAAAGCAAAAAGAAATGAGAAACCCAGAGCTCAGAGATTTCCTCCCTCCCTATGGTCTGGATTAGGGGTTCTCAGTTACTGGCGTTGCCTGAGCAAGCTAATTTGTGTCCTAGAGAAGGGGATAGGCAAGAGAAGAGAACTGACAGGGCACCGGAGTTGGGAGGAGGTACAGGTTGATGTTGGGACCATGCCATGTGTCGGGCAGCACGTGTGGGCATGTCTCACATGCCACGGAGCTGCACACAGGGTCTGCGAGTACGTGTGATGTCAGAGAACATACACCACCATATACAGCTGTGAGCACATTTCCGATGTCAGAGCATCGACACATGGCAGCCACACCAGCACATGCAGGTGGTGCACGCTCTCCTTTGCTTGTGTGAAGCAGCAAGGGGAGTAAAAAGGCTTAAATGAGAGGTGGTGAAGCTCCTCAAGAGGTGAACAGATCCCTGCTTTCCCGGGGAAGCCTCCTGGCCTGCACACCCCTTCCCACCTCTGCTGCTGGAAGTGCTTCCAGGGACAGGGAGCTCATTTAAAGGGGCAGCCCTGCCTCTAGCCGAGGCTCTCGAGGACACAGAGGCTGCCTCCTCAGCTCCTGTGAAGGAGACTAGCTTCACACCCACAGCATCCAGCCAAATCTACTCAAAGTCCACCATCTCCCAGCCTCCCAGAGCCAAACCCATCTGCCTGGGCACAAGCCATGCCCAGCTGTTTCCATTATACCACGTTTCGTCCCTCTGCCCACCACTGGGCTGGGAAGAACATGGATTCCTGACGGTTCAGTCACTTTGCACCCTCGGATCAGAAGGTGAGCACTGCTGAAGTATTTGATGCAAAGCTTTACTCATTGCATACATTTGCTACACACCACGGAGCAATCCTGCCTGCTCTGATACAGGCAGTGCACATACAACACATGTCATATTCTACATGTGGACCCCGTTATGCTCATGTAGCCTCACACACTGGCATCCTCTGTTGCTTGCAATGCCGCGAGAGGATTTTGATTCCCCCCACCCCCATCTTCAGAAAGGCTAAGGCTGAGCAGAGACTCCCAATGTGGACTTTCAGAGCAGCCCAAGCCCTGGGGCTTCATGGCAGCACCACAAAGACACAATGATTTCTCTTCCACCGTTGTAAAAAACGTAAAAGGCTCCCCTGCCCAGCCTGCCACGGCAGCAATGCAGCTGGCATCGCTTCCTTCCCAGCCTGCTTGCAATCGTCTTATCAGGAACCCTGGGCTGAACGTTTCATGCAAGTAGGAGTGGAAAGGAGGGAGCAGACATGCTTCAATTCCCTGCTCCTACCCAGCTCCCCGAGCTTGCTGCTCTGAATGCAGGGAAGGAAAGAGATAGCAAAGGAAAGATGGGAGAATGCTTGCCAGGAATCAGCAGGCGAGAGAGAGCCGAGGCTGATTTTGATGCAAAGAGTGGCGGAGAAAGAGACAGAAAGCAGGACCAGGCTAATAGCAAGGTGGCTGGGTTTTTGGGTCCTTTCTGTAAACATCATCTGAGCGTATCAGCTTTGAATCTAATTATTTCAACCAGAGCCACAGACTGAGATAGTAATGAAGAAAAAATGGGAAGGGAAGAAGAGGGTTGTGTTTTCCGAGGGGAAAGGAGGAGAGAATTCCCATTGATTCCCATGTGTCTGCCTGCTACAGTGCCTTGAAATAATAATTAGAAGGATCAATAAGAAATCATGTGAGGTTTGGAGATAATGAATGAAAGAGGCAGAAGAAGCAAATTGAAATGCCTTTCTCTAAAGCAGGGTAAATTGTTTTTCAGGCAGGGTCTAGCCTCCATTTTAATGCTTTGCAAACAGATCCAACCATTTTCTAAGCTGGCTTGTGGGTTCAAAACAAGACTGGTCTCTCCATTCAGGGGAGAAAGAGAGAGACAGCCTGAGAATGGGTCCTGGAGGAGAACACTAACAAAATGAATGTGTGTGGGAAGAAATGGAAGCAGTGAAATGGGGCAGAATGCACACAGCATGCCAGCGACCAGAGCAGGGTTACGTAATAATTTGGGGGAGCAGGGACATAGCAGCAGAGCAAGGAAACCACAACTCAAGGGAGAGTGGGTGCCAGTTGGGGAACGCTGGCAAGTGGCACCGCGAGCCCACGAGGCTGCCCGGCAGGCAGCGTGCCCCACGCCTGCTGAACACAGTATGATGGGATGCCCTCAACACTGCTGGGGCTTCAGGCAACAGCATCGTAAGTGGCGAGGAGCTCGGGTGGGGTGTCTGAAAAACATCACGCCTGACGCCTGCCTTGTGTCGAGCAAGACCCAGCTGGCCCCGGGGAGGCTGCTCCGCTGCAGAGCTCCTGCCCTGGGCAAGACCACGGCACCCAGCCCGAGCAACGGCAATGCCAACCTGAGCGACGCCGGCGGCCAGCCCGAGCGACGATGATGGCCAACCGCAACGACGCTGGCGTCCAGCCCCAGCAACGCCAGCATCCGCCCCGGCCGCCCGTGACGCCCCAGGGGTGACGCTGCACCCTGCCACGACCCCGCCGCTCTCCCTGGGTTACCCCCCGTCAGCCACGAGCCCGGTCCCACCCCATCCCGCACCGGGGAGCCGCTGCCCGGGGCTGGCCCGTACCTGCTCGTACCAGTCGCGGCTCGAACACGTGCACTCGGGCCACCAGCCCGGGCCGCTCCCGTTCACCTTGGGCGCGCTCTTCCCCGGCGGCGGCGGCTTCAACGCGGCGGGGTCGCGGGCGGGGGGCCCCAGCTTGGCCTTGCCGCGGGCAGCGGGCGCGGCCCCCCCGGGCGCGGGCAGGGTCTGCGAGCCGTAGCCGCCGTAGCCGTACTGCTCGTGCTGCCACTCGCCGTAGGAGGGGGGCTCCATGCGCCGCAGGGCCGCCATCCGCGTCACCTCGTAGCACTCGGGGCACTTGCAGCAGTGGTGGTGCTTGTGCATCGCTGCCCTCACACCATAGAGCCGGCAGGGAGGGAGGGAGGGAGGGAGGGAGGGAGGCGGCGCGGAGGGAGGGAGGGATGCTCGGGGGGCGGCAGCAGCCTCCGCCCCGCGCAAGGCGCGCCTGCCGCCTCCTCGCCCGCTCGGCGCCCCCGGCCCCGCGGGCGGGAGCGGGAGGAGGAAGGGGCGGCGGGGGGGGATGTTACAGCGCGGTAATCTCCGCGGGGGCACACCACGGCATCGCCCGCAGGGCCGCTCAGTCCCGACGCCGCTCCCGGCGCGGGGCAGGGGCTCGGCTCGGGAACGCGGAGCGCGGCACCTGCGGCGGCGCGAAGCATCCGCCGCCCCCCCTGCGGCCAATCCGCGCCGGCGGAACCTCCGCGCCCCGCCCCGCCCCGGCGAGGAGCGCGGAGGCGGGGGGGGGGCACCGCTCGGCGAGCGCCGCGGCCGCGCTTACCCCCACCGGCCGGGGCAGTTCCCGGGCGGGCGGTCCACAACCCGCCTGCCAGCAGCGGGCCCCGAGGAGTGCCCGCGCTGTCGCCGCCGCTCCCTGGCAGCCCGCGCTGGCGGCATCCAGAAGGAACAGAAATCCTCCACTCGGCAGCCTCACGCATCACCTGCGGCTACCCGCACCCCGTCCCCATGCCCAGACGCACCAGGCGGCTCTTGTGCAGCTCCGTTCCTCTAGCCCCTGCGCGGCGGTGGGCAGCCCTGCCGGCTTCGTGGTTGACACCAAGAGGGGTTCACTTCGCATCAGCTGAGGTCCGCGCTGGAGTGTGAAATCATTTTTCCGGACCTGAACCGTGGTCACTAGCCCGGCAGCAGCATCTCTGCTGCATCCCCACGTCAGCTCTCACCCTGTTTTGCTGGAGATGTTGCCGCACGCTCCAGCATGCTAGCACCCTAGGAATGCTGCCGTTGCCCAGTGAGCCACGGGTGCGTTGGGGGTGTAGAAACCCCAAGGGCCTTTGCTGGGCCTTCCACCTACTGCCATCAGGGGATGGTAAAAGCAGAGCTGAAATGCCTGCTGGTGCAGCAGGGCAAGGGCGCTGGTCCCAGTGCAGCTCAGGCAGCCCCTCACCTCTTGCACCGAAGTGCCAGACTGGAAGAAGTTCAGAAGAGAGTCACCCAGACAAATTGAAGGGTAGAAAGAAAAACCATTACAAAAACCCACATCTGACCAGTTAGAACCTGAAACCGGCCTCCTAATGTTTAAGGGTTGTAATAAACACCAGGGTGGGTGAAGAATTATTTGAAGAAATGGTATATAAATATGTAGAAGAGCAACAAAAGGGGCACGATAGGGCTCCCGCAGGATATGGGTAAAGTAATGAGACAGAAGCGGGAGGGGGCCACAAGCTGAGCCACAAGATGGGGTGGTTCAACACCCCAATTCAGGCTGCAAGATCTGCAGGGTCCTACTGGCCTCATGCAGCCTGCACAATATGGCTCTGCTCACAAGCAGGGCTCTGGGAGCAAGAAGTGCATGACGGCCGGTCAGACAAATGCCCCTGTCCACTCACTCCTTGTTTCTTTAGCTCTTTAAATCACAATACAAAATTACTTCTACACTTGACCACCACAGGCAGAGGTGCTCCTGCAGTGTTTGCTCCAAAGTGGTCAAATCAAACAGTTGCTTCTGGGTGAAGGGGCTGGGGGGGACGGGGACAGAAGACACCCCGTAATTGGGATCCACGTTGTCCCCAAGCCCCGTGGTCCCCACTGCAGGCTGCAGAGCCTGTCCTCTCCAGCACTGCCTGCGCTTCATTGCCTCTGGGCCACTCAGGTTTCCTCTGTCACAGGATGGATGCTACGATCATGTGCTGCTCTGCTTAATGCTATGCAGAGGTGTTGTGGCTGAGATACATTACACTGAAATCTCCCCAGCTGCAAGCTTAGGACAGTCATTATGTTCCCAGACGAGCAAGTCTAGAAATCCTGTCCCCACCATACTGGCCTCAAGCTGCTGAGGAGAGCAGTGCTGCTGAGCCCTTGGAAACAGCTTCACAGGTCAGCCTCACCCTGCTGCTCTCAGGGGCTCTTGCTGACAAACAGTCAGTTATGGGACCTGGCTGCACTGTGGCACTGACCCAAAGACCCAGAAGTGCAGCAAGATGAAGCCAACGGCTGCATATAAGAAAGTGCTTCTACCCTGCAGAGCTCAGTGCCACTGGACACTGCAGACCCCAGGAGCTCACTAAGGCAAGGCAGGATTGGATGCCTCCATCCAAAGCAAGCTTGTTCAGAGTTATTTTAATCAATGAAAAACTGTGCTTGTGTGCATGGAAGGAAAGTATGCAGTGTTGGCATTAACAGAGAACTTTACACTTCAGGCTTTAAGAAATTAGGATCGTCTCCACATCTTCTACTGCTCCTTGTGCCATCTCCCAGAGCACACCGTGCTGGCCCGGCAAGAGGATGCTGGGCTGACAAGCACTGTGCTCCGGGAGATGCTGTACCTCCTCAACAGCCAGGGTGGACCAGGGGGCTGGGGGATATCACCGGTGCAGAGAAGGCATCTTGCAGCAATGTGAGCAGAGGTGGGAACGAGGGGAGGGACTGGGGCAGGAATGAAGCTGAGGTAGGGGATTTCTGCACCAAAGCAGAGCAATAAGCCTTGTATAAACACGCAGGTGGCCAGCGTCTCCTGCATGAGAGCAAACGGACATTAACTCCATCTTGGCTACCCACCATCTCCCGCACTGTGGCACCTCTGAGATCTGAGTCACTTCATCAACGAGAAGTGCCCAGAACTTGTAACATAACCATAACTAATTACCGCTCCAGCCCAGCTGCAAACTTCCCACCCCAGGATCGCACAGTTTGGCTGCAGGGACCATGCAGTGTGCAGAGCTGCACTGACCACCCAGCAAGGCCCCCTCCACCACCATGAGCCTCCTCCAAAGCCATCTTTGGGCCAAGAATGGGCGGGAGACCAGTGTCTGGATGAGGCTGACTTGGGTGGGAGGAGAGCACATGCGGAGCTTGTGATTGCAACTGCTCACATGTGCCTGGCTCCCTCCTCCCTCTCCTCCTTCCACTCAGTCCTGTGGTGGGGGCAGGCAGGGACACGGGGATTCACTTAGGGGGGGAAGTGCAAAAGCAAAGGACAAGACCTGTTCAGGAAAAACACTTTAATGAGCTGAGTGAAAAATTAAGAGAAGCATTTGATTTCCACACTGCCCCCCCTCCCCGTGGCAGACGGGAGTGTGTCCTCCACAAGGAAGGTCTCTGGTCCTCTCCCTGCTTGGTCACTGGCAGCCCCACAGATGGGCAGCCACGCATACAATGGGCATCCCCACATGGGAAACACCCTTGCTGCCAGCCCTGGTGTGCCAGCATTGCTGCCTCCACCACACCCTGCTTGCTAGCTTGCAAACTCAGGGACAGCTCCACGATCTAAAACCTGCTGCTGCTTCCCCCAGCTCCCTTAGCTGTTAGTGCCTCATCGCCACCTGCAAATGGAGGTGCCTTGAGCCTCAGCTGCTGCAGCTCTGATGGAGCCCTTCCCTACCCACTTGCAGCTCCCCTCTTGAAAACCCACATGTCCTGTTTTAGCTGCCACAAGAGTTGTTTAATTCCTACTCATTTGTAGTGAACTGCATGTGCTGCCTGCTAGCCCCAATTAAAAGGGAAAAAAAAAAAAATCCCTGGTTGCTGCTGCCTGCTTGCAATGCTCCCTAAAGCTGCGTAGGGCTTGGGACACATTATCAAGCTCAAGAGGAGGCCAGGGGCATCTGCATCCTGCACTTCTCCAGCTTGCTTCAGTGAGTAGCAGCGTTTTGGTTACTGGGAGTGGCATTGCCAGAGCCCAAACAGCGTGGACACCTGCATGGGGGTGCCCAGACCTGGGTCTGGCCGGGCAGGCACAGTGCCCAGTGCCTTCAGGCAGCTGTGGGCATCTTGCCCCAGTGATGTGGGCACTGAGCAGGGCTAAAGGAGCTGGGAGCTGATTTCCAGGCAGATGCCTTCATGGAGGGAAGCGATTCAAGGAAACCAAGAGCTCTCTCATCCTCTACCCGCTTCCTACCAGAAGCCTGCCCATCTTATTTAAATTCAGCTTTGGCAGCTGCTCTTTTTACAGGTGCTAATTTCAGTAAAGTGTTAAGAAATCCCTGGAGATGGAGCTATTTACATGGCACGAAGATAGCAGGAAGCTAGGTTTTATTTGGTGTTGCTGGCATTTCAGCCCCTGTTGTCGCTTCCTTCCTTTCACATGAAGTCCCACGGGAAGAGGAAGGCAAGTGTGAGGGACCAGGAGCTGGGGGTTTGGTGCACCTACAGCCTTTCTAGGAGCAGAAGATGGGGCAGGCTGAAGGCAGCCAACCCCTTGCAGAGACAACAGTCACATGATCACTGTCACGCCGCTCCTTGACTTTAGCCCAAGCAGGAGCTGGGTCCTGCTGGGCGAATTGAAGCCACGTGTTAGCTCTGAGCCTGGGTGCAGATGGGGAAGGTGTCATCTTTGTAATGCTGGGGGAGGAGGTAGGGGACAGTCTTGCATGGGGAAGGTGCTTTTCTTGACCACAACCACCTGCAAAAAGCCACCCAATGTCCAAAGCCCAGGGGAGGCAGCAGGGTCTGCAGCCACCCAGCTGAGAACAGGGGGCAGGGAGCACCAGGAGGTAAATGTGTGTGGGGGAGCAGGCCACAGGGAGATGGGCAGAAAAGGGAGGAACCAACTCAACTCAGCTCAGTCTGTCAGTCAGTTCCTTAGCACTACCACAGACCCCCATCCAGCAGGGATTTGCAATTTGCTGTATCTGGGGCTTGTCAAATGAAACTTGAACAGGCGCTCTGCAGAGCTGGCTGCACAGCTAGTGGGCAAACGGGCCGGCGGCTCCTGTGAGCGTTGGAGGGTTTGCACAGTCATGGGTGAGTGGGAAGGGGCAGGATAACGAACATCTCACGCTGAGACTGTTCCTCCCTGCCACCAGCAGCGATTCACGCCAGGAAATGTGCAGCTGGGATAATAATAACCAGGCATACCAAGGGACTGATAGCTATAGCTCTCAGCGCTCTCGGGGCAGTTGCCAAAGAAATTATTCTCCTCCCCAGCAAAACCATTTTCATTCTATTAATGACCCCTGATACGTTGCCCAGTGCCACTACGCAGTTCCCGTATCCTCACTTGTGGCAGCAACAGCATGAGGGTCTTCAATAAACACCATTGGCTGCTTTCTGCAATTGAAATTACGGCCAACTAAATGTCTTCCATGGCTGCGCTGCTGGGGGAGAGGAGTGATGGAGACCTGTGGCAGGTCCCTGCAGCACAGCCCAGGCTCCCTTCCTGTAAAGGAGAGCCTGGAGGCTCTATTTAATAGCAAACAACTGCAGCAGGCTTTATGGATTTCCTGACAGCCTCACAACGCCCACAGCCACTCTCCCCATCACCCAGCAGAGAGGCTCCTGCCTTGTGCTGGAGCACTTGAAGCATGGGCTGGCCCTGGGCTGCCTTCCCATGGCACCTCCCTGGGCGTAAGGGGGGAGCCTTGCTGCTGTGTGGGCATGGCAATTACAGCACTAACATATCTTGCAGTCTGTGGGTGCTCTGTCCTTGTGTGTGCCTCATTTCCTTTAGAATAAAGCACATTTCTAGCCTGATGGGAGAGAGAAGGTTTGAAAATGTGGCCAGGGCACAACTTCACCACTCCAAGCCAGAGTCAGAGCAAGGTATATTGGAAATCTCACATTTTTAAGAGAATTGGTTGATATTTTTTTGGTCCTGTACCTTGATCTCCTGCCAGTTGTGACTAGTGTGACCCCACCAGTCATCCTGTTTCCCTGCATCTTTCACTAGTCCCAAGCTGTCCCTGGGTGTGCTTACACGCTCAGACTTAGCAGCAGCCGAACACACCCCACTTGTGCTGTACAAGGCTGTTGGGGGTCTCGCGGCTGGCCCTGCCTAAGCCGATGTGACCTTGTGGCCACAAAGCCCCATGAGTCAGCTCTCGGGGCCTCCCCACCAGGAGCCATCCCTGCAGGAACCAGTCCCATCCTCAGAGTGGGTCAAGATGTAGCTCTGGAAGTGCTGCAAGAGCTCAGCACTGCTCAGTTCAGATCTGGGGCTGCCCTGGGCAGCACAGACCTGCCCAGAGGGACTTTTCCCCACATCCAGGTGAAAGGGATGCCCTTTCCTCTATTATTCCCACCCTGCGTGGGGGATGAGAAGGGAAGCTCTGTGGGCCCATACTTTTTCTCTTTTGCCTGGCCAGCCCTGCTCTGATCTGCCCCTTCCAGATGGAGCAAAGCCCATTCAGCAGCTCCCGCTGTCCCCAGCCAGCAGCTCGCAGAGGTACTGGTGCCTTGTCCAGGCTGTGCTGCCCCAGGACACGCTTTCCAGCGTGGGAACCTGCCCAGCCTCGGGGAGAAAAATGAATGCTGGTGTCCCTGGGAGCCTCGGGCACCCGCGGTGGACCGGAGATGGTCGGCCGGCTGGCTCTGGCCCTCCCTGCCGCCACTGCCCTGTCCCCTTTAAGGCAGAAAGCACGGCTCAGAAATTTCTGAATGGTTGGCCCCGCCCCCGGCCCGCCTGCCGGCCGCTCGGCCAATCAGCGCGCGTGCCGCAGGGCCTCAGCCGGCTCACGGGCCTCTCTTAAAGGCGCGCTGTCGACAGCCGCCCGTCTCCTGCACGCCAGGATATGACTCGACCGTTTCGGAAGCCCCGAAGGGACCTTCAAACCGGGTCCCAGCCGTGGGGTGAGGAGGTGTTCCCGAGGCACAGGCAAAGGCACACCCGTACACATGTGTTCCTCAGAACGATATACCAGCAACACAAGCCCTGGGGACGGATGACGTCAAGGGATGACGTGCCACTTCCCTCACCCTGGCTTCAGGGCTTGGTTTGGATATGGGATGGTCAAGTCCCAGGGACTGGACATCCACAGGGGCCAGAGCACACAGCTGGGTTGAGTTTCACCCCAAAGGAAGCCAGGCCATGAGCTCTGCCACCGAGCCACAGTGCGGTGAGAGCAGGCAGCTGGGAGAGCGGTTTCATCACCACGCTCTTGTTCTTAACCAGAGCAGTAATGCGGGAGTGCTCCTACAGCGGCAGAGCCCCAAAGTTTACAAAATCTCCCTGCAGAAACCCCCTGTGAGATTCAGCTATGCAAAATCTATCACCGCACACAGGGGAAATAGCTGCGCCCTAAGTGCCAAAGGAGCGGGAATGAACAGTGTAGCAACAGGACTGCAACATGCTGGTGAAGCAGTGGGCACAGATTGCCCCTGGCTTCAGCAAGGAACCCAGCTCTAGGCCCAGCCTGGGTCTCCCCCTTGCACCGCAGAGCAGTACCCCCGTGCTTGCTCTGCCACAGCTCCTCCCACAGTCTGCTGTAGCCCGGGTTGCAAAATGATCTGGTCTACAAATACCCCTTAAAAGAGGGGGACAGCCTGGCAGGACATTGCCACGTTTCCTGGACATGTGCAGGTGGGAAGCTGGTTGTGATGCTGGGGAAGCAACGCCGGCCAGGCATGATGCTCTTCATGCCAGTGCTTTGGGCACAGACGCTAGTGTGCCTAAGCCGTGCCAGCCCTGAGAGCTATCTAGGCCACAGACCGCAGGAGGCCTTTCCCTGAGCCTCAGTACTTGGAATAGTTTTTAGGTGCAACGCCAGCAAGGCTCCTGCAAGGTGCTTTGTACCTGCAGGCTGCAGAGCTCCGGTGGGCGCTGCCCTGGAGCAAACCCTCGCTTCCTGCAGCAGGGCATGAGGTTGGCTTGAAACGCTTGCACTGCTGCAGCCACACGTGGTCTAACCCCCCACAGCAGGCAGAGCAAAGCAAGAGGAGGCAGCACACAGCAGAGAGCACCTTTCAAAGGGCTCACACTTGGATTCACAAGAGGGACGATTCCCAAACCCACACTCATCCACTATCCTCCTTCCACTGCAATTTCCCTACTAGTGCCGAGGATAATGGATCTCTCGCCGTAGCTCGATACTGATCCTTCTAAAGACTAAAAATCTTCATGAGCAGTTATTGTGGCTGCTCTATTTATAACAGTGCCGGTATTGCCTCTGCCACCAGAATCCTGGTTTCCGTCCAGCCCGATGCCATTAAGATGCAGTGACGTTCCCCCAGCTCCAGGGCTCCAGATAAAAAGCAGCTGGCCTGCCAGGCTCTGCCTTCAAGCTTGGTTTGTTCCTTTAAAAAATGGTGAGGAGAGCCTGTTTGTTTTGCAGAAGTGCACCCAGATTTGTCCTCAGCCTCCTGAGATGCTGGGGTAGCTGCGAGGGGGAGCAGAGCATGGACAGGTGGAGGTCAGGGTGCCACATCCTGTGCTGTGGGCATGGAGGCTCTGCACTTTGAGAGCCCGGGTTGGTTTGTGTGATGGGAGATGGGCTCCAACATTTCATTTCAGTTGCAGCAGGAATGTGGTCAGTCACCCAACAAGGCAAAGCAGGAAAGAAGGGACCTGGTTGCTGCTGTGGGGACCCTGCACCGAGGCTGCACCAGCTTTTTTTTGGAAACTTGGTGAGCAAAGCAGACAGACCCAGCAGGGCCAGTGTGGTGGCTCATGATGCTCCTGGCCAAGGCACTGATGGTTGTGGCCCCTGTTCAGTCCCCATCCCACTGAGGTGCCTGTGAATGGTCTCAATTCTTGCTTCCAGAGCTATGCCTGAAACCCATCAATGTGAATCTCAGTGTGAGTCACCCCAGCAGCTGTGCTCCCCTGGGGACGGGCAGACACGTGCACTAGACAGAGGCAAACAAAGCTAGAGCACGAATCCAGAGGGAGGATGGATGGACTCCAGACTTGTCTGGATGACTCTGGAGCGTCGCTGTCTGCGGGAGACTCCCCAAAGCCTCCCCCTCACTGTCCCCTTTCTGTCACTGCACAGGGAGCACTGCACGCACCCACACCATCACAAAATAACTTCAAAACAGTGACGATGATGTGGATGAATGGACAGACCAACGGCCCTATGTCCAGCAAGGCTCTCCTATGCCGCACAGCCAGAAAAGCCTTGGGATCTGCCAAGGATCTTCCTTTTGCTGCTGATTTTAGATGGAAAGTCCCCAAGTAGAGTAGGAACAGGTGGCCTTTGGTTTGACAGCCTGGTGGCTCTACTGGCTTCTTCATCCTTTGTTGAAGCTGTACATTGAACTGGGAGAACTGAGGTCTAAGCATCTCCCTGTTTATCTCCGCAGCAGGAATAGCAAGAGCCTCTAGTAAAGCTGAGGCCATTCAACCCCAAAATGTCCACTGAAGTGACAGCTTTTACTGACAGCCTGTGCTGACCTCCCTTTGGGCAGCAGCATCCTTGGGACACAGACAGCCGGCTGCCCAGCCGGGTGTCCGTGCTGTGCAGGGCTGATGTACGGTTCAGTCTGAGCGCGTTACTGCAGACAGACACCCTCTTGGCTTCAGCACTTTGGCTTTTGAGTCTGCAATGTAGAAACACAGAACTGCTGGGGAGTGTCTGAATGCAGAGCCCTCAAGCGACCTCCGGGCACAAAGAGGCTCAGGTGACAGGGGGGCTGCAGCCAGAGCCTCTGGGCTGTGGGTTGCTGCTTTTCTTCTCTGCTTCTCCTAAAATTAAACATGCTCTCAAAGGTGCATGGGGATGCAATGGGGAGGGGATGTCCTTCTGGGAGCTGTTTGCTTCTCTGCTACCATTGCTTGAGCGTTAGCCACTTCCCAGGATTTTGGGATCACAGGGTAGATGCTGCCAGGCTCAAGCTGCGATAAAGCAGTGGCCAGTCTGGCCTGCAGTGATGTCTTCGGCTGCCTGCCCAGCCAGCCCACAGAGAGGACACGGGGTAGTGGGGACAGCAGGGCATGTGCAACCAAGCAACGTCATGGGGGGCTTTTTGGGAGGGCTGCATTCATTGTCAGACATTCACCCTCATCAGGGACCTACTTAATTTCTCTGATGCTCCTTGCAATAGCAAACAGCTGCTTCGTGCTTCCACTCTCACACACCTTGCAGAGAAAATGAAGAGCGGTGGGGTTGCAGCCAGGGCAGGGGGGAGCTCGCATCAGGCGTTTCTGCAGCCGAAGCATCCGCCACATGCCAGTCTCATCCCAACCTGCTGCAAGTGCCCAGAGCCCCAGAGCTGCTCCTGCCAGGCAAAGGGGCAGAGCATGGGAACGCCCTTCTCTTTGGCCAAAGGCAAATCAGGAAAGAGGAAAAAGCACTTGAGAGAAGGATGGGGAAAGCAGACAGCCGGTCGCCACGCTGGCGGCACAGCCTGCCTTTCTCTGCCAAATTCCCCGGGGAGCTCCACGAACCTTTTTGGCACTTTAGTTGTGGGTTATCAGGCAGACGGATGCATCTTCTTCAGCGGCAGGTGCAGCAGGGAGGGCTCCTAACAACCTGCCAGGGTATTTCTGCAGAGCTGGGCTGTGTCCTCCCTGGGACGCAGGGAGGGAAGGGGACATTTCTGGCCTCAGCCCAGCAGGACTGAAGCACAGCCTGCACCTGGCACGCTGCAGGCATGCTCAGCGGCGTCCCACATACCCACAGCCTGCGGGAGCGGCAGCACACCCTGCCAGCAAGGTTTCCTATTCACTGGTGTTTTCGAAGGACGCGCAGAATGTCTGTCCTCTGAAGCAGTCTCACACTCTTTCTCCATCACGTTAAGACCTGCTGTAGCTCAGTGTCAGCTGTTGGGCTAAGCAAGGACAGAGCTGCGGCGTTGGCGTCAGGCAGCGAAGCCTTGGCAGGCAGGAGGGAGAGAGGGAGGGATGCACGGGCAGGCAACCGTGGGAGGAGAGGCACCGCACCAGCACGATGACAAGGATGAAGTCAGAGAGGCTACAGAGCCATGCTGGGAGGCAGGGGAGGGTGGCAGAGGAAGAGCAGCGCTTCCTCGCAGGCGCAGAGTTTCTGCTCATCAGCGGCATTGTTCATCTTTCACTTATCTTTACAGCTGGCTGCTCTCTGCTCCCTGCACAGAGGATGAGAACATCGTTTACTCAGAGAAGCAGCCTTCCTACCAGTCTGTGAGCGCAGGCAAGTGGCACCGGCCATGGGAGCATCCTCGTGGGTCTTCCCATTACAGACGCACACAAGCCCTGAGCAGCCTTGCTAAGGCCACCACAGGGCTCAGGGAAAGCTTGAAATGGAGGATTCAGCAAATAAAACCCCACAAACCCCAGATCTCAGGCAGGATTTGGCCTCTGAGTGCCTCAACAGGGCATTTCAGCTGGCCGAGTCACTTTGCTCTTGCCCTGTTGAAGGCTGAACTTCCACTTTCCCATGGAGGGCTGGTTTCAGCCCACTAAGCCTCGCCATCAGGAAGCACATGTTGCTGCTGTATTTACTGGTCCCACTTCCTTTGCAGCAGTCATTTGCACACTGCAGGGCCACTCGAGTGCACACAAGTCCTTGCCAGCAGACAGAAAATTTCCTGTTCCTGGAAGCATTTGTGCGGAGAGGCAATTTATTTCTCATGCATCTTCCTGGCTAAAGCAGGTTACGGTGGCTTTTGCTCTACTATCACTGCCAGGGAGAGCTGCAGGCAGGGGAGAGGACAAAGCCAGGACAACAGAAAACTTATTCACATTGATGGATGCAATAAGAGAATTGCACTTACTTCAGGCAGGACAAGCCAGTTCATCGACTTGCCTTTTACCAGTGGCAGGGTGTCCACTAGAGCTGTTGTTCCTGGGCTCATAGTACCAGGAGGGCAGCTGCTCTGCCCTGCAGCTGGGGCTGTCCTGCCCTAGCATTAAACATCACCCATTATAAATGTTTCCCCAGTTCTTCCAAGTGCCATTTGCCATCTCAAGTGTTTTCCTGAAACCCACTTTGGAAATGTCAGTGGCAAAAAGCACGCACCGAAGGTTGGGAAGCAAGAAGTCACTGTGGAGGTGGGCAGGAGCTGGGTCTGTAGGTGTTATCCAGCCCCAATGCAGTCCTGCACACTGGGGATGTTGAGAACTGACACGGGAAGTGATGCTGGGCAGGAGCTGAGGTGTCCTCAGTGCCTTCATGCAGGAGCGACGGATGCAAAGCAGGGCCCGTGCTGTGGTCCGTCGGCACAGCCCGCACCCAGGCATGGCCGATCCCATGTCATGGTCTGGATCACTGACATGGGGGAGTGCTGGAAATGCTCCCGCTCTGCTGGGGCAAGGCCTGTGCTCAGCGATGAAGATGACATCTCAGGGAACATGCTCACTGCCGTGTCAGAGGCCCCTGTATCCCAGCATGGGGGCTGCTGCAGAGGAGCAGTACTTGAGCCTGCAAGTCTCCAGCACTGCTTGGTCCCAGTTTCCAGGAAAGCTGCTGGGTCTCCACAGAAAGCTGAGTTTCAGGCAGGACTACGGGCATGGCTAAGCCCAGCACTGAACACTACCATCCTGATGTTTTTTCCCCTCCAGGTCCCTGCTTTGCCTGTGGCCAGGCTGTGACGTGGCCATCCTCTGGGATGAAAGAGGCTGCAGATGAGAGAGCCCTGCCAGAGCACAGCCTTCCCAGAGCCCTGTCCTGCCCACCCGGGTCCCCATTGCCCCCTCCCTCTTGGGGCAGTGATGTCCTGCTCCAGGCTGGCAGCTGTGGTCCCTGCGGATGGGTGACCCCAAAAGCGCCAGCGCTTGGCAATGAGGACTGGCTCCTGACCCATACCAACACAGGCTAGGAAAGGAGGAGGCTGAAAATAAAAAAAGCTTCAGAAAAGAATGACAGGAATTATTTCAGGGCTGGAACAACCTGCCTCACACTGAGTGAGTGAAGAAGCCAATCTGTTTAGTTTATCTAAGGGAAAGTTAAGAGGGAACTTAGATGCATCTATAAATACCTACATGTTGGGAACATTTCTGATTGCCATGGTCCTTTATCCTAGCAAACAAAGGCAGCAAAATTTCCTGGGGCTGGGAGCTAAAGCGAGAGAAATCCAGGCTCACAGCAAAGTGCAGATTTTTAATGGGAAGGATAAATAACCATCAGGCCAGCCAGGCTATGGACACAGCAGATTACCCGTTGCATGAAGTCTTAAAATCAAAGCTAGGTGGCTGCTGCTAAAGGAGACATTGCAACTCAGCCAGACATTTGGGGCTGGATGCAAGAGCTGCTGCACTCCACAGCCTGGGACAGTTAGGAGGAAAATCCCTTAAGATCTGACTGTTCCTGACTGATCATGCTCTCAGCCCTCCTGGGTTTTGCCCCATGACTCCCCCATCTGCAGTTGTGGTTCCCTCCCACTGGTGAATAGAGACCAGCAGCTGAGCTCATCCTCCTGTTGTGTTCAGAAAACCACCATCCCGCCCTTCCAAAACTGGTAAAGATTTGGTGAATGTTTGAAAATGTAGAGAGTAGCAAGAGGAAAAGGAGAAATTAAACAGTAAGGGAAAAAAATGGGGCATTACCCATTTTATTGCAGTCTAGAATAAGAAGGGAAACATTTAAAAAGGAGAGAAAAGAAGCAGTGCAATTTTCTTATATAAAATATTTTGGAAGAAGACTTTGACTTAGTAAACAAGCATTATTTCAAACTATGCCAAGGAAAACAACATTTTCGTATCATTTTAAATCTGCAGTGAGCTCCATCCATCCTGGCCACTTCATCCCTCCCAAAAGTGCATTTTGCCCTTCGCTTGTCCCTAAAACTCCCCTCAAACATGTAGCCCAAACGATGCACTCGCACCAGGAGGAAGCTGAGATTTACGATGCACATCCAAATAAACGGCGTTTCCAAGTAAATAAGACAGCAGAGAAAAGCTCCCGGTAAGCTGAGGAATGGACCTGCCATTTAAGAGCTCAGAGAAAAAAATATGGAAATCTGCAACATGGGAGTGTGCCAGTGCTGGGGGCGAGGGGGACGGGGCTGGGAGGATTTCCAGCTCCACGCAGCCTCTTTATTTCTGCACCATATCCACCTGCCCTCTGAGACCCGAGGGCTGACACTGGGCCACGGTAAAGGCTAACGTGAGGGGATGATTTTGGTGTTGTCCAGCCCCCGGCACAGGTGACTGCTAGATTTCCTAGCCAGAGCATCACCAGAATAGCCATGAGGAAACACTGCCAGCCCTGGGGGAGGAAAACACCTCCCCAGCACCGTCCCTGCGGTGCTACGGGCACACGGCACCACTGCTGTCCTCCCTCAGTGCCAGCTGCCGTCCGGGCTGGTAGGGTGGGACACGGCGTGGGGCATACGGAGGCTCACCTGGGGCAGGGCGCTGTGAGAGCCAAGCACCAGGCTGCAGACACTGGCCGGTGCCTCCGTCCTCCGCGCCGTCACCCTCACCAGCCGCGGCGGCGTCCCCGGCGTGCTGTCCCCAGCCCCTGCGGGAAGCCTCCGTTCACCGTCCCGGGACGGATCCTGAAACAAGACAGGGGGTACATGCAGGTAGGGCAGGCCAGCTGCCTCGAGACCCCACTACCACTTCTGGATAGGCCAAAATGAGCTTGCCCGCATGCAAGGGGCTCATACTGCCTTTGGTAAGCATCCCATTGCCCATGACAGCCTGCCCCAGCACAGGCTCCATGGGCAGCAGGGTCACTGCAGGCAACGGTGGAGGCTTGCAGGCAGGGGCCTCTGGGGCTGTGCTGCTGCTGGTGGGGGCAGCTCCCTGTTGCATTTCATGTTTCAGAGGATGTCTCAAACACATTTTTTTGGAGAAAGGAGGAGAGATTTGGGCTTGGGCTGTGTTCGGTGCAGGGAAGCCCTGAGACTGGCTGCTTTGCTCATCCCCCCTGCATGCAGGGCACTGTGGGGGGAGTAGGAGTGCACCTCACGCCAGCTGCGCCAGGCCCACGGCTGCTTCCCCACTTGTTTCCACATTGATTTTTAAATGCCCTTATTGACTGTCACATCTACTTGGGGCCCCATGCACTGGCCTGGCCAAAAAGACCGGCAGCTGTTGCCAGCAGACCTCACCGGTGGGTGGATCAAGGCTACAGGAGACCCCAGAAAAAACCAAAGCAGGATCCCACTGCATATGGTGTAAGACCACTAAAAATTTGTTCATAAACACAGACTGGATCTGCAGGTTTACGTCTAACTAGAGGGACTGTCAATGTCAAGGGGTCAAGAAAAAAATGGAACTAAAATGGTTCCTGAGTCAGAGGGACACAGATATTTCCTGCACTGATTGTGGGCAGTTTTGTCCCCCCTGTTCTTGATGATCAAAGTCCTTTAAAGTGCGCCTCCTTAGGAGACATCGTTCAGCTTCATCATCCCTGTGTGCCACTCAAATTTGGTGTCCCCACAGGTATATGATGGGAAGCCAATTCAGCCTGTGAGGCTGAAATACTGTGTTTATCTGATAGGATTATTTCAGTGAAAGGAGGAATCCCTGAATTTTTGCATTTCAGCACAAATGTTTCTGTATCCCCAGTTCAGGGGGATCCCACTGCATCCCTTGGCAGGGCACGAGACAGTGAGAGGGGGGCGGGAAGAGGGTCTGCAAAGGCACCAGGCAATTTTATTTACCTTGGTGCCTTTGAGATAATTGAGACCCTACTGCTCAATTCCTGCCTCCCCACCTGGTGCTGTATCTTTTAAAAGGCTGTTGAAAATTCAAGAGAATGCAAGTAAGAGAGACAGAAGTTATGTGAGAGCTAGGAAAAAATCCTGAAAAGGGAAACTTGCAAGACTCAACCTACTTCACTTATCAAAAGCAGCCTGCGAAGTGGCTAGATCATCAGAGGGCTGAAACGCCTCCATGGGAGACAGCGTCAGACGGGAGCAACTAATCCAGCTGCAACAGCAGAGCAGGAACCAGAGTGGAGCTGAAGCTATTTGCATTAGGAGTAATTCAATTAACACTTGTGAACCAGACAAGTTGCCTCATTAATGAGATATGCCATGACAGGGGAGGTGTGGAAACATGCTGGGTGTGAGCTGGCTGGGCTGCAGTGGTCAGCAGCCTCCTGCGCCACCTGCCTCCCCCTCGGTGCAGGAGTGTGCAAGGTCTGGCCCCGCAGCATCGTGCCAGAGCGACTCTTACCTCAGGTAGGTTTTGGGGCTCTCCAGGTGTGACTGCAGAGCTGGGGTCACTGGCCCCATGCTGCTGCCTGGCTGTGCTGCGACATGCGTCCAGGCTGGGAGGCTGCAGGGGTGCAGAGCGCAGCGTGAAATCGTAGAATTCATGGATATCTGCAAAACAGCACGAGAAACATCCACAGGACCGGGGAGGCAGCCTGGTGCCAGCATCCTGCATGTGGCACAGCACCTGTGCCCACTCATGCTGCCCCCAGAGCATCATAATTCTGAGCCCTCTGTGAGAGGCTGGCACCTGGGTGATGAGCTGGGGCAGGGCTCTGCTGGCTCCCCACCCTTGCTGCGCTGCCCATGATGACCCTCTGCAAGACAAGAGCTATAGTGGGGTGCCTGGCTCAGTGCGCAGTGCCCCATGGCTCAGGAAGGCATGAGCATTTCCACGGACCAATGACCACATGCTCCATGGGGACTAAGAGCAAACCGTGTTCAGCAGTGTCAATCTGAAACTCACCCCATCCCGCTCTCCTCCAGGCTGTGCCAGCCCCATGTGTGGTCCCATGTCCCTTCTGCTCCGAGAAGCCTCCTGTGCCAGGCAGCCCCTGCCTACCTGCCTACGCTGACGCTGCCAGGCTTTTCCCTCCCCATCACTGGTCCCCAGTGTCCCTGGCCTGTGGAGGGGCTCCCTTCCCATGGGGACAGGCAGGGAGAGCACAGGGCACTAGGAGAGCAGGCTCACGGTGTACAAGCTCTAAAGCTGATGACTACAGATGTGTTACCTCCAGCTCCTTCCCCAATAAATTCCCTCTTCCCACCTGGCATGATACTACCTGTGCATTGCCACAAGCAGATCCTGCGTATCCTCACTCTGGGCTCCAAGGACCTGAGGTTGCTGCTGTACATCATAGTGGCTCCAGAGAGAGGCATGAGAATGGGGTGTCCCAGCCCTCGCCACTCCAGAGACAGTTACGGGCTGACAGCAGGACCTGATGCCAGCTGCTGCCCGGGTGTAGCTCCAGAGGGGCTGTGGAGCCCAGACCCTCTCCTACCCCTACCAGGAGCATTTTACCCTCTCCCAGTCACAGATGGAGGATTGCAGGGAGCAGCAGGGCTGCAGTGGGCTTCGCTCCTCCCTAAGGAAGCCCCCACTGCTGCACACTCAGGTACCTGCTGGCCCCCAGCTCAACTCCAGAGCCAGGTCAGACATGGACCTCCAGGTCCATTGCCTCCATAGGAGCAACAAAAGCCAATATACCCATTGCAGAAGTTTTTAATTTCAGAAAGTGAACTACGTCGAAAATGGGAAACTTTTTTACGAAGAAACTGAAAGGGGTAACAAAGACGGTAAAACATTTGTGGGAAGCACTGAGCCTATTTAGGAGACACCCCACCGGGACATCAGAGCAAATGCACAGTGCCTGGCTGGAGGATACTGTAAAGACAAAAGGGAGGAAAGCAAGGCTGGACTGCAGGGAAAGGGAAGCTATTAAAAGTGAGAAGACATTCCTCTAAACAGCTGAAGCTGCGTGCAAATGAGAAAACCAGAAAGGATGGTAAATGCTGCCAGGTTAAAGGTAAAGCTCCAAAAGGTCGGCCAAAAACGTTTTGTAAACGCCTTGCAAAATGCATAAAAAAAAGTAATAAATCCCTTCAAGCACCTGGGAAACAGGAAGCCTGGTGGAGTCAGCAGGGCCAAAAAGTCACAGCAGCATAAACAAGCACTTGGAGCGGGGAAAGATACAGTGGGAACCTGAGTTCATTTTCTGTACCTGTGTCTGCTGCAGAGGAGGCTGGAGAGCCCCTCTTCTGTGACCAACCCCAAGGGTAAGCAGTGGGTCTCAGCTCGAGGGGGCTGTGGCCATTCCCCTGGCACTCCCTAGGAGCTCAGGGATGAAGTGGCTGCGCCAGCCCTTCAGTGTGCGATCTCTCACCTGAAACTATGCCACACTGAGACATCACAGGGTATTAAATGCCCACTTTATAAAGATTTCCAGAGGAAATCTGGTGAGTACTGGGCAGTGTAAGCAGGGACATGCTGAGCACTGCCCGAGGCTCTTTCCCAGGGAGGCTTTCACAAAGCAGGATTGCACCCCCAGATGCAGGTCCCCATTCTCTCCCTGTGCTTAACCATATGCCCATGCACCACAGTGGCACGTCCATGTTGCATATGGGACAGGGAGCAGCATTGATCCCCATCATCCAGCTCCTAGGGGCTGCCTGGTGACCTACCAGCCGCAGGGAAAAAGCTGCTATAAATCTCGGCTGCGAGCAGAACAGCTTTGTGCCCACAGGGAGCACAGCCAGGCCATGTGGCTGCCCGAGTCCGGGGAGCACCGTCCCACTCCCCAGTGTCGATGCCGCTGTATTGGTTTTATGTGGCAAGGTTTTGGTAGCGGGGGGGGTTACAGGGGTGGCTCCTGTAAGAAGCTGTTGGAAGCTTCCCCTGTGTTCGAGAGAGAGCGAGCCTATACCAGCTGGCTCTAAGATGGACCCGCCGCTGGCCAAGGCCGAGCCAATCAGTGATAGTGGTAACGCCTCTGTGATAACATTTTTAAGAAGGAAAAAAAGTTGGGACGCGGAAAACAGCCACCGGAGAGAGGAGTGAGAACACGTAAGAGAAACAAGCCTGCGGACACCAAGGTCAGTGCAGAAGGAGGGGGAGGAGATGCTCCAGGCGCCGGAGCGAAGATTCCCCTGCAGCCCGTGGTGAAGACCCTGGTGAGGCAGGCTGTCCCCCTGCAGTCCAGGGAGGTCCATGGTGGGGCAGATATCCACCTGCAGCCCGTGGAGGACCCCACGCCAGAGCAGGTGGGTTCCTGAAGGAGGCTGTGACCCCGTGGGAACCCTGCGCTGGAGCAGGTTCCTGGCAGGACCTGTGGATCTGTGGAGAGAGGAGCCCACGGAGCAGGTTTTCTGGCAGGACTTGTGACCCCGTGGGGGGCCCACGCTGGAGCAGTCTGTGCTTGAAGGACTGCACACCGTGGAAAGGACCCATGCTGGAGCAGTTCGTGAAGAACTGCAGCCCATGGGAATGGCCCGCGTTGGAGAAAGTTCGTGGAGGACTGTCTCCCGTGGGTGGGACCCCACGTTGGAGCAGGGGAAGAGTGTGATGAGCCCTCGCCCTGAGGAGGTGAAGCGGCAGAAAATAACATGTGATGACTGTAAACCCCATCCCTGTCCCCCTTGTGCCGCTGGGGGGGGCTTGGTGGAGAAATCCGGGAGTGAAGTTGTGCCCGGGAAGAAGGGAGGGGTGGAGGGAAGGTGTTCTGAGATTTCGTTTTATTTCTCATTTACCTTACTCTGGCTGATTTGTAATAAAAAGTGAGCTAATTTTCCCTAAGCTGGGTCTGTTTTGCCCGTGATGGTAATTGGTGAATGATCTCTCCTGTCCTTATCTCGACCCGCAAGCTTTTTGTTATATTTTTCTCTCCCCTGTCCAGCTGAGGATGGGGGAGTGATAGGGCGGCTTTGGTGGGCACCTGGCGTCCAGCCAGGGTCTACCCATCACAGCCGCCTTTGGAGCTACTGCTTCACGCTGCATTGTTGCCAGGGTCTGTTCTGTGCCCTGGGAGAAATGGGGCAGCCAGCAACGATGGGAAGAGTGGGAGTCCCCAGATCCACCCACCGCACCTGGGGCATCTGCTCCACAGTGCCCCAGGTGCCGAGTGCACTCCTGGCAGCCCCCAAAGCCCTCCCAAATCAGACATGAGGTCACAGCAAGCAGTCATTGCACAGCCAGACAAATGGGACTTTGTTTTTGTGCAAAAACATCTCTCCCTCTGGTTATAAAAATAATCATTGCGTAACAGGATAGCAGGAGCTCCTGGCTGCATGGATTACGCTTGGAACACACAAAACTTCGCAAAAATGAAAACAGGATTTGAACAGCCCTGTCGTGGGGATGCACCACTGCCAGCGTCCCTGTTTGTCACCCATCTGCTGCAGGAACACAGCCTTGGGCAGCCAAGCTGGCAAGGCGCCTTGCGGAGTGGGAAGCTTGACCTCCAAAGCAGCCGCTCTCCACCTCTGAAACCCTCAGCCCATTTTAGATGCTTGCCAGGAGAGGGAATCGCTGTTGGCACCATGATCAGAGGAGTTTCAGGACTGTGGGATGTGGTTCAGGCAGTGAAGGGTGTGGCCATGACATTTTAGGAGACATGCATGTGGCATTAAAGGTAATTTAAATATATGCTCATTTCCTTCATTTCTTATGGGCATCACAAGTTGCACACAGGTCTGCCTCACCTGCACACTTTAAGAGCAGCACTACCTGAAAAGCCTCAGTAAGAAGACATTGTGGTAGCAAAAGATGATGCTGCATGTTCTGTCTTACAGCCCAATTTCTGCTTGATGACAGTGTAAATCCACTCTGGATCTAATAAGGAAGAGTAACTCAAGATTTACAGAGATTAGAACTTGTCTATCAATTTCCTCCTGGGATCAATATGTCAAATAAATGTCATTAAATATTTCTATAGCACCAGCACCTGAGGGCTAACGCAGCACCCTTGTGCCAGCCAGCGCACTTCCAGAAAATGACATTTCTTCCCCAATGCATGCACCATCATCAGCTGCATCACCACAGATTTACCCCAAGCCTCGCACCAGCCTCCCAGCCGTGGCCCCACTGCTGTAGGGAGGATTCACACCTATGGCAACCACAGCAGATCTTTCAAGCAAGCTATGAATTTCCATCCTTGGCTATAGGCTAATTTGCAAGAGGAGGAGTCCTCAGGGCTGGGAATCCTACAGATTCCTCTAGTTTTCCACCCTGGCTCCTGCAGCCAACTGGTGAAGCCGCAACCGCCATCCCCAGCAGTGCTGCTGGAGAGCTGAGGTCCTGGCTGGAGTTTTGCATCCAGGGAAGTACCACAGGGTTGGCAACAGCCTGCCTCTCCTCACGCCTCCGCAGCAGCAGGGCTCTCAGGAAGGAATCTTTTTTGGGGTAAGAGGAGCTGCAAGGGAGGGTTGGGGGCCTGAGCAGCTGATAGGACCTCATTGGGGTCTGCATCAGCCACCGCTCAGGCACAGGAGAGGAGCTGAGCCCCAAAGGGCTTTTGGGAGGAGTGCTGCCCTTTAGGCTGCTGGCAGCCAGGGAGGCTGAGCGCACACAAACCCTGACTATCCACCCAGCTTCACCCGCTGCAAAGGGCACAACGGGCCCTTTCAGCCCTGGTTCCGGGAAGGAAAGGTCAGGGAGCTGCTTCTGCGTGCGAGCCCCTTCCTGCCAGGCGACACGAGATGAGGCCAAGCATCTCCCCAAGGGGCTCCGGGGAGCAGAGGGAAAGCAGGGCCATGATCGCCCCAGCCCAGCCACAGCGTCCCTGAGCGCAGGCTCCTCGAGCGCCCTTTCGCCAGGCTGTTTCCCTGCAAATCACGCGCTTGGCTCCATGGCCTCAGACGCAGGGAGAGAGGGGCCAGGAGGAGGGAGCCAGCATAGCCTGTTTTCCCTCTGCGCAGCCAAGGAATTTCTTTTGTGCGGAGCAGGGGTTGGCGCATTCCAGCGCAGAGCAGCTCCCGCATCACTGCGCTGCACTGAGCCAGCTGTCGTGGCACCCACTGGGGCAGGAACCGTCCTGGCAGAGTCAGCATGCCCCAGGGCATGGGCAGCTCCTGGGAGAGGGAGTTGAGTCTGGCACGGCGGTCACAAGGATTTAAGGGGCTGGGCTGTGCTCAGAGGAGTCTGGCAGAAAACGGTGCACGTGCAGAGCAACACTGGGCATGTTCACAGAGACAGATACATCCAGCCCTGGACACCACACAGGCTTTATCTGAACATCCCAACAGATCATACCCTGGAGCTGGGAAAACTGAGGCTTCTGGGGTCCACAAAACAGCTTATTCTTAAAAAAAAAGAGGCATATGGGAAGCCATATCCCTGGCATTTTTCATGTGGACCAACTTGGAAAACTCCATGATGTTTGGCACTTCTCTTATCTCTACTATGGCATTAATGCATTTTGGTGTTCAAACTCAAGCCGGCCAATGCATGCCTTAAGAGAGCATTACCTGTAGGAGCATGCGATCTGAGGACAGGGATGTACCATGCTCATGCATTTGTGTTCCCCAGGGGTTGAAAAAAAGCAGGCCCACGTTGCTGAAAGGCTGCAAGAGGAGGCACCTCTGAAGGCTGAGACCCCTCTGGAGCCAGAAGCACCTGGCATGGCATGGGCCGGTGAGATGGGAGCCTCTGCACGGGGAGGTGTACCCACTGCTCTCCTGCAAATCCTCTTCCCTCACATAAACTCTGAACCAGCTCTGTGACTCCAAACAAACTTCAGACAGAGACACAGCAGCCCACTGGGAAAAGCGGGGCGGGGGGGGGTGAAAAGCAAATAAAATAGAAATGCTCCACCACCCTCCCAGAGCTGTCACCGTGCTCCAGCAGGTCTGGACTATGGGCACCAAGTGACCCCAGTGCATGCCAGCTGTGTGCAGGCACACCGAGCACACAGCATCATATGTGTCCATGCAGGGATGGAGGAATTCACAAACCCACATTCCGGGGGGGGCGGAAGTAATTAATGCAAATTCCTAGTTAGGTAAACACATCTAGAGAAAGCTCGCTCTGGCACGGGGAACTAATATCCTGTTAAACCACTTGAAAAGGTCACCAGCAATCAAGTGACACTCCCTCGTGCCAGTGTTGACAGGACACCAAGACAGACGGCTTAGAGCAGGGAGCTGGGAAGTCTGTGCAGCGTCCGCGTGCCAGCGTGCAAATCGCAGCCAGCTCGGTGTGCATGCGGACGTGCTTTCTCTAGCCACACTCTCTCCAGAACACTTTTGCACCAATATGAACAGCCCTGGGCTTTGGGAAAGCTGCTTCACTGCCTTCACACAGCCCCAGGGAGGGCTGCGGGAGCACACAAAAGCAGCCAGAGGTATTGGGCTTGTGTCAGGTTTGCCAAGGCAATCACAGCCCTGCTGGGGACCACCACCTCCAGCGTGGGGCTAACCGTGAGCTGGGGACCATTTTTGAGAGCAGGTTGTATAAATGAAGAGGCAAGAAAGGAGATGCATGCTGGTTCCTTCGGCGTGGGGGTCCACTGCCCCCAGAAGCCCTCCCTTGCCATGTGTCTGCTGCCAATGGCGCACATGTCCCAGTGCAGGCCCTGCACAAGGACACAGGCTGAAAGCCTCCGGGTGATGCTCCAACAGCAAGAACAAGGAAAGGAGAGAATATCTATCTCAGGACACTCTGCTTATCCCATGGTTGTATTTCGTTTTCAAAGGATAACCTGAAGCACAGAGTTGCTGCTGGCAACTTGGGGCCCTGTGGGCACAGAAATGGGTCTCCGGCTGCAGAGGTGTGAAGAAAAGATGAAAGCTGCCAAGAGAGGAGAGCAATGGTGAGGGAGAGTGCCAGGGCTGAGATAGCTTTGGGTCAAAACTGAGAATGAGGCACAGACCATGCATGGAGCTCTGCACCCCGGGGCCCAGGTCCTCCTCCGGGATGCAGAGCTTCTGGGGTGCTTCCCCTCCCTTCCCAGCAGGGAAACTTGGCTTCTCTCCCAGGACACCCGGGAACAAAAACTGCCAAGGCAGTGCATGCTTCCCCAAGCCCCACAGCAAGTGGGACTTAAGGAGAGGAGCTGAGAGGGAGCTCCTGCCCCTCTCGGCACACTGCAGCTTCTGCAAATGGTTCTCTGGGTTTACCTTCAAAATTAGTGCCCTAAGTGAACCTGCACAGCCAGGATCTGCTCTGCTCTGGCAGGAAATGGAGCTGAGCAACTTCAGAGTCCAAAACCATCAAATTTTGTTTTTCTAAAAAAAAATATTTTGCAAAGAAAGTGCATTTTCAAATGACCTTGTTCACTAAGATAGCTGCACATCTTGCACGGAGAAGCTGTGTAGTCCGGCAAGACTCCAGCTCTGTTTGCCTAAATCCACATACAGAACTTTACATTGTGCTCAAAATGGCCTTTTCTGGTGCCCAGCCCCAAGACGAGCCTCGCTGTCAAGTCCGTTTCTTGTGTGAAATGGAGCTGCTTGCACAGTGTGTTACTTGCAAGTGCTCATGGATCTAAGCATAAGAAAGGCCAGGATACCCCAAAAGGAGCTGGGTATGTGTGGATTCTTTCTCAAAGATAGAAAAATTTAGTTTCCCTTTGGGTCGGCAGAAGGAATAGAAAGTAGCAGGTCGTGATGAAGCTGAGGGGCGCAGGGAAGAGCGAGGCCCTGTGGCGGGGTGTCCTTGGTACAGCAGCAGAGCTGGAAACCGGCGGTGGCTGCAGACACACCACGCCTGCACTGTGCAGAGGGTGCTCACAGCATTGCAGCACCCTTTAGTGGGTGCTGGATAGCTCTGGCATAGCCTGATGAAGAAGGCTTTACCCCTTGTCCACAATCACCCAACTGAGGAATCCTGTTCACGTCGCGACCACCCAGCAACTGCAGCCCCAACCCCCAGTATCTCCTGCCCAAGCCCTGCTCTCCCACAGGATTAGGGCCCCCAGGAGAGCCCGCTGACCACAAAGCCACAAGGACCGCAAGGCAGGGGCTTACCCAGCAGAGCCTGGAAGAGTTCACTTTGGAAGATGTGCGAGACCTTTCCAATGGAGGCTTTTAGCTCCTGCTCCTCCGGGGACCGCAGGGTGCTTTGATATCTGGTCAGAATTTCCACTGCCCGTTCAGTGTCTGCAGAGATGACACAGGAGTAACAAGGCATTAACACTGAAGGATGGACAGACATTGTCAGGGAAGGTGTGAGTGCAGCCTTGGAGTGGTGCAAAGGGCTCACCTGGATAATGCCTCAAGCTGCCTTCCAGCTCTGTTTTTTTTAAGAGTCAGACAGCCACAAAAGCAGCCTCCTTACACTAACCCTGCTGTGAGGTGCAGAGGGGCCACAGCAGAGATCCAGGCAGGGGCTGGAGGAGGGGTGGTTCTGCCTGCTGGCCCCTCTGAACTGTGAAAATCAGGGGCTAAACCCAGGTTGACTCAGCTCTGAACCCCATGACACTGGGCAGCCTGAGTACCTCTGCCACCTCCCAGGCAGAGAAGCCATTCAGGAGCTGGACATGTCCTGGTTGCACAGGGCTATGAGTACTACTGCAGGAGTTGCAGTCTCCCACGCGTGGCCAGATGGCTGCAGCAAAGCTGAGCATAGCCTTACTCATGTAATGCAAGATATTGCAAACTGCAGCTATACGTATAGCAAAACTTGGGTTTCTGCAGGGTGAAGTGTACGAATTGCTTCACGCAGCAAGCAGCCTTGGGTCAGCAGGCAACATGGTGGGAAAGGAACAGGATGTCGTGGGTTCAGGGAAGGAGGGGTGCTGGAGACTGCCAGGAAGCAATGCTTTGGTTAAAGACTGGGCTCACCATAGCTGTGAGACAACCTTGGACCTAAAATAGTGTAGCTGTGAGCTCTGTGTGCCAGGACACATCCATGCTTCTCTGCGCAGATGTCCAGAGCTGCCAGTCCAGCTCCAGCCCCAGAAGGGACCCATCCCTCAGGCGGGTGGGGAGCTCCCATGGACCTTGAGCCCATCCCAGCACTATCAGTGAATATTTCCCTTTGTCACCCAGGCAGCCCACAGACAAAGAGTGTCTGTGTGAGGAGGCGGGGGAGCTGTCCCACCACTGCTGGGGACTCGTCTTTTAACCCAGGAACTCATGCAGAAAGGATGACCCTGCTCATCCCAGGGCTCTCGGCAGGGAATTCAGGTCATGGAACAAGGAGGCCTGTGTCTGCTAGGGTGCATACCACCTGCTGTACCCGCTCGCCCAGCCGGCTCCCCTCCTGGCTCCTCCTCGGCTGAAAAAAGAAGGGGGGGTCCTGTCTGTGTCACTGGTCCACACTGACTCATCATGGGAGCAGAACAGAGAAAGGAGCCTGGGGAGGCATGAACACCTCCTGCTCAGAGCTGGGCTCCCTGCTGGCTCCAGGAAAAGCAGAGAATTCCCCAAGCTCCAGACTTATTTGGCTTTATGGGCATCCCAGCCCTGTGTTATCACTAAGGGCTTCCTTTTCTGCAGGATCAGACAGTGGCTTCAGACACTGCCCAGCATCCTGCGAGCAGGGTTGAGTCATCTCTGCCTGGTCATTCCTGACCTTAACAGCAGAAGCTAAAGGAAGCAGGTGGAGAACAGGGACCACCGCACCATGACACAAATAACTGTAAACCTGGTGTTAACATCCCACCCCAGTCCAGGCTGCATAGAAAGAGCGGCATGCGCCCTATGCTGACCCCTGTGCTCCTGGCCACCAGCACTGGGTGACAGCCAGCTGCAGCAGGGGAGCGCTGGCCCTGGACCACCAACCCCGGGGAAGTCCTGTGCCCCCAGCACAGGGGAGAGACCAGAGGACCCTACTTGCAGCACCAAAGAGAACATGGTGTCTGGGGCCAATCTCGCCCTGCCTCAAGGTGCAAATCCCACTTACAGGAGATCCTTCCTCGCAGAGCCCACACCCCCACACCCGCCCTCCCCACGGCACCCAAGGGTGCCGCAGACAACAGCGTCCTACGGCCACCCGTTCCAAGCCACGGTGGCACGAGGACGTGTCCCACTGCCCAGGGAGGGCATGAAGCCAGGGCACCCCGTCCTCCGGTCTCAGCCCCGGGGCTGCGCCGGGCAGCGCCGCCCGGCCCGTGGCGGGGAGAGCGGGAAGGAGGGCGCGAGCAGCCCGGCAGGAGCGCGGGGCACCGGGCGCAATCCCGGTGCCGGTACCGGCAGGGCAGACACTTGTTGAGCGCGGTGGGCCGCGGTGCCCGGCGCCGCGGGCAGGGCATGGCAGGGCAGGGCACGGCAGGGCGCTCCTTACCTTCCCGGCGGATCATCGCTCCGCCGTGGCCGGCGGCCGCTCCGGTCGGTGCCAGCCCGCGAGCGGCCGAGCCGCCGCCCGCCCCGCCCCGCGGGAACCGGCCGAGGAGCCGCCCCCGCCCGCCTCCCGCCGGCGCCGCCTCCGGGAGCGCCTCGACACCCGGAGCGCGCCCGCAGCCGGGCGCACCCCGGGGCTCTATCCCCGGGGCGCGGCTGCTCGGAGCCCGCCGGGCTGCCGGGCCGGCTCGGCGTGCGCACCCCGCCCCGGGAACCCCGGCGGGCACGCCCGGCGCGGCCTCCCCTCCCTCCCCGCTGCGGAGGGCCCGGCCCGGAGGAGCCGCTCGGCCCCCGGCACCGCTTCCCCGCGCTGTCACTAGATGGCACGGACGCACCGCGGATCGCCGCCTGCCCCGGGCCGGCACCGGCTGCGCTGCCCCCGCCCGGGGCCGGCAGCGGTCCAGGCAGCCGGGACCCTGCGGGTAAAGGTAGGGGGGTGCAGGGGAGCGGGAGAGGGGAAGGAAGCGCTTACGCCCAAGTCACCCCTTCGGGGTCTGTCTACCGCTCCGCTGATTTATTGACATAAATAGGCAGGAACACGGAAAACTGACCCGACCCCCCTGTCCGAGTTCAAGGCCCTGCTGCAAAGTGACCGACGCCGCGTGCACCACTCCCCGCCCCCGCACATCTCCGCAGCCTTGCAGCAGCAGGAGCAGCTTGACCGTGGTCCTGCCAACCCCAGATACCCTCCACCCCCAGCCCCCTGCTCCCTTTCCCCACCAGAGCAACAGGCACTAACTGCTGCATGGGGTGCCAGCACCCTGGCCTGTAAGCATGAAGCCAACAGCAGGGCAGGGGCAGGACTTGTGTCCAGCATGGGGGTGGGAAGAATTCAGCTCCCCCTTCATCTTGTGAAAAGCCAGCCCCCTTTACCCCCCTTCCTATTCCTCAAGCCGTAGGGCTGGGCAGCCCCCAGGGGAGCAGCACTTTAAACAAGGTTTCCCATCGCTAGCTGCAGAGCTGCTGGTGACAGGCAGAGGCTGCCCTTCCCCTGCACCGAACAGCGGCTCAAGTCCCCACTAGTCACCAAAGCCCAGGGCAGAGGCCTTGGCCCCAGCACCGCTGGATAACTACTCAGCCCCCAGGCACAAGCCTGCCCCAGGAAACCCCTGCAAAGGCTCCAGTTCCTCCAGTGGGAACTGGGAACCCAGTTCCGGGTCTTTTCAGCTGAGGGCAGTTGTGTACCACACAAGGAACCAGGGAAGGCTGTGGGGGACAGGAGGCTCAGGAAGGAGTCTGCAAAGGAAAGGAGCCTCAAAGCTGGCCGGAGGAGCGCGCCCCACTTGAGCTGTGCAGGGCTCTGGCTGCCCCATGGCAGGCTGGAGAGGTCACTCTTGCATCAAGCTGTTGATCTTTGTGAGCAGCACATCCGTCTCAGACTCTGTGGAGATGGAGAGAAAAAAGAGTCACCACAGGCAGCCACCATCCCACAGCAACAGGTGAAGCGGCCTGAAAAGCAGGTTTGAGGAGACTGGGGGAATGTGGGATTCCCCAGCGCTCTCCCACAGGGCTGTTTGCTAAGTGCAGGACAGGAACTCCCTGGGCTGGGATTCCCTTCCCTCCCCCAGCCATCCCAAACCACTCTGTCATGTTCTGCTGGAGAAAGCTGACTGCCTGCCAGGGAGAGTCCCACAGGCGCAGCGTGGCTCTGAGGGCAGGGAGCTCACATCTGTGCACACTCACCCGCTGGCCGTCTTCTCTGGGAGCATTTCCTAGGAGATGGAATAGAATTGATGTTAGTATGTCAGTCTGGCCTCCCCCTTCCCTCCCCCGAGCTCCCAGCTGGAGCCTGTGGGGCCCCACAGGACGCACAGTCCCACAGGGATCTGCTCTCCGTGGTTGCAGCACTGGTAAAGGAGCAGGGCCAAGATCCCCCAGCCTCAGCCCACCAAGCCTTGGGGTGCAGAATGAGCTAGTAAGTGTGAACTAAGGCATCCAGCAGCTCAAGGAAGGGTCAGGCCAGATTTTTAGCCTCAGTCTGGTGACAAAAGCTGCCTCCACACACTGCTGTTTCACTTAGCCAGACAGGAGAGGACCCCCCAGGATCTGAGTCCAGAGAGGGGTGGCAGCAGATACGACTGGGTTTGAGTATGTACCAGACACCCAGGGCACACTCCAGACTCCCCCACCAGACCTGCCCCAGGAAGGCAAAAGAGATCAAACGTACTTCAGCAAGAGGAAGGCCCAGAGGATGGCAAGGAAGGAAGTGCAGTCTACAACAATCCAGATCATGAGATACGTGCTGCTGGGCTGCAAGGCAACAAGACAAGCCATGAACACTAGCCAGGGGTGGTGTGCTGGTGGCACAGCCCAGCCTGCTTGCCAGCAGTCCCTTCTGCAGGGCCACATGTTCCCATGCTAGTACAGCACTGGGCAAAAGCCACCTCCAGGCAGAACCCTGCAGGGCTGCTGCAGAAAGTGACCCACAAATGGCTGGGGCACAGGGCTGTGGGGCAGGATGAAGGATGGGAGGGTCACTTACGAGCAGCCAGATGGGGTGTTTCATCTCCTTCAGCACCTGGCAGGCGTTGGTGGTGACAGAGCTCACCCCAGAGCACCACAGCACAGAGAAGAGCCAAGGCTGGTTCACCACATACAAGTTGACAGAGATGTTGTCCTGGCGGTACTGCCTGCATAGGGACAGCCATGGTCAGAGCAGCAGACAGCAGGGTGTTGGCACACTTAGTGTACAGCCAGAGAGGACTGTATATCTGGGATGAGATCCAGCATTTGCAGCCACATGGAGCAACTGTCTGGAGAGCCAGACCCAGGGCAGATTTGCTGGCAAGGCAAAGGACTGCAGCCAGCTCCATCCCCTGCACCAGCCCTGCCTGATAAGGCACGCTTGTCTGCAAGGCTGTAGCACACACCCTGCCCTTCCCAGCAGTGCACCAGCAACTCAGCCTCAGCTGGCCCTCACTTCTGCTGGCCCCTGGGAGAGAGCTGGGACAGTGTCCAGGCCCCACAGCTGCCAGGCTCCTGGGCACAGGGCTCTCACCTGATCTCCTCAGAGCTCATGTCCTGGTAGGGCAGATTGACATGTAGCAGTGGCTCCTTCTCATTCTGGAGTCTCTTCCGGCCGTAAACTTGCTGAATGCCTGGGGCTTGCTGTTTGACCTGTTCCCTGAACCCATCCGGCAGCCAGAGGACCTAGGTGAGAGCCAGAGAGTACATGCAGAGGAGAAGTGCTCCAGAGAGCTTGCTCTCTTCTAATATTTTCTTGCAGGTCCAGGCACACATGGCCTGCTCAGACAGCTGCTTCCTGTCCCCTTCTTCCATGCTTAGCTCCTCCATGAGGATCTCAGCCAGGACAGTCTCCTACGAGCTTGCCCCAGCCAAGAAGTAAGCACAACAGGCTCCACTGAGGGGAGAAAGCAGTTCCAGCCTAAGGAAGCTGCAGCAGTTGTGTCCTTTCTGGGTCCTTGAATGGATCAAGCAGTGCATCCTTTTGGCCCCAACTCTGCAGCAAGAATGCACCTTGGATCAGCACTACAGTACAAGTCTTTGATGTGTCCCCTCGTGCTCTACGTTCCCAAAAAGTCAAGAAAGGAAAGCGATTTGGGTGCTAATTCATCCCCTCAGGGCAGCACGTGTCCTGTGCTGCAGAGGTTGGATGAAGTGCAAAGGCAACACAGGAGGTTGCAGCAGGAGGTGCACGGAGAGGTGTGGCACACTGTGGGGAGGTGAAGGCCTGAGCACTGTTTTCCTGCTCTTGCTAGCAATGTTGGTCCCCTCCCTAGACTGAGTCACTGTTTACACACCAGGGTGGCCAGTGCTGGGGAACCAGAGTATTTGGAGCGGTCTGAAGCTGTAGGCATTAACCCCTAATTATTGGCAACTTCTCCCAGCTAGAGAACCCGATGCCTGGGCAGGGTTCCCCAGCAGGGATCACATATGGGGATGTGCTGTATGGGGTGGCAGGGATTCTCAGTGGGGTTGGTGAGGCATGTCCCACCATGGCAGGGGTGTGACAGCAGGGTGGTGGCCAGCTCACCTGCTGTAGTGGGATGCCTGACTGTAAGATCACTTCCAGGGTGGCATTGACGAAGCTCTGGTAGTCACTGTGGTTCTCAGGCCGGAGGTCGAACATGATGGAGATATTGCTCTGCTTGGCTGCCTCTAGTGCCTGTTCCAGGGATGGGATCCTCTGTTCAGCCACCTGGTAGCGATCGCCCGCAGAAAGACTCTGCACAGTGGGAAACGGCCTCCGCTGCAAGGGTGCGAGAGAGTTAGTCATCACAGGCAGACTCCCCATAAGCTTCCACTTCGCAAACTGGTGTCTGTCTCTGGCTCTCAGTTTCCTATGCTGGCCTCTCCACATGCTCTCCAGTGCAGGCAGGCACCCGGATCCTTCTCCTGCACATCCACGGGCCACCTCCACCCTTCTCCCCACTAACAGCACAGTTCAAGCAGCCCCAACACCTGTGGGCATTCAGAGCAGCTCAGCAGTTGGTTAGTCACCTTTTGGAAAGAGCCTTGCCACAGCTGCCTCCAAGCCCAGGCAGGCTGTGCAGCTCAGAGCAAACGCATGAGACATCTCCCCTCAAACCAGCCTCCTCCGTGACTCAGCTGAGGAGTCAGAACAAACCCCAGCTTGGGGCATAACCGCACCCAAGGGATTCGTGCAGGCATGGAAGTGCTTCTGTACCCTGTCCAGGTGTCTGCCAGGGACAGCACTCCAGAGGGAACCTCCCCCAGGGCAGTGCTCATACTTTAGCCAGAAACACACTCATCCCTGACCAGCTACCCCAGGGGCATCCTGACCTCCAGGAACCAGCTGCCAGCATCCAACTGCTGGAGGTCTGTCCAGTTGAAGGCGGTGCTGTTCAGTGCAGCCCTCTCAGGGAACACAGCCTGCACATTGGTAGTCCTGGTGAGTTCCTCGTCATGCATGAGGAATGGGACCCCGTCAGCACTGGCAAAGGAGCAGAGAGGGAAGCTGTGTTGCAAGCTGTTTGTCTCCTATCCCTGCCCTGGCATTTCTATCCCCTCCCAGCCACCCTGCTAGGGTAACCGCCACCCTTATGCCTACTTGTGGTCCTTTACGCAAAAATGTGAGTGTCCAGAAAGCACAGAGCACCTACAGACCGAGACAAGAACCAAGTAGTTCCTTGCTCACTGCAACAGCTGTCCCCATAGCAGGATTGCATGAGATGAACTAGAGCCAGGGTCTCTTTTCCAAGCAGTGCCCCTCCCCGATGGTGCCTCCTTCCTAATGCCCTGGAAGGCAACTTGCACAGGGAGGACAGAAACCCAATACCTCTCCCAGATCATTGTGAAACCAAGCTGGAACCAGTCCCATACTGGGAAGGTGGGAATGGCAGAGCCCTTTGAACAGGGCTGCCTCCAAATGCGGGCTATATCAGTCCTCCAGGTGTGTTCCAGAATGCCCCATGTGAGAAGCAACATCTCAGGATACACAGGCCCCTTCCTCCCTCCCAGTCCCTGCTGCCCCTTTACCTCACCATGACGTCTGTCTCAAAGACTTGCACATCACAGTCCACCGCTTTGTACAGTGACATGAGGGTGTTTTCAGGGGCCAGCTGGAAAAAGAATGGTGTTAGTGCAGAGGGCATGGGCAAGAAGGGGCTGGAGACAGGCACTCACCCTGCCTAGCTGCACCCAGCAGCTTGGCTGGGCTCTATGGCAACCACAATGAGACTGGAATGACCCTGGCAGGATGGGGGATGGAAAAGGGCTGGGTGCAGACAGCCAGAGCCTGCCAAGCCCCTGCTTCCTAGCCCATACTACACAGCCAGGCTTTCTGCTGAGAGTCACCTGCTCCTGGTCCAGCAGCACTCAGCAAGCAGCTCTGCCCTGCAGCTGCTGCACCCACCCGCCTCACCCTGTGCTCACCACCCATCCTCCAGCCCTGTGCTGCCCTGGCTAGTGTGGGGACCTCTCTCTACTGGGCTGGCCACAGCTCGTCCAGGCCTGCAGCAGCAAGCGTCTGATGTCAGTGCCCCACAGCCAGGCACAGCCTGGCTTTTGCTGGCCAGAGCAGCCTGCCCCATCCACCCTGACCACTGTGCCAGGACGCTGCTGGTCACTCACCATGGGTGCTCCTCGGTGGCCAACCAGGGCTGGCTTGGGGGGCAGCTGGTTCTCCTCCATGATGCAAGGGGAGGTGATTCCCAGGGGAGCCAGATACAGCACAATCATCACCGTGCAGTACACAAGCAGCAGAAACACCTTGAGACCTGTAGGTAGAGACAGAGAAGATAGAGGGGTGAGGTACAGAGGAAGTATTTTGCAGGCCATTAGGAATAAGCCAAGGCTGCTTCACCTGGCATTAACTTATGGTTGCCCTAGGTCAGGCATAGCATCCCCAGCCTCAGGAACACTGCACATTTATTCTTGGCCCACTACATGTCCTTGCACCCCAACCTAGCACTTCTGCAAGACTCAGTCTGCCATCTATAGCCCTCCTTCAGCTCCAAAGCAACAAGGGCTGAAGCTGCACCAGGGGCTGGTCATGAGAAGGAGCAACCAAGAGCATGTGTTACTACCAGACAGAGTCCTGGGGACCTGTTCCTGCTGCAGTGATACTCTCTGTGCACCACTCTGCCACCAGTGCCACTCAGTTGGGTGGTAGGGAGCAGGTCACCAGCTGAGGAGGGAGGTGGAGACCTTGGAGGGGGCTTACCTGTGTTGTGGGTGCGGTAGATGAAGCTGGCCAGGGGCCAGGCAAGGAGTGTCATTCCCCCCACAATTCCAATGTGCAGGAAGGGACCTGTTGCCTGGGGAGGCAAAGGCAGGGTGTCAGCTGGCACCAGCCCAGCCCCTGTCCCCAAAACCCACATGCTCCAATGCCAGGGATCTGCCACTGCAACCAGCACCGCTGTAAGAGCCACAGTGCCAAGGAGGGAAGGACAGGCTTCTGGGGGGACTGAACAGACTCCTTGCTCTGGTCCAGCCACCGTTCATCACCCTGGACTGCAGCTGCTCCAGGCAGGACTGCAAGAGCAGGAGGAGCACCTTGCCTGGCCAGGCAGCAGAAGTCAAAGGCAGGGAGCTAACCCTCATGGCATACAGCCATGATAGGGGCTCCAGTCACCACCCTTCAGTTCATCCCCACAGGCCAGGTACTGGGTACAGCGGGGGAGTCTCAGGGAGTCTCTGGTATCGAGGTGACTCACCTGCAGAGAGACACGTGCACTCCTCCACTCCTCCGCCCACTTTATTCCCAGCCCTATGAAGGCTGCAGCTACCACCAGGGCAGTTAAGATCAGCAGGGTCTGTGGGGCAGGGCACAGGGCAGTTAGGGGAGCACACAGCATCCTGCAGGCCAGCTGGACTCTGCCCTGGCAGGGCAGGCAGAATCCTCCTCTACCCTTCCTTCTGAGCCCCTGCAAGGCCCGAGACCCCACTTCCCCCATTTGTGTTTGCAGCTGAGCTCTGAACCGCATGCTTTGAGCAAGGGGAATATTCCCATCCCAGAGAAGTGTGGCTGGGGCACTAACAGCTGCAGCCCAGCTCACCAGGGACACACAACCACTCAGTGGTGTCACAGCAGCCATACGCAGCCCCAGTAGGCTGGTCACAGCTTCCCAAGGTGCAAGAGCAGCCAGGCCAGGCACCATCTCCCTGCACCACTAGTCTCTCACCTTGTGCAGCCAGTGTAGCTTCAAGGGCTGGCCGCAGAGCTGCAAGCACAAAGCAAGGACCTGTAACAACAAGGAGATGTCAGACGCCACACCTCAGCCCTTTAAGGGCACAGGACTTAGCCACATGAGCTCTGGCCCCCTGACACAGGCAGGGTCTCCGGCCATGCTCAGGCTGACACAGCTCCAGCAGGCTGAACGCTGCGGGCTCCACCTGGCTCTGCACAGGGCACGGTAGCCAGCCTGTCCTCAGCACAGCTCTGTACCCCTACTAGCCCAGGCAGGATCAGTGGGGCTTACCAGCAGCACAGCTGAGTAGGTGATCAGCACAGCTGTAGCTATGAGCAGGAGGAGGGACCAGTCTAGCCACAACTTCCTCTGCTTGAAGATGAACCTGCCAGCAAAGCAGATGGTCAGAGGGGCAGAGGGGACATGGGGAGCAAGGCTGGACATGGGATCTTACTCACTCATTGAAGTTGTGGAAATCATTGAGGATGATGATGGCAAAGTAGAGCCACACCAGTGTGAACAGGAAGACGCAGAACAGGAAGAGGAACCAGCTGTAGTCGCACTGAAAGCCAGAGGTGACAGCTATGCACACACCTGCAGGGCACCTAGCCCCTGGCCAGGTTGCTGAGACCCCTGGGGAGCAGCCAGCCTGCAGCAGGGTGCATAGGGGTTCACAGGAGGCACCAGCCTCATGGGTCCAGGCACTGAGCTGCCCCATGGAGAGGAAACAGAGCTCCCCAGGAGAGGTCTTTTGGCTGGACCCATGCTACAGGAAGACAGACCAGCATCTCCTACAAGCTAAAATGCTGCCTATGCCAGGCTGGGGAGGACAGCCCCTGTGGCAGAACTGCCTCCTTTCCCATGCAGCAGCCCCTGGGAGCAGGCTGGGACTTTGTACACGGGAAGGGGAGAAAGCCAGGTCCTGTTCCCTTCTAGTTGGGTGATCTGTAGGCTGGGTGGAGAGGGGTGCTGTGCCTCAGAGCTGCCATTGCAGCGGTGAGCCTGCAGACTGCTCCTGCCTGCCCAGCCAAAGCCAGGTCCAGCTTCAGGGTCTCCAGACCCCAGCCCCACAAATGCGGGGAGGTGAAGGGTGCCACAGGTGCTGAGCGGGACACCTGGCAGCCTGGGCCAGCTTGCGCATTCCAGGCAAGACAGGACAAGCAGCGGCACTGCCACTCCCATGGGAGTTGGAGACCTCACAGAATCCCAGGGCCTCACCCCTCCCAAGTTAGAAATTGCTGGGGACACCCCCTTCCAGTACCCCATCGGCAGGGGCCGCACCCAGCCCAGGAACCGTGCCTCCCACGTGCCTTGCCAGGCACTCAGCGCCCCAGGACCTGCCTGCCACGCTCAGCCCTCGGGGAGCACAGCGCCCTGCTCCAGGCACGCGTGAGCCCGGCCACAGACGCATGATCATTTGGGCAGGGGACAGCCTCACTGCTGCCAGTGGGCTGCTCTTCCCAGCAGGAACAGAGAGCTCACCCTCTCACTGCTCCAGGCTAGGGTAGTCCCTGGACAGAGAGGGTGCCAGGCAGCACCCCAGCTCTCCTGGGGCTCAGCCCTGGGGAGCAGGACCAGTGGCAAGGGGTCTAGGCTGAGCACCCCAGCCAGAACCCTTCTGCACCCCAGTCACCACTCTGAGCCTCCCACGCAGGGGCTGGCCAGCCCCGGCTCAGCATCACCCGTGGTATCACCTTGGTGGTTCTCAGGCCCTTCCTCTTCTCCTTCTTGGCGGTGATCCACTGGCAGCTGTAGAGGCAGAGCAGGCAGGTGGCACAGGAGCGGCAGCAGCCGGGGGGGTCTGCCATAGCACCGGGCTGTCCCAGGTCAAAGGTCAGGCGTCCTGGAGGAGGATGCACACAGTGTGTTGGGACAGATCTCCCAATGCACACTGCCCCCCGGCCCTGTGGGGATTGGGCACTGCAGCATCCTGGGTCCAGGTACCCCAGCAAAGTGGCTGCCCCAGAGCCCTGGGACACAGTGGGGCTGCTGGCCATGTCCTCAGGCAAGGCATGGTGCCAGGAAAAAGTGGCAGCACGAGGTGCAGCCCAACCTGTTCAGCAGGCTGCCCTGGGACCCTTTGCTCAACAACCTTGAGCAAGCTGGGAGCTGGCAGGGAACATGGCCTGCTCCCCAGGCCAGGGTTCAGTGCTCCACCTGGGAGCCAGGGGCACCGTGCAGGCTCCAGGGGCTGGCAGCCTCTCCAGCCAGCTTGACACAACCTTGAAACAGAACAGCCCAGCTGCAAGGACCATGCAGCCCCAGACTGCAGCCCCAGGCTCCTGCTATGCAGTTGGGGGTACGTGCAACAGCCTGGGAAGTCCCTGTCCTCCACCCAGGTCCTCTCTGACGCAGCACCATCCTGGCAGCCCTCCAGCTCAGCTTGCACAGCAAGGGGTCCCCAGGGGGGCTGAATCAGCTGCAGCTGAGCAGGCACTGGATGGCTGTCAGTCTAAGCGCTATGGGGGGCAAGGGGGGGAGCAGCAGTTAGGGGGGGGAACCCATTGCTACATTCACGGACACCCAGGCTGGGTTCAGGGCTACCACTGGGTTCCCTACACACTAGGAAGGGGAGAGGGCCAGGACACTTTGCTGCGGTCCCCAGATAGCCAGTGCTTGGCTGGAGGAAGCAGGGAGCCCCAAAGAAGGTCTCCCTTTATCCACCCTGAGAAACCCCATGTTTATGATGGCTTGTCCTGCTGTGGAGCTGCTCCCCCTCCTCATCCCAACCTCCCCAACAGGCCAGGCACCCCATGCAACACTATAACCCCACAGATTAAGCCAGACTCTCATTTCACTGCGACCACTGAGCCAGGCTTGGGAGCCAGCTGACCACATCCTCCCAGCCACATCCTCTCCAATGTTGAGGGCAAGGGTGTGCCTAGCAGGGCCATGCCCCATCCCAACCTGGGCCCTGGAGATGGGCAGCAGAGCTAGCCCAAGCCCTCCCAGCCCCAGCCAGCTACACCAGAGTGGCTCTGCCATGCCCTGGCTATGGCCAAGGTCAGCCTGGTCTCCCCCCATGACACAGCAGCACCCCAGCATGGTACCTCGCTCCCAAATACCACCAATATGTTGGTCTCCAGGGCTGGGGTGCAGAGTCTCCCCCAGGATCCACACAGGGCAGTGGCCACTAGGGCATGCACAGACAGGTACCAACCTAAGAGCAGGACCTCTAACCTGCCCTGCTGGCTTCTGCAGGCTGGGGGAGGTCTGGGGGCTGCCATCAGCGGGTCCAGCCAGCCAAGGTGCAGGGGACGGTGAGCAGCACAGCAGTGCCCACATCTGCTGCACCCTCCATCTTCTAGGGACCAAATCAGCAGCTGTAATCTGCTTTGTGATCGCACCGAAGGAGCCAGCCCTAACGCAAGTGCAGGAAGCTATGGGACCAGACAGTTTCCCTCCGTGATGCCCAGGGGCTCTGGCTGCAGGCTCATACCCCTGCTGTCACCAGAAGCAGATGCACCACTTCCATCAGGGAGCAGTGGGCTCAGCCAGCATCCCCTGGTTCTCACCCTGTGCCCCCCTCACTGCTCACACAGGCAGAGCACCGGTGCCAGCAGCTGCTCAGGCAAACCCTGCCACCCGCCCCCTGCCCCCCAGCTGGCTCCCACGCAGGGTACAAAGTACAGTAGGAGTGGCTGTGGGCACCAGCCAAACTTCAGCACTCAGCTGCTCAGAGGGGCTGTTCTTGCCAGGACTTGAGCTTGGCAGAGCAGTGGCACAGGAGTCGCCACAAATCTACACCAGTAGTGCTGTCTGGAGGGTTCAGAGGGAAAATGGCACCCTGTTCCCCAGCTCAGAGCAGGACTGCAGCAGCGGCACCTGTAGTTATTGTGCAGCACCCCTGCACCAGGCTCAGGTCCCAAACAGAGCTGGGCTGGGCATGCAGCAGACCCTGCTCAGCTTCTGCTCTAGCTCCAAGGGGAGAGCTGCACAGCAGGAGCTGGGGGGTCCATCAGGGCTGGAAAGAGCCCTCCTTCAGCTCCCACCAAACAACCCCCACGGCATACCCCCGGCCCTAGTGTAGGGGGCACCAGGGGCTTGAATGGGTGACAAACCCATTGCTACAGTCACCGACATGGCAGCATCTGCTTGCAGCCCTGCAGGGACCTTTGTGCCCCAGGGGTGCTGGCACAGGACAACCAGCTGGCCATGGGCAGGGCAAGATCCCCTTGCCGTCGCAGGGCCGAGCCAGCCCAGGCTGGCGCCCAGCCCTGCTGTCCCTTGACCTCACAGGAGGGAGGGCAGAGCTCCTGGTCAGCTTGGGGAACAGGGTGACCCCAAAACCGCAAGGGCAGCACAGCCTGGCCCAGACCCCCCACTCCCAGCCTCATGCCCCATCTCTCTGCCACGCAGTCAGCTCTGGGCTCCCCATCCCTGCTCTCCGGAGCATGGGAACAGCACGGGCAGCCTCTTTTCTCTCCCCCCTCAGCCGCACGCAGGGCCAGGATGATCACCCTCCTGGCCACTCTGCCAGCTCTCCTGCAGCTCCCATAGCAGCGCGGCACGGCATCCCCATGGCATGGGCTGCCGCCCCGGGGCAGCGAGTCAAGAGGGCAAAATACCTGCTCCCTGCAGACGTTGGGTTCCCGCAGCTGGGACGCCGGCAGGCGAGGTGAGTGCTGGGGCTGGGCTCTCAGCTGGGTGTCCCTGCGCGGCGGAGCCCTGCCTGCTCTGCTCCTCCGCTGCCTGCTCACACCCTCCTGGGTGTGTTTGTGGCCCGGCAGAGCTGCCGATGCCGCCTGCAGGTCTCCACAGGCCGGCAGAGGCGGGCTGCCCACAGCGGACTCAGCAGGCAAGGGCCGGGGGTCAGGGCGGGCCCCCGCCACCGGCTTTGTGCCCCACCGACCCCGGCGCAGCCTCTGCTGCGTGGCCGCTGGGGAAGTGGAGAAGGGGCCCAGGGGGGCGTCACGCACCGCAGCACAGAGGAGTTTGCAGGCAGCCCACGCTCCAGACGGATTAAGGCTCCGGGGAGAGCTCCGAGAGCACGGAAGGCAGATGGGGGCAGCGCTTCGTGCGTCGCCAGGCCTTTGAGCAAGGGGCTGTGGGAGCCCCTCTGTCAAAGGGAGACTTTTCCCTTCCTTGCAGAGGAAGCCTGGGACAGATGCAACCCAGGCCACCACAGCTGGCCTAGCTGACACTCACTGGGGCACGCTTCAAAGGCAGAAGCACAGAGCTAAAAGCAGTTTCTTGTCTTGAGCCCAGAGAAATGCTTCAGAGCCAACACATCCAAACTTTGCTAAAGCAGCAGATGAAAAGAGGCTCCAAGACAGGGGCCTGATGCCACCTGCAGATGGACAGGGGGATGCCCTCCATCTCCCAGGCTCCCTCCCTGTGACATGGCACAGCTGCGTCCCCCCCCCAGCTCTAGGTCTCAGCAGAGGCACAGCCCCTGGTGAGCCAGGATGCAGAATGGGTGCTTGGACCTTTCCATGTCAGTGACTTGCTCCATCACCGCCTGGGATCTCAGGGGACCTCTGTGATCTCCTGCCATTCGCAAAGGAGCTGAGAAAGCTGATTTACAGGCAGGTGATGGCATCCTGCAGTGACACAGCAACTGCCAGGCTAGGCAGAAGCCTCAGCACTCACCCCCACAGCTGATCCTATTCCACACCATTATTAACAGCTTTGGCACAAAATCACTGGACAGCTCCATGAAATGTGCTGATCAAGTACATCTGCGAGTCCTTACCAGTGGAGGGTCTGGAGCACTGCAGGAAGGATTGTGTAGTAACACCCATTGCTCTGCACCCAAAGGAGTAAGCTGAAAGCATTGCAATAGCCAGGAATGCCCCTGGGATGAGCAAGCAGCCCTGCACCCCAAATTTTGTCAGCCGTGAGCTGCAAGGTTCACCTCCTGCATCTGCATGCTCTGCCAGCTCCAGCACAGACCAACTGTGGTACCATGGGGCAGAGCAAACCTGTGGGCAGGGGTCTTCCCAGTGGGACTGTGCCTCAGGAGAGGCCCTGGGATGTAGAGAGCCTGTTTTACCAGATTAAAGATATTTAGTGTTGGGGATAGGGTTACAGTTTATAAAGAAGAAGTGAGCACCAGGCAGGGGTGAAGGACCACTTAAGCCAAGAAACAGCTTAGGCGGTGGGGAAGGGAAAACCGAGCATGAATAAAGAGACCGAGGTGATACTGGAAGAGGGGAGGTTGCAGCAGGGCTCCGGGAAACCCAGAAGCTGTGGATTGTAGGGGTGCGAGGCAAAGCTGACGGGAGAGGTGCCCCTCGACCACAGGCAGGTGGAGCAGCGGGACTGGTGGCTCCCCCAGGGGCCTCCCTGGGTACTGACCGCCGTCTGACCGCGCCGGCAGGAGCGCCCTTCTCTCTTGAAGGACAAACGGTGACAACCCCGGCACTACGGAGGGAGCGAGCCCTCCGGGGGCCGCAACGGGCCCTCGCCGGGGGAGCCCCCCGGGAGACGGGCGCGGAGCCCCCGCCGCCTGCAGCGGCCGCCTCTGCCCACCAGAGGGCGCCGCCGCGCTGCCGCCGGCGCGGGGCCTCTGCCGCCCGGGAGTGCCGCCCCGCACTCTATGGTCCCGCCGTCCCTCCCGCCGCGCTGGCGGCGCCGCTGCCGGCCGGGTGGCGCGGTCCTGGCCCGGCGGCGCCCGGAGGCGGGCAGCTACAGAGAAGGGGAGCGGCGGCAGGGCCGCTGTTCCCGTGAGACCCCGGATTCAGCCCCGTGGGAAGCGGCAGCCATTTTTTGTCCCCGCCGCGGGACGGCAGGAGGCAGCCATGTTGAGCGAGGGCAGCGGCGTCGTATCGGTGCCTGTAAGGGGCGGGAGCCATTTTGGGTATTGGCCGTGCGGTGGGCGACAGCGCCGCCCGGGCCTTGCCGCGGCTTAGCGCCGGCGCGCAGCCGCCGCGCTCGGCCCGGGCCCGCACCGCCGCCTCCGCAGCGGCCGCCCCTGCCAGCCGCTCCCTCAGAAGGGCCCGGCCTCCGGGAGTTGCGTGAGGGCTCTCAGGGCAGCTCGCCGCAGGCCGCGGCGGCCACGCTCCTGCCGGCAGCTCACCTTAGAGGTTCCTCGGGCTCTCCCTTCTGCAGAGGTGGGCCTAGGCCGGGGTCTCGTACAGCTGCAGGCCCCCAGAGCGCAGCCCTCGCCGGGATCTGCCTTCTGCCTCAGATCGTTTTGGTGTTGTAAAAGGCCAATGAAGGTGACATACAATGACATCTAGTTTGCTTCTGCCTGCATGTTAGGTTCTCCTGTAGTTGCTGTTCATGCAACGGGAGTCAGCAGCTCACCAAACTGAACCACTGCTGCTTGGTGATGAGAAAGATCTGCCTTGTGCCACCTCCATTCAAAGGGAGCCTCACCAGAGGAGCGGGTCCTGACTGCCTGAGCCTGCTACAGCACAGGAGCGCAGGTCAGGGTTTCACCAAAATGAAGGAGCCGAACTTAGGGATGCTTCATGGCCAAGTCCACCAGACTGCCATAAACAGGGGCATCCTAGGCATACGCTGCTCTGCCAGCTCAGATGCTTGTCCAATCTCTAGGAGCCAAGTCACAGCTGAACAGTTTAAAGCTAACAACCAGAATGCATAGTCAAGCTAGCTTAGCTCTGCAGCTGTCTCACCATGAAATCAGAAGTGCCAGAATTAGTTGGGAAGGACACAGAAAATAATGTCCCTGTCAGCACAGGTGAATCAGCTCATGCACAACATCAAGTGTTGCATTGCTATAAGTAGAGTCTGTGCCCTGCCTTCACTTGTGAACAGTCTCATCTGTAAGTGTTTTTAAATTCTAGTAAAGTTATAAAAACAAATGCACAGAGGAATGGTCTAGGTGAGCAGGGAAACTTATGTTGATATATTACAGTTCAGCTGAAGTTATCTCCCTAGACTTTTAACTTGAGCAGAGAAGGTATTTTCAACATATGGAAGTGACTTAATTGCTTTATGTTAGGCTCTTGTTTGTCAACTGAACTGGTCACAAACCAGTCTTTTCAGAAAAAGATGTAAGCCACTGTTTCAGTTACTTCTGTTTTTCACTATACTGCATGTAATCTACAAGAAATATGGCTTTTAAGTTTGACTGTTGTAGGGAATATTTTCCCTTATGTAATCTTCCATAGGACTCAAGACCTGGGATAAAGTGTAAGACAACTCAGGTTTCTGTAACTATTATTTCACACTCTCTCAGCTTGTAATGGACAACAAAAATTCAGTGTGTCACCATTCCTCTGCTGTCAACACTTTAAAAGCCAGTGATGCAGGCTGTGCTTCCACCCCAGCTAGTAGCTGACCTACATGAACTGATAGGCCAAGGCAAAGATCTCTCCATCATGAATCTAAAAATTCCTACGTGCTGCTAATCTGCAGTAATATAGAACTTGCTACATTTTGAAGCTATCTTGCATAGGCACATTAAGAAATTAAGTTGTTAGAAAGAGCTACTCAGAAGGTAAAATGCCTGCTCAAGGGAGTGTATATGGATCATGGCACTAGTCTCAATGGTTAGGTTTACTTTTTCCTAAAGGCCAGAAGCTTATAAGGAATTAAAGTCAGTGGTGAACAAACTTTGGATCAGAGATTTTATTTTTTTTCCCCCAGAAGTCGGCTAGCTAAGGAGATCAGGAATGCAGATTGTGAGGATATTGTTCAGCATGAGAAAAACCTCTGTGGAGAACTGTATTTATTTCAGCTCTTACCACTGAGTTTGTATGATAGGAGGCAAATCACTTGACCCAAACTTTTCAGGGGTGGTCCTTATAGTTTTCATTTCCTGAGTACTTGAAAACAGCATGGGGCTGATTTTCAGGAGTCCTAATCATTCATTGTTGTAATTGAGATGAATGCTAGGAGCTCTGAGGATCAAATGCTAATGAGTGTCAAGAGTTCAAGCTGTACAGTAACAGCAGATCTCAGATTGGGCACTGTACCAGTGCAGCATTTAGCCCCACTGTTTTCATAGGAATCTAGCACCCCTCAAGTGTTTATGGAGATACATTTAATAAATGTACAGAAAACACAGACTTTACAAGAGCACAGTAGAAAAGCAGAAGGTAATCTCTTCAGTAAGCACTATACTGTATACATACAGTTAGGAAATGATTTTTTAAGCACAGTGTCATGGCAATGTACAGTTGATAAGGCAAAGACGACTTTTCTGGGGCTCCCTGAAAAAAAGAGGAACTCAAACAGACAAGTTTTGCTTTCATTTAATAGAATTTAGTTACCAGATTCTGATATTTCTGTCAGAGATCTGTCCTGTAAGATTTACATGCTGTACTTCATTGGTGATTTCAAGGACTGAAGTAATTGTTTTTGTTCAGATGTAACTTTTTCTTTTTGGAACTTGAACCAGTTTAGAATTTGAAGATGTTTATCTTTTGCCATTTCCTAATTGCCTTATCATTGCATACTTAACTGAAGCTACACAATAACAAACCGAAGACAAGTCTTAAGGATATGATAGAAGTGATGCTCACAGAGTATACTCACATGCAGTTTTGCATCTTAAACTACATATTTTTGGTTTTTGTATCGTCTACAAAGGAAGCTGACTAATTTAATTATAGCAGAACTGTTTTTCTAGTTAGTCTGTTTCCTTTATAGGGATAGTTAGCTTTACTGAAAGTTAAATTGTAGGCATAATTTACTGAATGGGGTAACACTGATACTCAGCAGATCTGGTTCCACTTGCTCTGCATTGAAAAACATACTTGAGCAGTATCAGTGGTTTATGTTCTTTTTCTGACCAATATTTGTGTTTTTTTTCCAGAAAACATGTAACAGGTCCCTTGTTAGTAAGTATAAAACGTCTTGTCTGCCACTTACTTCCATTGTTCTACTACAGAAAATTTTGCATTTAGCTTTTTTTTTTGTTGTTGTTTACTAACTTTTAAGACATACTATTATTTTTGCACCTAGATAAGCCTTTGCTCCTGACACATCTCTAGTTTCTGTTCAGAGGTATAGTTACTGTAGAACACCATTCCCCCCCTTTCAGGATATAAAAGCAACTTCAAGATCACTATGTTAAGGCATGCTATGGAACACAAAATCTGTTTGTTACTTAAGCTGCCTTTCTTTTCTCCTTGTTTCAGAAGCCTTCCATGAAGTCATTACTGCTCACTGATGTTACTGTTAAGCTACATACTTTGTTACAGCATTCCTGAGGAGCTAACAGCAGTCTAGATAGGATAAGACTCTGAATCAGCATTCATGTCAAAAACAAGCATAAGTACTTGACAAAGGAAACCTTAACTCTCAAACTATAATAAACACCTATTAGGATACAGCCCAAGCTCCCAAGCACCTAACTTTTAACTGCTTGCTTTGCATTCAAGTATCAACACAGATAGCAGTTCAGGTCAGTCCTTGCTCAAGGAGTATGACTTCTGGTCCCCTACTAGCCTTATCACTCATGGGATTCTATCCTCTCTACTCTATAAATCTAGGTAGAGAGAACAAAGCCTTCTTACATGTCTATTTTACTATCATTTCCTTATTCTCAGATATTTATCCTCAAATAACCTAACACTTTTGAGAGTCATGATGTGCTGCAGCCAGTAATACTCCCATTGTACTTATAGTACTACTACATTTTTCCTCCTAATACCTACAAACTGTTGTTATCAGATAGCTTCACAGAACTATTGGAACCTTTCCTGTTGTCTTAAGGGAGACAATTCATTTATATTAGACACTTTTATAGAAGCAACTTTCCCACCCATGTAACTTATCTACATCTTGTGTTTTACAATTGCTATAAGCTATTAGTTTAAAAACTAAAACAAACAAACAAACAAAACCCCCCAATAAAAGGCCCCAAACTAGCATACTTACCAGACAGAAGCAGCTTCTTGTTTCAAACTCTCTAGTGTATATAAGCAGCTGCTCTTTGCCATTGCCAAATTTATAGGACCAGCCTCCAGAGCACTGTGCTGGGGGGGTGGGGGGGGTGGGAGTAGGTTTATATAAAGGGCCCTTGCTAAGAAGAAGTAAGTAATCTGGTGGGGAGGTGGTGTTTGTGTGTCCTTAGGTGGCTGGGGAGATAGTAGTGTAGCCAGTATGTAGAATTATTAGTGGAGAAGTAGTTTTTATTTAAAAAGATAATGTTTTAGGTCTAGAATAGTTAGTTTAATTCTTTTTGTTCCCTGCAAATATAATTTTCTGGCTATGTTCATTTATGGTTTATTTTCTTGTACTTATTTAAGGCCTCTTTTTAGTCATAAATATTTCTGGGTAAAGGCTCTACTGAATTGTTTAGTGTAGCTAAAATATTATAGTAGTTAAGGAAAAAAGCTTTAGTGCTGTCTACCATCTGTTTTCTTGGCTGTTATAGTGAGATCCCTACTGTGAGTATCTATAAGGGCTCTGTTTTGGTAACTTCTATGTGAATTTCTTCTGAGCCTTTAACTAGTGTAAAGGGTTGTGGGGGATTTCAAGCTAATGGTCTGGACTTGTATTTTTTCTCTGTATCTTCTCAGAGCTACTATGTAATCAGTATCTCTGGGGCTTGGTGTCTAGCTGCTTGTGGTTTCTTGTGTTCAGTGTTTATGGACAAAATGCTTATGTTGGGGGGGGGGGGGGAAGTGCCTCTCAGACTGCAGAAGGTGTTTATACAGTTGTGAAGATAACATTTTCTTGACATGATGTGTTGGTTGGGGGGGGGAAAACCGGCTTTTTTTTGCATGAAAGTTAGGAAAGTGCAAGTATAACTTTTTTTGCCTTGCCTCCTGTGAGACCTTCTCTGGAACCTGGGCTGCAAGAGACACTTGCTGCTTTTTTAGTTGGAGTAGTTGACAGTATGGAGAGGCTTAACATCATGGCTGAGTTGACCTGCTGAAGAGTTGCTACTAGAAAGTGTAGCAGAAAGCTGTTTGGTTTTTTGTTGTTAGTTTTTTGACAACGGAAAACTGAATTTCCTGTGGTGTTGGAGAGGCTCAGCTGTAAGGCAGAACTTCAAAATGTAAAAACCTTTGGCTGCCCAAGCCCCTTCTGCAACAGTGCTTTGGCTTCTAACTGAGGGACCTGCTGCAAATGACTGGTTCTGGAAAATTAGGGCTAGGTCTTGTAGCTTGTGCAGGCAAATAATTATCTGGAATCAGTGTTTCTCTGCTGTCAGCTTGAAGTGGCTGTGCCTGTTTGAACCTTTAGAATAGCTCAATACCCTTTCCAATGAGGAAAGAGAATGTACCATGAGAATGTATCAATGGCTTAAATGACTTGTACTGTAGTATCTTGAATCTGTGTATGTATGGGCTATCGCTCTTGGAGGTGTATTCTTAGCTGCTTGGGAAGTGATTTTCAAGTAGGCATGTATGTGATCCTGTCTTCTAAGCTTATGAGCTCCCAGCTTATCTGGAAGCCCACCAGCTTGTTCCTGCTAAGTTTTAATTGATGATTGCAAATAATACTAGAATAAAAAAAAAGTCATACTTCTAGGTTGTTGTGCTTTTGAGTTAGTAAAAGCACCACAGATTCAGATGTTACTAAGACCAGATAAATAGTAACTTTAGAGGTAGTGGTACTTAAAACAGCATGTGTGTATCTTTGGGACTTAGTGGATTCAGGTGGGTAGGATATATAGGCAGGAATATGACACTAATGCCTACCTATAATGAACTTTATGCTTGATTTTTTTTTTTCTTGCTTAGCTACTCCAAGAGATTGGAGTATTATAAGCAATTAATTTTCCATTTGCATATCTCTTCAAGGTATTCTTTGGGCTTTCTGAAGTATCACTAGCTTTTCCTTGTGTATTGGCTAGCTAGCTGTCTGTTTATTAGGTGGTCATTTGCCTAATTGGTTTTGCTTTCTTTTGTTAGTGTTAATTGATGGCTTACCATGGATTAACTTGCATCCAGGCATGGATTTGAAGAACTTCTGGGGGATTTCCAAACAATTAGTCATTGTTCTGCACTTGTATCTCTTGAATGACAGTTGTTACTTTGTCTGGTCCTTTTTTCCCCAGCCTGCTTATATTTCACTCAAATGCAAAGCTCATGCAGTTAACTAGCTTGTGCAGTTAAAGGACATGTCAATTGCTTTCCCCCCCAGTGTAGTTTATGATAAAATCTTAATTCACTTTTATGCCTTTTGCTAAGTTATTCCTGGGTTTTGCTGTTAAATTAAGTATTTGGTCCTGTGTCCAGAACAGAATGTAATTTGCATTAGGAAATGAAAACAGACTTGTAATTCTTATCTCCTGTGTTGCAGCAGACATGCACTAATACTCACTAAGAGCTTCTAGGCATCCCTGTGAAGCGCTCACTAGATAAGATACTTATACAGAGATCTAACGTCTATTCACAGAACTTACCTTTATTTTAAGAAGGTGCTTGAGTACTCAGAAGAGGTTCTGTTCTTGTTTGGCAGAACTGGGCTGGTTCATGACTTACAAGTGCACGATGGGTTTAGAATTTGTGAAGCTCATGAAGAGGGTGCTCTGCCTTCTTGATCATTGCAGGGTGATGCTGATGTGGGAGGATTTGTTGCCTGAAGTCCTTATCTCCATCACTGTGAAGAAAAGAAGCCCACCTGGAAAAAAGTCTTAAGAGCAAGTCCTGAGAGGACCTTCAGTGGTTGAAATGGATATTGAGATGAAAAATGCCACTCTCTAAGTTTGCAGCTGTCATACCTGGAACTACCATCACAGATTGTACCTCATTGCATTAGATATTATACAGCTATAGGATGAAGGTGATTGTTGCCGCAGGTACTTGCGCTTGCCCTGTCAGGTACAGTTACAGACAGATGGTTATGAGGAACTGAGAATATGCATAGCTCAGCATGAAGGGCATTTATCTTGGCACTCTAGCTGTTTTGTCACTGTCAAGATTTGTTTCTAGGTTCTGCAGAATTATACAGAAGCTGAAAGAATACTGCATGTATTTGAGACAGTCCCCATGTGTGAAGGCTAGCATGGGAGGAAACAAAACATGCTTGTTTGCAAAACAAAAGAAGTGGTGAGGAGAGTACAGGAGGATGCATTCAGGGTGAGTATGAATGAAAAAAGCCCAAAACAGGGATGCAGCGGTGACGGAAGCTTAAGCTGAGAGTTCTAGTTGTGTGATAAAATGTTAGGAATAAAACTGCAAAATGTAGATGGATATTGCTGGGGCCTTGTGTCCAGACTGAGTTGTGTGTGACACTGGCATTCTGCTCCTGAATGCTGTTGGTAATCAGTGGTTTGAAAAAATAGTGGAAAGCTTGCAGAAAGCTTTTGGGATACTTTACAGTCCTGGGGCTTTTTTGAAACCCAGGATTGGATGCAGCCATGATCTAGCTTATGGGTAGCAGAGGCTACTGTGTTGTTCCCACTACAGCGTAGTCCAGACTGTCCCTCCCATGCTTTGTGGTGCTACAGGGGTGCTTGCTGGGTTCTCCTTATCATCTTCATTCACTTTTGTGATCATGAATTGCTATGTTTGAACTGGACAGCTGAATAAATGTTGGGGAGTGTTAGACAGATTAGGCTAAGAGTCACTTAAACAGTGCTAACTGCAAGCTCTGATTTATTCCTGTTCTGCTCTGTTGTGCAAATATTTGTGCTAATTTGCACTGTTTTGACCATCACTTCTGCCATATATAAACTAATCTTTCAGACGCCTAATTAAATATTACAAGTAGCCTGACTAGAAATGCTTTAATCTAATAAGAATACTACTTGACATTACTGCTACCAGACATGTATTTTGTTGAGTTATTCAATAACTCTAGTCTAATGACATCAACAGTTGGACTGCTAAATGCTGTTAATGAAACCTTTTTTTCTAACTACAAGCATGTTATCACATCAGTCCTACTCTAAATATTGAGAAACGCAGACTTTGCAAAAACAGTAGCAGGTGAGAAATTCTACCCATGCTGAATTCTAGTAGACATTACCGAAACTCAGTAGCATTATTTGAGAGAATGGGTTTTGCTGCAAAAGCACAAATCAAAGTATTTAATGATGAAAAGTGAAGGACAGAAGAGGCTTTTCAAAAAAGCACCACCTGGCACAAGAACAGTCAATTCACTGGAACAAAAAGGTCAGAGGTGTGAGTGGAAGTGATCAATGTCTCATTGCCCAGACTGCAAGTATCATTTCTTTGGGAAGCAGTACTGTCATGTCCTGGCTGGTGGTGGGGAAAGCTACTCTTTATCTGATTATAGAGCCTTGGAGTATCATTATGGAGGATGTAAGTCTTAACCTTGATTTAACTGGCTGGCATAAATGGCTATGCTGTCCAAAGAAAAATTCCTAGGATCTTGCACTTAGGAGGGGTAAATGATGTAGATATTAGCTATGCATGGCAGTGTGAAATGAGAATTTCAGAATTCTTGGAGGAAGGCATTTGGGTTCTCTGGTTAGATTATGGCTAGCTGTGCACAGCAGCAGATTTAGCAGGTTAAACAAGCAAGGTCAGCAGATCAGGAAGTGGCTAGAGGCCTGTCCAGTAATCCACACATGGAGTGAGGATATAAGTAACTTCAGAAGTAAGAACACCACTACAATTTATGATGAGAACTTGGAAACAGAAAAGGCAGTAACAAAACCAATGAAGGCTATACTAAAGAAGCAGGGATAAGAGCATTGGACTTGTCTGAGCTGCTGTAAGAAAGGAACCTCAATGTCCATGATCCAGTGGGTAATCCATTCTTGGGTGACTGTGGGCTGTTTGTCAGTAGGCTGACTTGAGTAACTGATCTTGGTTGTCCTAATCCCATGCTTGTTTTATTCAGTTATTTGCTTTGACAGATAGCTGATAGTCAGGTCTCTATTCCAGCTGAAAGCATTGTGCCTAAACTCCCAGTGGAGCATAGCAAGGCTGCTGTGTACTTGGGGAAAACTATATAAAGATTTTCTCTAAATTATCTGGTTAGATTTGTAGTGTTTCAAAGTGAAGCTTTTCATATGTTCTAGAGCAATGAATAAATTTTGGTTTTAATGCCCATCTGTGCAACTCACCTGTCCTAACTTTGCTGTCACTGAAATTGCCAAAGGTATTAGTGAAGAGTCCTGAAGAGCAGACAAATTCCATTGCTAATATTAGAAATAAATAACTGCAAGTGCTCTAACAACTGCTAGGCTGTACTAAGCTTCACCACACAAATAACTGTCCCAGTTGCATCTTTCTTGTTTCTCTAATAAGTTTAAGTGGTAATTAAAAAAAGATTCCACTAAGAATGCCAGATCTCTCATCCTCTGTATGTATGTATACACACACATATATAGGGAAGGAAGAAACTGGTTGAAACAAAGCCCTTTCTGCAGTAAATATTTGGTTTGCCTGAGAGAGAGTTTACCTTGAAGGGCTGCCCAGAACAATGGGCTATGCAGCAATGTGATGTTTTTTGCATGTCATATTCTTTGTTTTAAGATTATTTGTCACATTTGCTTAAATAAAGCAAAAAATGGCAGTCCCATCCCATCTGGCATGATGCATTAATTTTCATGGGTTATATGCAGGTTTCCTTGTACCTCTCTTGCGCTTTGGGAGAGCATGTTGAGTATGAAAATGAGTTAGACTGAATAGTACCCAGCTGAGAGCATCTGTAGAGTGTCCAAAAGCTGATATTAACTGATGCAGGAGGTCGTAGTGGAAGTGAATGTGCACAGACTTTAAATAACCTGAGTGTTTCCTCACCCTACAAAGCTGTTCATGCACAGAGGTGATGCCACTAGGTTTTGCTCTTACCCCTAAGACACAAAATAGAGGACCGCAAACCACATTCTTGGGTTCTCTTCCTTGCTCTGCTTTCTGGCAGAGGACATCTAGTTTAGTTTCTCAGTGACCTCTGTGGGAAATGGATTTTATATGGCCTAAGTACTCACCTTCAAACATGTCCAAGCCACTTGGAAGGTGGTTTTGACTGGATAAGGAACAAAGCTAAAAAAAGTATTGCTCTTCATCTCATGGACTCCAAACTAAAAAATATCTTTCTCAGCAGAAATTCCTGCAGTATGTGAATCCAGCCCTGTACTTTTGAAGTCCATGCTGCAAGATGTTTTGCATTAAAATATTCTGCTGCTACAGCGGTGTCTTACTACAGCTGAAAATCTGTGCATTGTTTTATGGAAGGAGGAGTCTTGACAGGCTTCTTTCATTGGGTTGTTCTTACTATATATGACATTTCTTATACGTATGAAGTAGTTTATAGTGCTGCCTAAAATTTTTTATTAATGTACCTTTTATGCCCCAAAAGCAAAAATGTGTCAGAATTCTCTAAATAGGTTTGATTCTACTATGTTGATGAATACAGTGTGTCTTGTCAATGTATTGTTTACCTTCCCACATCATGCTGGAAGCCTGAAATGTTATTTAGTAGGGAATAGTCTCGCATGACCTAATGAAAAAGTAGCAACGTAATATTTACAGTAAAAGATTCCAACATGTTTTTCCAAACTGTGTAGAAAAAAACTATAGCGTCTCTTTAATGCTAAAGTATGTTGCATCTGGAGAGGAAACTAGTTATTGCCTTGGTTTGAAAGTGTCTATATTTAGAGGAGGAAAGAGTCCAATATGCAAATTCTCCCAGAACCTACTATCAACAAGGTGAAATTCCACTTCTTGTTTTAGTGTTGCCATTTGGCTTGTACTCAGGGGGCATTACAGTGTGAAAGCTTTGTGGCTAGAAATGATGGATGGTTGTGCAGTTGGATAAATAATTTTCTTTTGAATGAAATAAAATGTAGTGCTTGTTAATCTAAACAGGTAATACCTGTATGCTAAATAGGATTCTGTCCCTTCTTTACCTTCTCCTTCCTGATGGCAAATGTTGTGGAACAATTAAATGATATGGTCAATTTAGGCAGGCAGAGATATAGCAGGTTTTTAGGTTAACCTCATCTTTAGCGGACTTTCCTGTCTTTCAGTGTAGTAATAAAATCCTTCAGAACTGGCCAATCTGAACGGTGAATCCAGTGGTATGGAGGCATATCTGGCACTGATAAATGTAGCTACCTGAGCATGAAGAGGTAAGTTTCTGTCCCACGGCTGGGGAGATAGTCATCCATTAACTCAAACACAGCAGTAATATCAGTTTGGGCATTCAGGCTCTGTGCACTGATGCTCTTTATTCTTTTATTCTCTTCCTTTGTTCTAATCCCTGATCTGAAGTTTGAATTAGTTGATGTTGACATAACTGGTAAAGAAATTACTAACATTGAACTAGGACTTCAGTGTTAAGGGTTAACATTGGAATAGTGGAAGTAGAAAAATATTCTATACATATTTGCTTATGAAATCTTACCTTAGAAAACTGAAATGAAGACCTGTGAATGATTCAATGCCTTATGTCAGCAGTGATTGTGTGGATTAATTCAAGTGATTGAGATAGTTGATTGAAGGCAGAGGGGGAGCTTAAGAACTGAAATTCTTGTAAAAGTGTGTGGTGTTCAGCCTCTTCCAATATTTGAACCCCCCCCTCCCCGTTCTGTCATTTGAGGCAATTTGGTAAACCTTTGATTGAAATACCGCTGCCAGAGCCAGTGCGTTAATGGTGTGCATGATCTAGGACCCATGGTTGTATCTCACAGGAAAAGCAGCTTCTTGATGTGGCTAGAGAGAGTATGATGGTTCTTGGATGCTAGGAGGTAAATACATATGCTATGGAATTACTTTGCATTTCTAATGTCCCTGGAGTAAAGGTAACACTCAACATGAATCTGTTCAGCTGATCAGTTACAGGATTTCAAGTACATGCAAATGTCAGTGTTTAGCAATTACTGTAGTCAGTAAATTACCCTAATTGAAGAGGTGTATAAAATGATCAAAGAGGCTATTTCTGCCTTGACTCCTTTAAGGATAGGAGACATTATGTAGGAGGTGAAGATATGGAAGCTAGCTAGGGCCCTGTTAATTCCGGAGACCAGAGATTACAGATCATGCTTGATCTTTGAGTTGGGCTGTGGAGTTTTGCTCATCTGTAATGCTCTGTAGATTGGCATGTTCAAGGAGTTAAAGATCATAAGTATTTAGGTACTGTGACTTATGGGCAATGCTATTTATTTTTAATAAATACTCTTTATGGTATGCCTTACATAAAGTGCTTTGAAAGTTCACTTAAAATTTATCCAAATTTGAAGTGAAGGATTAGATTCCAACTGAGGCAAACTGTTGGACATTCAGCTCTCTGTTAGTTATTGCCAGCCAAGTATCTCTTGATGCTTAGAAAAGAAGATATTCTGGGACAGTCTTGAATACAGTTGCCCCCAACTGAGGATGTCAATCTGTTCCTTTCTCTTTGCCTACTCTAGAAATGAAAGGACTGAAAATAATTTAAAAAAAAAAAATCTATCCTTCCTTATCCATTGTGCTTTTGGAGTGCCTTCCTCTTACATTTCGGAAATGGAAGAGCTAATTGCAGATATACAAAGGAGTCTGCTGAATCCAGCAAAATGCTGTGTTTTAGTGTTGGGAGTGTTTGCCAGGGAACACTTTAACTTCTCAGATTGAGACTCTTGGCTAATGCACATATTTTTAGCTGTTTAGGGGGATTTACTTAAGTAATAATGTATGTTTAACTACTTTGTGTGCATTACGTAGGTGTTACATATTATGTTAAACTCTGAACGAGCCTCCCAGGATGTTAGTCACTTAGTTAACAGAGCTAGTTAAAGTTAACATGACCTTTAATTTTGTGAAATATTCTAATGACTTGTTTTTGAAGGTTTTTTCCTTTGTGTGAGGCCTAGATAATTGTGTTGCACTTTGTTTCTGTAAAAAAAAAAAAAAAGTCTCCGGGTGCATGTTGTTAAGAGGAATGAGTATATCTTACATTTCAGTATTCTAATAGGTATGTTTTGAGATAAGCAGATGGGACATGTGTATTGTGAAGAAGTAGGGTATAACCAGAGTTATTTCAAAATGCATGCTGAGCTTTTGTTTAATCTTATAGCATTGCTGCCAATGAAAGATTGTTAATGTTGATTTATATTGCTGATTTCCTCTAATGTTAATACGTCAAATCAATAAACTGGGGTCATTGTAGCCTCTTATTCACATGAAACCATTTATAATCAGCAATCCATTTTTCTTGCAGGAAGAGCAAGGCTTCTGTGAGCATATTGTGTCTGTACATGTATGTGGGAAAGAAAATAGAAAAAAGCAAAAACTTGGAATATTCCTACCATAGGGTCTTGCTCTAAATCTTTTGTGACTTAAGCAGAGGTGGCAGGTAACAGCCTGACTGCAAATGCTACATCAGGTGATTTTTTTGTTTGTTTGTTTTTTTTGTTTCAAGAACATAGTTGCATTCAGTCACAGAGGGATGAAGCATTTGGAGTAGCTTCCTAAATGGCAGGGGACTGGTAACCCAGATGGTTCTTTCTGGCTCTTTGTTAACACAAGACACTGGAGTAGGAAATTAACGAAGTACCAGAGTTGTCCTTTCCTGTTCCCTTTGGAGAAGGGCCTGGCTATCCCTTTTACAAACCTTGAAGGGAATCCTAGGAGGAGTGCAAATGGGATTGTTGAGAACAGGGGTGCCTTTTTTGTACAAGTGCAGGCCATTCTTGGTGGTGTTCCAAGTCAAAGGAGTGTTTTTGCCAACCTGTGTTGGCAGTGAATGCATTCATTTTCCCTTGCTGCCTCTTGAAGGGTGTGGTATGGATCCTGCTTGTGCACCAGGCCCTTCAAATCTGTTAGGCAGTTGATTTGTACCTATGTGTATAAAGTTGTGTGCATGCTTGAAGGCCAGGGCCCTGAAAAGCAATGACATCTGCATGCTAAATTTCAATCTGTTTGAACATATTGGAAGCAACTCACCTGAAATTAAATGGAATGTGAAATAATGTTTAGCTGGGAAATAATGGATTTACTGCTGGTGATCAGAATGAAAACAGTTTCTGCTAATAAAAATAAAGCATCATGTTGAGGAAACTTAAACAGATACTTAGTGATGCTTCTGTATACAATGTGATACGTGCAATTGAGGTTGCCAGATGGCATGAGACAAACTTGCATAGATCCTAGCAAAATAAATGACACTTCCTGCAGTGAAAGTCAACAACAAGCAGAAATGCTTATAATGCATTCTTTTACAGTAATAGAATATTCATAAACAAATAATAGATTCCAGGCTAATCTATCACTGCCAGAGGGAGGTGCCAACATCTCAAGTCGTGACAAAACTTTTGTCCTTGGTTATTTAATTTTTCAGTTCATCATTAAACAATAAGAATAATAACTCAAGCCTTTATTTGAAGGAAGTTGTAACTCCAGTCTACTCTCCATGAACAGAAGCCCTCTAAGCAAACACGGATAGAAAATTTCAGACATACATAACTAGAAAGAAGTAAAGTAATTTTGGAAAGCTGCCAGGGCCTTAAAGAAATTAAAGACCTAAGAGACTGAGATACTTATTCTCTAGGTGTTCATATACCACCAAAAGGCAGATTATATTGATTCTTCTGACTTTGAGAAAACATTTGCTCTTAATGATGAAATGAAAATTTTTTTTTTATTCAAAGGTTCTGTACTTCAAGGAGCAGCATGCATTATTGCTTGCATCATTGTTTACATTATCACTTGATTGCACTTGCCTGGAAATTAACAGGATGAAACAATTTAAAATTATACATACTAAGGAGGATACTTGCTCAGCTCAGTTATTAATCTCTGAAGAAATAGAGTATTTTGTATTAAAAAATCCTGTATCAAATTAATATTTTTTTTCACACAGTATGTTGATAGGCTGGCAAATTCAATTTGTATTGGTGTGGCCTTTTTGAAAGAAATGAGTAATTGCAGTGGTAGTCACCTCACACAACTAAAATCTTCCTACACTTCCTGCCCCATCCCTGCATATGGATGTGTTGCCCCACTGGAGTTGGCAGGTTGGCCCTGGTGGAAAGCAGTGCTGTACAGAGATACATGTGGGTCTCAGCCAATGCTGCTGGGGAAGCAGAAGTTGGGTGAGACTGAAACAGTTCTCCAAAAGGCTGGAGTGGCCTTCAGGCAGGAAGGAGCAGCCTCCTTGGGAGAAGTGTAAGAATGAGATGATTTGGCTGACACCCCAGGGCCAGGGAGGCAGGAGCAGGAGCTCTGAGCCAGATTCAGAACAGAGGAGAGCACTTGCTGTAGGCTCAGATGGATTCTTCTTTGGTCAACCTCTAGCTGGCCTTGATACTCCTATGTACTCTGAGTACTTCTTCTTAGCAACTTTGTGAGATGCAAACTCTTCAGACTCATGGAGCATCATCATTGGGGATCTAACTCTCATACTTCCTGAAAATATTCATGGCAGTAAATGCACCTTAAGACCCTTAAATGTGAATAATTTTAATGGAAGGACCCCCAAACTGGAAATAGATTTTGTAGTAGGAAGCTGCTGCATTGCTTCATCAGGCAGTTTTTCTATTTGAGTCTGTTGTCTTAACACCAATTCAGTGTGTGGTCTTTACTGAAAGCAGATAGCTACCTTTTTCATGTGATAAGCAAGTATCTATGCATAAAGACTTCAGGTGAGATAAACCTCAGCAACATGTAATTAAACAAGTGTGCAGGCAGTCTAGAGGATCTTCGACTGCAGAGACCTCCTTGGGAGTACAAGCTACTGCTGGTAGTATGTCCATATGGGAACTGCAGTGTCAGGGGGTGGCTTTTGGGAAGGATACTACTAGCAGGTGCAACCAAGTGTCCTGCTGCAGTGGGCAGATGGTGGTGATTCACTTCATGGCTCAAAGTAACCGTTAGGGATGCAGGCATTATCTGGGATTTATGTGCCAGCAAATGACCAAGCATCTTATCTTTAAATCTGTTTAAATACCTAAAGATCAAGTCTCTCTAATGGGATTTTTAAAAAACACTCAAGAACAGTGTGAATTTCTTAGTCACTGAAACCAATGAGACCAGTACCTTTTGGTATCTTAGTCTAGTCACTAGGCTGTACTTTTAGCACAGGACTGTGCTCGTTTCCATTGATCACTCTTTGAAACAAAGTGGTGCTTCTTGATGTTGTTCTCCTTCTCAGGGGTTGTCATTCTTTTTCCCACCAGAATGGTGTGAGCATGGAAACTCAGCCAGAATGATGGTACGACTGAATGTTGCGCTAGTGCCAATCTAGCTACCTAGCATTACAGCATCTCTGAAAGTACTAGTGCAGCTTAGCAGTTTGCAGCCTTCTCTTCTGCATGTGCTGTGAAAGGCAAAGCCATAGAATGATCAGGCTTGGCTGGGCTTTTGCATCGGAGCTCTTCCATATGCATGGAAGTGTTTCTCCACTGAATACCTCCATCCACACTACCTAGGAGCTAGCTCCTCCTGTGGAAACTCATCCTGAGATAGCAAAAGACTGAAGCTGTTTTGCACTGTTTCTGGGGAAATGTGAAGAGACAGGGCCAGAAATGGAAGCTGAAGGGTATACTGCCTGGAGGGTGGCTGAGTTTTTGTGTTTTGCTCCATTTCTCTTCTTAGTAGTCTCTCTTCCACTTTCCTGGTTCCTGTAAGTAGCATGGTCCCAGAAGCACGCCCCTAGGAATAGGGCTCTGTAGCTGGGTTCTTTTTTTTTGGGTGAGTAAAGGTCCTTAAGATCATCTGTATCATCCACTAGAGTGGAGATAGCTGCCAGCACTATGTAGTTGCTTTCACACTAAAAGAGCACCTTTCTAATGCATGTATATCTTACACACCAAGTAGCGTTGCTTTCTGTATAGATGTGACAGTGTTGAGGGTAAGAATACCTCTCATCTCCTAAAGTTCCCTGTATATCCCTGTTGCTTGAGTGTACATAGTAGGCAAACCACCTACACATAAGTTTTCCTGCAACATGGGCCCCATTTCTGGAGCATGTAGTCCACCTGTCATTAGGAGAATGACATAAGTGGATTCTTAATGACGTAAACTACTTTGAAACTAGCTGAGCCCTGAACCCAGTGCAACAGTTGCTATATTACACAGTAGGGTCATGTGCTGGTTTTGGCTGGGATAGAGTTAATTTTCTTCATAGTAGTTAGTATGGAGCTGTGTTTTGGATTTGTGCTGAAAACAGTGTTGATAATACAGGGATGTTTTAGTTACTGCTGAGCAGTGCTTACACAGAGCCAAGGCCTTTTCTGCTCCTCACCCCACCCCGCCAGCAAGTAGGCTGGAGGAGCACAAGAAGTTGGGAGGGGACACAGCTGGGACAGCTGATCCCAACTGGCCAAAGGGATATTCCAGACCAGAGGATGTCATGCTCAGCCTATAAAGCTGGGGGAGGAAGAAGGAGGCAAGGGGACATTCAGAGTGATAGTGTTTGTCTTCCCAAGTAACCACTATGCATGATGGAGCCCTGCTTTCCTGGAGAAGGCTGAACACCTGCCTGCTGATGGGAAGTGGTGAATGAGTTCCCTGTTTTGCTTTGCTTGTGTGCACGGCTTTTGCTTTACGTATTAAACTGTCTTTATCTCAACCCATGAGTCTTCCTTTTTTTTTTTTTTTTTTTTTCCTAATTCTCTTGGAAAGTGAGTGAGCGGCTGTGTGGTGCTTAGTTGCTGGCTGGGGTTAAACCACAACAGGTCAGAACATAGTGGTGAAATACACTGTGTATTAATGTGATGACAGTATAAAGGCTAAAAGTACCTGCAATGTACTAAACCTCATAAAGAGGCAGCAGAGGAAAAGTAATAAACAATAAAAGGAGCAGGCCCTACTTGTTCCTCTCCTTGGATTTGCTGTCAGGGTTGTGATGAAGCACCAGGGCTGGTACTTACTGTTTTGCCAGACATCAGGCCCATCTGAGGTCCCCACTGTTTCATTTTCTTTTCTTTTGGCTTTTAGTTGATTTGCCTCTTAACCTTATACATTACACCTGCTATTTTGCACCATTGCTAACAATTTACCTCATTTTCTGGAAAATGTTTTGAATTATGTTGAAATTGTTCAGCAAAACCCCTGTGTTTTTTCTTAGCATTTCAGCAATGCAAGCTGCTCTCTGGTTTGCAGTGGGGAGCCAGATTCAGGGCAGTATTGATATGTTTTTCCGTGTTTGCAAGGCAGGGAAGACACAGCCAGGGATTTTAACCTCTGTTCTATTAAGCCATTGTGAAATATCAATAGACATTCTTCAAAGGCCACTGGTGAGAGTGTCTCAGGGCTTTCTGAATGTATTGTTGTTACAGGAGTCTCTTGAGTAAATTGTTGAATAAATTGCATTCTTGCACTGCGCTGCTGACTACTGAATGAAAAAGCATAACTGTGTGTTACTTTGATATTTTTATTAGGATTTAGCAGGAGATTTGGGAGCATTTACTTATTTGTCCTTCTTTGTACTTTATTGTATGTTTGTACTGCACCATACTGTACTAATTCAAAAATCCCAAAGTGAGTAAAAAATAATGTACTACTTTTGCTAGAAGAGTCATTGCATTAGGTACTGGACTGCTCCCACCTGAGATGGTGAGTGGCTCCGTGTCATGAAATGATAATGGAAAATTGGTGAAAGGTGCTGAATTTACAGAACTAGTTACACAGTGTTTATAACACTGTAATTTACAAGCCAGGCTTTTTTCCTCTTAAAATGTATGATTACAAATGGAGAGGTTTTCTTCAGCTCTTCCAACAACCAGTGATTAAATTTACAGAACTGCTTTTACATTTCTCAGCTCTAGCTGCTATAATAAAACATTTTATCACTGACTGGGTGGTCCCCTGTGGTACTGAGCTGTATGACAGTTTGAGCATCAGGGCAGCTGTTGTTTTTATTTCAGACTGAGTATTCCAAAGGTGAGTAGTGTGTAAAATTAACAGTTTCCTGTCAGGAAATTTTGGAAGGTTGCATAGGTTTTTATTTTAGTTTTAGGGTGATATATAACTTGGAGTAGCTAGCCTGAGAACTTAGTGATGGACTATCATGATTGATCATAGCTTTGCATCAAGAAGTCTAACAGTTGGTAGAGAATGTGCATACCCAAAAGAGATGCTACTATGTGCCATTAGGTTGGATAAGGAGGGATTTCAAGTGCGCATTTTATTTGTATTTGAAGTGATGCTCTTCACAGTTTGCTGTCACTAGGAGGCGTCTTCTAGAGGCTCAAGATATCCGTCAGGATAAACAAATTCTGTCCTATTAATCTTTTTCTTTTTTTATCTAAATAAATTCTGTTAATGAAAACTTCCTTCACCTCATTGTCACATGCAAAAGATAGAGCTTCTGATGTGAGTGTCTAGAAGCTGGTGATAGTGGAGTATAACATAGCATTGTGTGTAGCATAACACGTTCTCATGCTGCAAGTGTGTGGATTCTTGAGGGGCTGGCTGAGTGAGTAGCTGCTCACACGATGTAGCAAAATGGCACTTCCTGGATAGTGCGGGGGGGCGGCCATTCTTACACTTGTTTATTCTAGCTTTTTCACTTGTATAAATTCTATTTAATGAAGAAGTTGGGGTGAAGTGTGGCTGTAGGAGGAGATCGAAGCAAGGGCGGTTGTGGCCTGTCTAGCAACTTCTGTAAGCAATTAGCCTATGCTCTGCTTCTTCCACTGCTTTGCTTTAACCTGTAAGCAGTGCTTCAGGTGCCTGGGCTGTACCAGGACACCTGAGATCTGGTATGCCCCATCATGTTGTACAGATATAGTCATGACTGTAGGCTAGAGCTGCTTTCCCTTGAATCCTTGCAGGCACTACCAAACAAGCTCTGTTTTTTACAAGGTGAAATACCAGTGGTCAACTATCAAGCAATATCCTGCCTCTGGCTTACCGCTCCATCTGGATGTGAACTCAGCAGAAACTTTGTGTCTCAGAGGATCCTGCCTGTGTGAGAAGTGGCTTCTTGCTGTGTATGTCTGCTTGGTTCCCTGCCTAGAGAAACTGAGCAGGTACCTATTTCTGTAAGAAGTGTCTGTAAACAAAGAATTCCCACAGTCTTTGCAGAGGGTCGAGAAAGGTGAACAGGATTATGAGAAACTACAAACTTTGAGCAAAGCTTTGGTCCTGAAAAAGAAGAACCAGAAACTTCTTGGGACTGAGATAATCTTTCAGTTACTTTATTTGGTGCGCAATGTCTTTCTCTCTTGCTAACCTAAGGCATCAAGTTCTATAACCAGCTTATAAAAATCCTTCTTCCAAACACAAAAGGAAAAAAAGTAACTAAACCCCAATAAACAACAAAAATCCTCTGCTGCCCTGTAAGGCATAAGTGCCCTTATGTCACCCTGAGGTAGTCTGCATTGCCCAACAGGAATCAGTCTGTAGCCAGTCCTCGTGACATCTCCTTACTGCTCTCTGTCCTCTTGGCTGCTGGAGTGGGCTAGGAGTTGGACCTCTGGCTGCTCCCTTACCCCTCTGCATTTCTATATTACAGAGCATGGTGGATTCTCTGCCAGCTCCTTTGAGGGTCCCTAAGCCCCTCTACACACCTGGGGAACCGAGTAGGGTGAGGAACAGAATAGCCTCCTGAGGAATGTAACATCAGTCAAGTCAAAGTGTAGTCCTTGTAATAACTGCATTGGGTTATCCTGGTAGACACATGCCTTCTCTGTGTGAAAGATGCATGCCATGTCCAGGAGCCTGTTTAGGCATAACCTTGCTGTTATGCACCATGTGGGGGAAAAGTGGAAAAGTTAAGTCAGTCCAGCTGTGTCTTTATCTAGAGGGTGATGACAGCTTTCTTTTGATTAGTCTGGGTTGAAAAGTGCAATTTCTCACCCACATTAACTGGGGTCTGAAAAAAAAAAATGGCTCAGGCCAGGGGGGAAAAGCAGTTAGCTATTCTATGACTTCAGTGGGAAGTTAAGGGAAAACTTAGAGTTTGGGCATTTTTCCAGGTAGATTCAGTGTGGACAAAAAAATGTTCTCTCTCTTTATGTAGCAAAGGTTAATGTATGTTTCAACAGAAGACATCTCTCACAAAAGGTAATATATCTATCATATAATCAGCAGTTTTGCCAATTATAGCTTGAAACACTTTTCTCGTTGGGGACCCAATTCTCTCTATGAAACTTTTTGTATTGCATATCACCTGAAAGATGAATTCTTTTACAATTTCTCATGCAAAGGTTGTAAATCGCACAAGCAAGAGAAAAAAATATGCAGATCCCATTCAGGAAATTAAAAGAAAAATACAAATGACCCACATCAATCTCTAGGGGAAATGCTCTGACCCAGTGGGCCAGCTGCTAGTGGATGTGTCAGCTGAGCTTACGTGTGTACTGAGGTTGCAACTTGAAGGATGTTAAGGTGCCAGGAATAAACATACATCCATATTTGTGAGAATGGCAGAAGAGAGCTGGGTCTGCATAGATAGGAAATCTCTCAATGTCACTTTGCAGTTTCTTCTTTGTTGTCGTACTTTTGCTAGGCCCACTTCATAGAGTGGTTTGGGTTGGAAGGGATCTTAAAGATCATCTAGTTCCAACCCCCCTGCCATGGGCAGGGACACCTTCCAGTAGACTAGGTTGCTCAAAGCCTGGCCTTGAAGACTTCCAGGGATGGGGCAGCCACAGCCTCTCTGGGCAACCTGTTCTAGTGTTTCACCACCCTCACAGTAAAGAACTTCTTCCTTACATCTCATCTAAATCTGCCCTTTTTCAGTTGAAAGCCATTACCCCTTGTCCTATCACTACATGCCCTTGTAAAAAGTCCCTCTCTGTCTTTCTTGTAGGCCCCCTTTAGGTACTGGCAGGCTGCTATAAGGCCTCCCCAGAGCCTTCTTTTCTCCAGGCTGAATAACCCCAACTCCCTCAGCCTATCCTCACAGGGGAGGTGCTCCAGCCCCCTGATCGTCTTTGTGGCCCTTCTCTAGACCTGCTTCAAGCAGGTTCATCTCTTTCTTATGTTGGGGGCTCCAGAGCTGAACGCAGTACTCCAGGTGGGGTGTCATGAGAGCAGAGTAGAGGGGGAGAATCACCTCCCTTGACCTGCTGGTCACACTTCTTTCGATGCAGCTTGGGATACAGTTGGCTTTCTGGGCTGCAAGCACATGTTGCTGGGTCATGTTGACCTTCTCGCCAACCAACACCCCCAAGTCCTTCTCCACAGGGCTGCTCTCAATCTGCTCATCACCCAGCCTGTATTTGTGCTCGGGGTTGCCCCAAGCCAGGTGCAGGACCTTGGACTTGGCCTTGTTGAACTCCAAGAGGTTTGCATGGGCCCACCTCTCGAGCCTCAAGACCTGTCAAGGAGGTCCCTCTGGATGGCATCCCTTCCCTCTAGTGTGTTGACCACACCACACAGCTTGGTGTCATTGGCAAACTTGCTGAGGGTGCACTCAATCCCACTGTCCATGTTGCTGACAAATATGTTAAACTGCACCGGTCCCAATACCAACCTCTTGGGAACGCCACTCGTCACTGGTCTCCACTTGGACATCGAGCTGTTGACTGCAACTCTTTGAGTGTGACCATCCAGCCAATTCCTTATCCACCAAGTGGTCCATCCATCAAATCCATGTCTCTCCAATTTACAGACAAGGATGTCATGCCAGACAGTGTCAAATTCTTTGGACAAGTCCAGGTATATGAGAGCAGTTGCTCTTCCCTTGTCCGTCAATGTTGTAACCCCGTCACAGAAGGCCACCCAATTTGTCAGGCACAATTTGCCCTTAGTGAAGCCATGTTGGCTGTCACCAACCACCTCCTTATTTTCCATGCGCCTTAGCATAGTTTGCAGGAGGATCTGCTCCATGATCTTGCCAGGCACAGAGGTGACACTGGCTGGCCTGTGGTTCCCTGGGTCTTCCTTTTTTCCACTTTTACAAATGGGGGTTATGTTTCCCCTTTTCCAGTCAGTGGGAACTTCACTGGACTGCCACGACTTCTCAAATATGATGGATAGTGACTTAGCCCCTTCATCCACCAGTTCCCTCAGGACCTGCGGATGCATCTCATCAGGTCCCATGGACTTGCGCACTTTCAGGTTCCTTAGATGGTCTCGAACCTGATCTTCTCCTACCATGGGCAGTTCTTCATTTTCCCAGTCCTTGCCTTTGCCTTCTGTGGCTTGGGCAGTGTGGCTGGAGGACTTGCTGGTGAAGACTGAGGCAAAGAAGTTGTTGAGTACCTCAACCTCCTCCATATCCCGGGTAACCAGGTGTCCCGTTTCCTTTTGAGAGGGCCCACATTTTCCTTAGTCTTCCTTTTATCACCGACATAGCTATAGAAGCTTCTCTTGTTGCCCTTGATGTCCCTGGCCAGATTTAATTCTATCAGGGCTTTAGCTTTCCTAATCTGATCCCTGGCTGCTCGTACAATTTTTCTGTGTTCCTCCCAGGCTACCTGTCCTTGCTTCCACCCTCTGTAGGCTTCCTTTTTGTGTTTGAGTTAGTCAAGGAGCTCCTTGTTCATCCACGCAGGCCTCCTGGTGTTTTTGCCTGACTTCGTCTTCGTTGGGATGCATTGCTTCTGAGCTTGGAGGAGGTGATCCTTGAATATTAACCAGCTTTCTTGGGTCCCTCTTCCCTCCAGGGTTTTATCCCATGGAACTCTACAAAGCAGATCCCTGAAGAGGCCAAAGTCTTCTCTCCTGAAGTCCAGGGTAGTGAGCTTGCTGTGTGCCATCCTCACTGCCCTAAGATCTTGAACTCCACCATTTCATGGTCACTGCAGCCAAGGCTGCCCTTGAGCTTCACGTTCCCCACCAGCCCCTCCTTGTTGGTGAGAACAAGGTCCAGCATAGCACTGCTCCTCATTGGCTTCTCCATCACTTGGAGAAGGAAGTTATCATCAACATATTCCAGGAACCTCCTGGATTGCTTATGCCCTGCTGTGTTGTCCCTTGAATGGATACTGGGGTGGTTGAACTCCCACATGAGGACCAGGGCTTGTGAATGTGAGGCTGCTCCTATCTGTCTATAGAGGGCCTCATCTGCTCGGTCTTTCTGGTTAGGTGGCCTGTAGCAGACCCCCGCTATAACATCAGCTGTCCCTGCCCTCCCTTTAATCCTGACCCATAAGCTCTCTGTCAGCTTCTCCTTGTCTCCCCTGCCTGCCGTTCCTAAAGATCCTGTATCCTTCCATTCCAGCACTCCAGTCATAGGAGCCATCTCACCACATCTCTGTGATGCCAGTAACATTTAGCCCTGCAGGCATGCACCCATCTCTAACTCCTCTTGTTTATTCCCCATGCTACATGCATTTGCATAGAGGCATTTAAGTTGGGCCCGTGATGAATCTGACTTACTGGCTGGAGTGGCTGGAATTCCTTTGTGCTGCTCTTCAGGTGCTCTCCTGCTGACCTGTGATCGCTCTCCAGGCTCTGGGCATCTATTGCTGGCATTGGCATCAGACTAGTAGGAATGGGATGGATTGAGGTTCCCCTCCCCCAGCAACTTTAGTTTAAAGCCCTCTTCACCAGCTTGGCAAGCCTATGACTGAAGATTATAGTTAGTGTCCCTTTTCATCTTCCTTTTTTCCTTTTCTTTTTAAAGCACCCTCCCAAGTTTTTCAGGTTCATTCTAAATTTTCTTCCTCTGCTTGTCTCCTTGATTCCTCCCTCTTGACTTTCTGTGCCGCTTTGAGGTTAATTGTTAAGGTGAAGCCAAACATAGCTCCTCTTAGCAGTGTTCGTTATTCAGGTTGGCTTTTTCTGATCCTGAAATGTGTGGTGAATCTGCAGCTCTGCTTTGATTTGGTCATACATCTTCTACTTAGAAAAGCTTCATGACTAACACTTCTCAAGCTGTGTTTTAAAATCTGCACTTTTAAAAAGATGAAATCACAATGTATAGTGAACTGGGTAACGTGGCTAGGTCACAACCAAAACCTCCCATATCACCAAATAAGAATCTGACTTATCACTGAATATAAAATGCAAATCCTATAATCTGCACAAAGTGTCTCTTACAGAACTTAGAGAGGAGGTCTGTATGGATGTTCAAACTCAGTGTGGTGAATAGCAATGTGGGTTTTCTAATAATCCCACTACTTATCATAATTCCAAGCAACAGAATTTCTGTTAGCTGATAGGCACGAGTGGTTTTTCCTTATATTTAATTGCTTTATAGAGTGTTTAATTCCTTAGGTAACCTGTATATGTGATTGAACAAAGGGCTGAATAAAGGCTTGGGTACATATTTTGTCCCTGCAAGAGAAAATTTTACTACTTTGGGCCTAGAATTTCATACTAAGAATACAGAGGAGAGAGGAAATTGTTTGGAAGGCTTTTCAGGTCTCTATAAAAACAGTAGGATAGCCAAAACTTCAGACAGAAGCCACCTGATATTATATGATTGAGAAGATTTGAGACACCTTTCTTATCTGTGTCCATCGGATCAATGTTGCTACTTTCCTATCATTTTGAAGTAGAAGAATTTTTTCATTTCCCACAGTGAATTCTCAGTTGTGTATTTTCCTACAGTTCATGCTAATAGTTTTTGTTGTCCAGGAATGTGTGCAAGTTCACTGTAAAAGTAAAAATCTTGCCCTTAGTGATGTCAGTGAAGAAACTCATAGCACAGTAAACGCACCCTACATTCTACCTGGATACTTGTATACCTCTGTTAAAACACCTCTGTAGTCTGTCTTCAGCCTGCATTTCTACATGAACTTTTTGTGAGATAAATACTCAATAGCTGAACGGTTTTGTTGAGATGCAGAAATCACTTGGCACGTTTTTGTACTCTTATTTAAACCAATGCTAGGCTCAGAAATGAATTCCCACGTGATTTCATGTAGTTAAATATGAACATAGCATTCTGTGACTCACTGTAACAGCAAATACGGCGGAGCAACATTGCAGCTGGCTAACTTGCTAGTTAAACATTCACCAAACATATTAGTCTATAGTCAAGGATAGAGCTGGTGTCAGTTTTCATTTGTAATTAAAATATGGTTGTGAACATGCTTACTCAGTGGTTAAGTTAATAGCAGCAGTCATGTTGGCTGTGACTCACAGTGAGAGCTTCAGGGGCAGATCTTTTGCTTGCTTGAAACCTGTTGTAAAATTAGGGACATATTGATTAAAGTTCTTATTCCTCAAAGCACTTGAGCATGTGCCTTGCACTAGCCATGTGCATAACTCCATTCTTATTTAGTGTGATATGTGCCCGAGGGAGACATCTCAAAAGCAGAGAGCACAGGCTGCTTAACTGCCCCTTAAACCTATGGAAATTCCTCAAGTGATGTGCTGGACAAGATAGTGAGGTCTGGGTGCATTTATCAAGATCAAGGTTTCTTTACTTAGCATGAAGTGGCTATGTAAGGAAGCAGCTGCAGTCCATCAGGTGAGGTATTTCCACTACACTGTACACAAGGATGATAAACTCTAAACTTTAACAGGTACAGAGAAGGATGACCAAGGGAATGGATTGCCTGTTTCATAAGTGACTGGAAAAGCTTGGCCTGTAAAACTTAGCAAAAAGAAAGGTGAGGAATATAGTTGCTTTCTTTGGCACATCAAGGAGTTAAGTACCAGAGAAAGAAAAATGTCAAATTAGAAGACAGCATTTCCACAAGTACAGGTGGGTACAAATAAATAAGGCATGATTAAATCTTCTTCCCCTGATAATCAGCCTAAAAATAGATTAGGCCAAGAAGGTCTGGAAAAGACTTGTGCTAATGGCAATGGGAACACAAATTTTAACTGCTTTTGAGATTGTATTTGGATAGTCCATGAAAAGGAGGGTATGATATGGTGCCTGCAGTAGCGGGGGCTGATTGTGAAGGTCTGGGAAATTCTGCAGCTCTTTACTGTGACAGCCAGTATCTGTTGGGGATCCGTAAGCTAAATGCTCTCTCTCTTATTTCTTGATCTTTGGATCAGAGCTGAACTAAACTCTTCAGCTGGGGGCTGGGAGGAAGATGTGAAGATTTAAGTGCCTTGCAAATGCTTCAGTTACTATTACATGTAAAAGAGGCAGTAAAAGACTGTCAACCACATCTGGCCACAGCAACTGTGGGAGATGCTAATATCTTTCTCATTCCCAATGTTTTTTGAAATGCCAACACAGAATAACACTACTTGGAGCTGCATTATTCCTCCCTCACTAAGCACAGCTGGAACCAGCTGAAGACTTGCTTTGAAGCCAATCAGGCTTGCTGTGTGATGGCCCTTTCTGAAGTTTTGGCCGAAGAGATACAGATTCTGATGTGCTCCCTAGGCTCACACGTGCCCTTTGAGCATCTGACACCAGCACCGTGTGGGCTGTGAGGGCGAAGGGGAACGTGGTGACTTGGCCAAGTGTGTTTACTGCAGCCTGGGGGCAACCATGCTGTCATTGACTGTTCAGGGGCTGTGATGTTGAAGTTGGCCTATGAGTGAGAGATTGCCCCCAAAAGTTTATGGTCGGATGTTGAAATGATCACGAGAAAAGCATTGGCCCTAGTGCATGCAGCAAAGGAAGGCCAGGAGTCCAAGGGAAGAAGTATTCATAGGCTTCATGTATGCTAGTTAGAAATTGGTTCAGCATGCACAGAGGCAAAGGGAAATGGCCCAAGTGCCAACAGCTCCGGATTAAGGGTAAAAGCTCCAACAGCTTCTGACCACATAGTTGTGCTCTCCAAGGACATGGCTTTCTGCACGGAGAGCTGAAATGTTGAAAATTTTAGCTTTCGTCAGCCAGGATGAGGAAACCACGCTTCCTTAAAAGTGGTTTTGGGTGCTCCCTACCCATCCATCTGTGCGTGGCTTTGGACAAATAAGCACTGACAGGGAGTGTTCTTCATTGTGGATTTCCTGGTTGGCTCCACAGCAATCATGTTTTGGCCATGTTTGCCACTGTTTAATTAGCTCGTTCTTCAGAAGACAAAGATTCTCACTCCTAGGCCAGATGTCTGAATTTCCTTATGTAACAAAAATCAAGCATGGGCAGAGTTGATTGAAGACATCAAGCAGGAAGTAATTTAAAAGTGAAAGGAAAGTATTGATCTACAAGCTAGCAAACCTTATACTGGATCCTTCTTGCTAATGACAAAAACCATTTGGCCTGATCCCATGGTCTTAAGTGGAGAAGCAGCTTCATCCTAAAGTCACTTGCTGTGCTTGAGTTCAGTTTAGTCTGTAGCTGTACTGACACCTGCAATGTTGATGGGAAGGAGGCAGGATTATTGGAAGATTGCTGTGGTGTGCAGCACAGGACCATGATTATTCAGCAGAAGTTGGCTAGGAGGTGCCAGTGCTTAACGCACTTCTCAGTTACTCTGTGATAGAAACACAAATACAAAGACTTTGGTTAGTTTAGGTTCCTAAGTAAAAAGCAGGAGTTTTACAGTGGGAAGAGATATTATCAATATAAAAAGCTAAAAAGCATTCCTATGGTACAAGCAGTGACTTCTGCACAGAGTGGGTACCAAGAACATGGCTATGCTGAATGTGCTGCATGGTCTTAGACGACTTAGTGACTCTTAGCGACTTTTGGCCCTGCCGATTTTAGGAGCTGAATTATTTATTTGTTATTGAAGGAGTTTGTCATGTTTTAAATCTGCTTACAGGCTTATTTTTGATTCAGTGACTTAATTCCACACAATTAGTGATTACATGAAGTCATACCTGTCCTTCAAGGCCATGTGTGACATGAAATTTCTGGGTTTTGTAGCTCAATTGCATCTTAGCCATTAGCTGCATTAAAACTGCATTTAAATATTTAAAGACTTCAGATCCTACTTTACTAGTGAAATGTTTTTGCTGTCTGCAAACACACAGGTTCTCTGATTACAATGATCAGTCTTGTCTTCAAGAGTAGAAGCTGCCTTTTAAAAAAAAATAAATAAATTGAATATACATACGTATATTCATACACCTCCCCCATTTCACCATCAGACCACCATCATGAAACCTGTTCAGACAAACACAGAGGGAATAAGGATAATATATAGATAAGTAAAATTTTGCTAACTTAAAATTTCAGGCTCATCCACACAAAAGAATTTCTTAATGTATAATATCTGTGCTTATCCCGTAAAACAGTGTGCTGCTTCTCCGTGAAGGGTTGTTGCTTTTTTTTCTCACAGCAGTTTTTTTCAGGTACTTCCAAAGGGCCCCATGCTCCCGGGATCTGGCAAGCTGCCCAGTAGTGGCGTCTTTTCTATTCTATTGAATAAAAAGATATATATTTACTGTTAGTGGCTTTTGCTTCTCATACTATGGCAGTATCAGTAAAGATACTTCATGTAATAGGAATGTTGTTTCACTCCTGAAACTATTTGGGCTCACACACTCCTCTCTTGGCAGGTACACTGCTCGTGTTAAGAACACTTCAAAATACTTTGCCAGGATTTATGTACAATGCCAAGGACGTGAGCTTTCATTTCTTCTTAATGCAATTTTTATTTTCGAATGTGGCTAACATTTTTCTAATAGAAGTGTGTTTGTATTGAATTTTGTGCTAAAGAAATCACAGTTTGAAAGCTACAGTGTATTTTTGTGCATTCTAACAACTCTAGCTTTTTCACTGAGAATAGCAGAAAATAATTAGTAGTCAGCAGTGGGAGTCTAACATTATAATTCTCCAGTTGTTGTGCAAAATAACATCATACATATCTGGTAGAAACAATTAGTGAAATAACAAGGAATAAAAATTATGCACCACAATTGCAGAATTTGTGAACAGAACAGTAGGTGGAAATTGATGGATTCTTTTGGTTTGTTGCTACTCATGTAAATGAAAATCTGAAAAATGTGTCAACGAAAGAATTGTGATTATTAGCCTGGAAGTTGTGACAGGCTAAGTATAATAAGAGAGCTAGCTGCTCAAATGTAAGCAGAAAGAACATGTTTCATGGGGTTTGTACGAGGTAGGCTGTTTTAGAAGCTTTAAGCCATTTCACAAAGGGCTGGATTCTTTTTGGTTGAATAGATCCTAATGCTTTGAGCTGCCAGGTATGTGCTGTAGAAATCCCGCTGTGATATGGTGCTCTGTCATAGCTCCTAGTAATGATACACCCCTTGGGCAGTGGATGGTTCTTTTTCCAACTCTTATTGGATATCTTTTGATTTAGTAAAACAGCTTCAGTGGTGCAGCATAATGTGGTGCTTTTTGATTAGTGTACTAGAGGGCTGTTATTGCTTAAATAGATTAAGATACTGTACTACAGGGCTCCTAAAAACAGCAGTTGTCTCTTAACTCTAAGCTTGCATGTATTGCAGACCTCTGTTTAGTCCTCTAGCTTCATGGGAACACAGCTGAAACTCTATTTCAACATAGCTGGTAGTAGTAAAAACCATTGCATGTGTCAAAGGAAATGGGATCAACAAATGAAGTGAAAAATATGTCATTTGTAAACAGAATTGTGAAAAACAATTTGCCTTCTACCTCGTCTGGATTGTGCTATGTGGGACCATATGTCATTTGACCTTTATTTCTTTGGCTAAATAGGTTCAGTTATGATGAAAACAAGTTCAGAAAATGGATTGAATTGCAACACAGCTTTGGTTAGAAAAATCAACAAACTTTTTGGTTATTCTCTGAAACACTCTTGTAATTGCATTTGTGCTTTTTGCAATACCTTCTCTTCTGTGACTACATGTTTCTGCTTCACACACATGGAAATTTGAGGTTATAGGTGCATATTGGGCTACTCTGTTAAGTAACTTGGGTTTTGTGTGGGCAAAGTGGTCAAGCAGCACCCCATGGTTAGAATCCATGTATTTAGTACTTGGATTATTAAAGATATTTCTACTATGGGATTTTATGGTTTGAACATATAGTCATGGAGCTGGGGAGCAGCTCATTTTTTTATGGAAATGTTGCTTAAAACACATAATCTGTGATGTGGTTTGCGAGAGCTCACTGAAAACCATGCAGAATTCCTAGTGTGCCCTTGACAGTTTTGCCTATGGGTAATGAACTGTGTGACATTTTGGCTGAGGTGTGCCCTGATGTGTGTTCTGTTCTTTGTGCATCTGTGTGGGGATCATTCAGTTGTGCTCCTGACAGTTCCTTAATTGAGTGCATAAGTTGCTGACTGCCCGAAGGAACAAGGGCGAAATGTGACAGAGCTGTGGCTTATCTCCTGAATTGTAAATAGGAAAATAGGCAAACTTTCCTGGGTTTTACTGTTGCTTTTTTTTTTTTAACAAAATCGCTAATTTTCTGTCTCTATGTTTTTAATGCTGCTTCATTCCACTTTGTTATCAAAGCAATGCTTGTCATAAGAAAACCTGATGCTGTATTAATGCAATTTAAGTCTCCCAAAAGGGACTGCATAATTCTGAGTTCCTAACGAGGCAGCTAAGTCCTAATCAGTGTTGCCTAGTAGGAGAAAAAGTCTTCCCCAGAAGAGAAATCTTGTGGTTTTCAGTCAGGGAAAGTATTTATAAGATCCTTCCTGTCTATTTGTATGAAGCTGTTGTGGGATTTCTCACGGTTCATTGAAGTGCTGTTGAGTGCAGAGGAATTGCACAGATTCTGGGGGGTCAAATCCATCTCTGATATGCTGTGCGTGAGTGTCATTACCTGTCATTAACATCCTACTGATTCTGCACTGAATGGCTGTGTCTGTATAATTATGTTCATGGGACAGAAGCTGTCACCAGTCATAAATACCTGGTGTTTTGGTGAAATAGATAATGTAGGTTCTTATGCAAGAACAGCTTAAAGCTGTGTCTGATGCTTCTGGGTTGCTTCTTAACTGCTGGGAAGCAATTGAAGTGTCAACAGAACTGTAGGTAGCCATGCTGCCTTGAGTCAGGATTTGCGAGGCTGGTGTATAAGAAGGCGAGACTCATTTCTTGTCTGCCTTGCTGAAAACTTAGTGCCTTTCGAAAAGCAAACAAAGTAGTTTCCAATGCAGGCTGAACTGCTTGTCTGAAAGAGTTGTGATGAGAAGCAGAAAGTCCAGCTGGAGGCCAGTTACTAGTGTTGTACCCCAGGGGCCAATAATGGGGCCAGTAGAGTTTAGTATCTTCATTAATGACCTGGATGATAAGACAGAGTGCACCCTGAGCAAGTTTGCAAATGATACAAAATTGAGAGAAGTGGCTGGTACACCAGGTAGTTGCTCTGCTATTCAGAGCGACCGCGACAGGCTGGAGAAATGGGCTGACAGGAATCTCATGAAATTCAACAAAGGGAAATGCAAAGTCCTGCACCTGGGCAGGAATAACCCCATGTACCAGTACCGGCTGGAAAGCAGCTTTGCAGATAGAAGACCCAGGGCTCCTGGTGGACACCAAGTTGACCATGAGCAAGCAATGTGCCTTTGTGGGAAAGAAGGTTAACAGCATCCTGGGCTGCATTGGGAAGAGCGTTGCCAGCAGACCAAGGGAGGTGATCCTTCCCCTTCACTGAGCCCTGGTGAGGCCACATCTAGAGCATTGTGTCCAGGACTGGGCTCCCCAGTACAAGAGAGACATGGACATACTGGAGCATCTGACCTACAGGGAGAGGCTGAGAGAGCTGGGACTATTCAGCCTGGAAAAGAGAAGGCTCAGAGGGATTTTATCCATGTGCATAATGAATGCCTGATGGGGGCAGGCGGGGGAAGTCAAGATGATGGAGGCGGGCTCTTCTCAGTGGTGCCCAGTTGAAGGACAAGAGGCTGTAAACACAAATTGAAATACAGGAAATTATGTTTAAGCATAAGATTTTTTCTTTCTTTTTTTCCTGTGAGGCTAATTGAACACTGGAGCTGGTTGCCCAAAGAGGCTATGGAGTCTCCATCCTTGGAGATATTCAAAACCCACATGGACAAAGTCATGAGCCACCTGTTCTGGTTGACCCTGCTCTGTGCAGAGGGTCCACTGGTGCCCCAGCCATTCTATGCTTCTGTGATCTTGTCTGACTGGATACAGCCATGTGGCTAAACTCTCCTGCAAAAGGCAGCAATTGAGTAGGTGCACTAACAGCTCTAATAATCCTGTGTTACGGTGAGTAATCATCTCCGCTTGGATTTGTGGCCCTTTATGTTCCTGAGTGACATTAGCCTGTTATCGTATTGCTAATCATTTCCACTTGGTAGGAAGCTATGAAACTTATTTAATTGGTTACCAGTTAATAAGCATTGCAATTAGAAAACTTCTAGCAGAAGGGAGCATAGCTTCATTATATATGATTGCAGTGAGCATGTGAAATAAGAATTTCTTGAGATAGGTGTGGCATGGAGGGAACTGTAGCTGAAACCTGACCCCTTTGAATTACTGTGTTAATGAATCCTGGAATTGCATTTATTGTTCTTGCTTTCTTTTGGAATAAAGTAATAAGATATTAAACTTATACTTTACACAAGCCCCTTTACTTTTTTTATTAGTAATCACACATTTTTCTGTGCTAGTGAAGAATTTTTCAAGGGCTTTGTGGATGATGAGGAAGGAACTACCACATGTTCCTGGTCCTCTGGTTGTAATTGTAATTGCCTGTGTGGGAGTGTAGACTCTTGGAGCAGGCTGGACTTGTGCACTAATAGTTATTTCTTATTAAATTAGGCTCAGTGTTGCAGGAGCACTAGACTAGATGAGATCTCTTGGATTACTTAGTTAAAGCTTCTGCAGTAGTTAGCACCTGTGCTGCCAAGCTGCCTCGTAGAATGTGTGTGTTGCTACCGTGAAGCTCTTTGGTCTGCTGGTACCTCAGCTGCAGATGTCTGGGGGAACTCCACAACTTTTAGGCTAAGTCTGGTTAGTTTGTGTTTGCATAGTTGTCTTCTGTGCTGTTCATTAGCAGAACACTGCTCAACCACTACATTTCCTTTCCTTGTGCTTATCTCCTACTAAATTTAGAGAGGGAAGTGTATTGGGTTTTTGCTAGACTGAACAGATTGGTGTACGCTGTTCCAGAAGAGGTTTTGTGGGGGATCTGTACAAGGGTTGCCTTTAATCCCTCTTCCATTTTCTTAATTTCTTCCATTTCTTAGTTTCTCCTATAATTTAGTATGTTACTGCAGCTGGAGTAGTGCCCCTATAATTTCTCCCATTGTACCTGTAGGTGGACCCACTGTTCAGATCCATGAGCATGAGATCTTAACACTTCTGTATTCTCCTCTGCCTTCATCTTTGGAGTTGTGGTGCAGAGATGATCTGGTCCCAGTGCTGAGCCTCATAGGATTTTGAGCTCTGCTTACATGATGGATACAGTTGCTCTCCCTTCAGCATTTGTCTGTAGCCTTTTCCCTTGTGTGTGTGTGTATTGTCCTCTACTGAAAATAGGACAGGACACAAGTCCTAGGTGTTTGTGTGGGTACATGTGTATGCACACATATTATCAAGCTGTGACGATGATTTTCAGTGCAGTTGTGAGCTGCTGTGGATGATAATGGCTCTGGTGCCTTTTGCAGTTCTGGGATTTTAACTGAACAGTTAAGGCAAAAAATAAGCCTTTGTTCTTAAAGATCATACTAATTTCCACTGTGCCTTTCCAGTTTTTTTTTTTTTTAATTGCAAATCTATGTTGTTATTGTATCTTTTCTTTTTAAAAATGATTTATGCATAGTGTATTGAAAGTGAAAAGTGATTGCTAATCTTGAAATTATTACCTAGCTTTTCCGTATATTTGCATTAACATTATACCTGTTTTCCTTGGCTCAGGAGCTACTTGTCTGTCTACTTTCAGCACTGGATTTGTGGAAGATCTGATAATTGCATCTTATGGATTTACTCAGCAGTGTGAAGTAACTTAAAATTCTGGGTTCACTGTTCATTTGTTGACTTCTGATCTTTATTTTAAATGAGTCAAGAGTACAAAAAAAAAAATCTTCCTAGTCTTAAATGCCAGGTTTGAATACAATAATTCATATTTAGTATTTAAATGTGTTAAATGGAGACTTTGTCATCTGTTGTTCTCTAAATTATCTAGGAATGACATGGAAGTAGACCATCTGACTCTCCAATCATTACTCAGGCATTCACAGTCATCTCTGAGTTATTAATTTCATCTGGAAATTGCCTCCTCAATAGAGGTTTTTAAGTAATGCTAATGAAATTGTTTTTGCTGTGTGCTAAATATCATTACAGATTTGAAGCTTGGGCCTGAACTTTCTTTTTTTTTTTTCCCCCATTAAAAGGGACCTTTTCATCTCTCTCAAATGAGGTACATTGCCACCATCCAAATTACATTGGCTTTTAAAAATTCTTTTTCAATATAGTGGCTAGATGAAAAGGGTGTTTTACTGCATGTAATAAACAATCAGGAAATACATCAGATGTACATTTTAAGTGTGTTCAGAAGTTTTCACAGAGTCTGTAAGATTACATAGTTTGTGTATTGTAAGTAAATACATATGCTCACCTTTTCTGGCAGAATTGATTTTAACTCACCTTTTTAATGAATCTTTACTGCTATTCTTAGCAAAGGCTCAAATAATTGAAAGGTCAGTGAACTTTAGTTAGTGGAAAAAGTCTGCTAAATGCCTCAGAAAGAGAAGAAACCTCCCATCCAACCTAGAAAGTTCCAGTTAATGGTGATATGAGAGAAGACTCTTAACATTGAAAAACGTAATGGTAAGCTTATCTAATTAATAACTTCCAAAAAAGTTTTGAATTTGTTTTTAAAAACTTCCAACAAAGAGGCATTTAACTATTTTAACCGTGTGGCAAATCTTAAACCTAGATTCCTTAGGCAGAATTTGGTGTGTAGCTGAGTGATGCATCATCTACTACTGTACTTCGTCACACTGGAGGAAAATTAGGAAATGAGCTTGGTGAAGAAACGTATGTCACATCATCTTCATGCTCCTTTGTTTCTGTGCAGGTGCCAGACTTGGGTGTTGCTCTGCTACAGTTCATCTGAGTTGTCTGAGTGATCACACAGATGTTACAATAACCACAAGCACATTCACTGGGCAAGGATTTAGGGATGAATTAACATGCTCACAAGATAACTACCATCCCTCCTCACTGCCTTGGATAATTAGCCTCAGTAGGCCAGAGTTAACGCTGGATGTGGAGATCTTCCTTCTAACCAGGGATGTAACCTGGTACCGTCAGATCAAGTAACACAGCAGGAAAGCCTGGTTTTGGTCCCTCCTTCGGTTGGGATACAGATCTTGTCCTATGTTAACAAGACTTGGTTGGCTATCTGTTCACAGCTGTGTGTGATCTTTGCTTCCAAATTAGGCTTCACAGTATTTCTTTTAGTATCCACTGAAGCACAAGGAGATAAGATGGAGAATACATCAGAGAGTAGCCCAAATCTGGAAACCAAAGTGAGGCAGGGAAAGGGAAAGTTCTCCAGCAAGCAGGGAATGGCACTTTCCACTTAGCTGAGTTGTGTTTGGAACTGAGGCTCTTGCTATGCTTTTCTACAGCTGGGTGGCAGCATTTCTGCAGGGATTCATGTGTGTGGTTAAGTTAATTGCTCAAAGATTTTTTTTTTGAGGGATCAGATGCGTTATGTGCTTATTCCTCTCGGCTGTGATTATCCTTTTTAGAGCAACATAAAACTCACTAAATCTTTTGTTACATGTCTGTAGTAGTGAGTCCTAACAATGCTACTGCAAGTATTGGTAGGTGCAAGATTTTACAAAACGAGCAGGAGTTTATAAAACCGTAATACAGAGACTTGTCTACTGTCCATCCTCTGTCTCGTGGCATTTGCTGTCTTCCCTTACATTCACAGTCTGTGTTCAGGATTCCAGAACTCAAACACCAGCTTGCTTCATTTACACACATCTGTGAAGATGAATTCAAATGAACTGACTGCTTCAAAGGTCTGAACTGATATAGTTGCCTCCGCTGCATTTCCCATTTATCTATGCCACTGTTCACCTTCTGCATTACCAATTTACATCTTAACTTCAAGGCTGAATTTTGCAAGCTTAAGTTTGTTATTATTTGCATTGGAAGGAAAAATTCCTCACCATTTTATTTACTTCATTGTGAAATTATCATAGGGTAATCACACATCCTTTTTACATCTCTTAGGCATTTTTTGCCCCTCACCATGAAATTTGCTTTTCTGGGTAATTTTTATATCTGTCCTTTGAACTCATTCCTGTGTTCCTCTGTCCTTTGTGTAACTCATTTTTTGAATGGATGTGGTTTTCTAGCAACATTTTACTGGTGCTGTATACGTAATCTCTGTCGTTACCCAGCTTTTAATGGTTATTTTCCATTTTATGAAGGGTGCTTCAGACATACCCTGAGATCAGGCTGATCCAGTTACTGTGTCTGTGCACTGTAATCCTACCACCATTACCTGGTGCTTGGCTGTGTTAAAACAGATTTGGTTGGACTGTGACTATTCAGTAAGCAATTCAGATGGTCCTGTATCAGTGACCTGTCTTCATTTATTATCCTACTGAACTTTGTGTCAACTGCAAACTTTATCAGCAAAGATTTTATATCACTTGTAACAATATTGAACAGCACTTGATCGAGCACTGATCTCTGGGACAACTACTAGGGATGTTCACGTTAACTGAAGTTTTCCTGTTAGCAACTCAATTAAAGACCTGATACTAAGTCGATTTTTAATCTATTTTATATAATCTTTTAGTACTACTTGGTATCTTTGTTGAAAAAAAATCAAAACCCCAAAACCTTGCATTAGGTGGAATTAAATCTAACAGATTGAAGAAATTCAAATATAGTATGTCAAAATAGCTACCTTGATCTACCGGATGAGTAATCTTGTCAGCTGCAGCAGTTTTTTTGCGAAGACTTAGAAAGGCGTAGAAAGACTATGAAACCATATTGACTGTCATTAATTGCATTTTAGCTTGGAATTCTTTTTTGTTATGAGACTCACAGTAACTGTTTTGTGGGAGTAATATCATGTTATCCAGACTGTAACTCCCTGGGTGTCCATCTTGCCATTTTTACATCTTGAAACTACACAGGGAGTCCTTCAAGACTTGTGAAATTCCTCGGTTTATAGGATTTATTAAACATATGAGTTTAGAAGGCTTCTCTGTTCATCTAAGTGGTGCTTTACAGATTCATAGATGCAAATCTTTCAGATGTGCTGATTTGAAAATGCATAGCTAAGTGGGTTCTTTCTATTACAGACAGTAATCTTTGTATTGCGTGTGTGATAGGCAGGACACATGTCTGTTTAAAAAAAACCACAAAACAGTTCATAGGTATCTGCTCTACTTAGTCTATATCCCTGTTTAGGATTTTATCAACTGCATTTAGCAATAAGCTGTGTCTGACTTGAGATGCCTTTTGTTCTCACTGTATTTTAAAATGCTTCATTTCCCTTAACTGCACCAGTTTCATTTTCTCTAACCATATTAGCTATTGACATCTTATTGGTTTGCTTTTATTTCCCGTATTGGTTACATGTGTTTGAACTCATAACTTTTATTTGGCACTGTTAGCTTTCCCATTCCACTGTACTTAATGGGTTTTTATGTTTTCTTTGCCTTTTTAACATACTCTGTCATCAAAAAGACTGAGTTGCTAGTTTCTCTCTTTTTACATTGGTGTTTTCATGGCTTTCTGACCCACCTTCTATTTTGGGGTGTCCTTTTAAGGCAAATAAATGACTATTAATGCACTGCAGAAAGATACTGAATATCCACAACAAAACTGCTCAGCTGTCCTAAAAAAAATTATTTCTCTTGCACATGGACATATGATTTATTTTTTCTTTTACTAACCCAGCAGGCTAGGATTGTGCTTTCAATTAAAATGGCTTAGCTGAAGTAATTAGGATTTGTTGCAATCAGCAAGGATAAACTTGATAAAGAAGGAGACTAAATTATTTTGTAGGGTTTTGTCTTGACCATGTTTTTGTTAGCAAATCTAGCTAAATAGGTTGGAGCCATCATGCTGAAAAGCCAGTTAGCGGCTTCATCAAGTTACAGCTGAATACTGGCACTGTTTGTACAATATTTAATATGCCATAAAACAGTCTTCTCTGTGATACACTGGTCATCCCATGGCCTGTGGCTCAATACAGGATACTTTGAATAATTATTGAATTAAATATATGTTTTAGAGTGAACCTTTCACTCTGTTCCCAGGCTGTGAATATGATTCTTTCTGTCTTGGCAAGCTCAAATTTCTGTTGCTTTTTCCTCCTTCACGCTGGCTGCTTAGGAATGCCCTCTGCTCCAGCTGCTTTCCAGTCATTCCACCACAGAGCAGCTTTTCCTCTGTGAAATGGCTAACTCATTTAACTCTTCTAGGCTCTCGCCTTTAACTGCAGCAAGGTGCTGTGTATTCACCATCTGCAGGGTTTGCTGTATCCATAAATGCACCCAGCTCTGTGAGCATGGTGGAATTCCACCACGGCTGTGCAGTGGCGGCTGTGGGTTTCCCTGGGTGGGCTGTGCGGTGCTACTGGGCGGCATGCATAATCATGGCATTGCGGGCCATCAGGAAGATGCCTGGCACAGACTTGAAAAGGTCTGCGTGAGCTGCTGGTGATGGCTCCTGTGGACTTTTGGGTACATAGCGGTTGGCGTGGTACGGAATGGGCAATAGAGTCCTATGGGAGCACTGGGCATAGCGGCTAGTCTGTATTTGCAGGCCAGTGGGAACAGATATGCAGTGTGAAACAGCTACGGCTCAGGCCTTGATGTCCATGCTATATGCATTCAGGTTGGGTTTGTTTTTTTTTTTTAACTTCAGATTAGCTCTAGCCTGGGTTTGTGTTGCAGCTGGAGTGGATTTTTAGGCTATGTTCACCTGAAAGGGAGTCAGTTTGCGTGTTCTGAGATACCACAGTGTGACTCAGAGCACTCTAAGTGGGGATGTTTGTGAGGTTCAGTTCAAAAGTGCACTCCTGAGTCAAACGAAGCACAAAGGTATGCTCAGTAAAGTTCTTTGGCACTGCTGCAGCATGAATGATTACTGGGACTAATTTCTCAGGCTATAAAAGATATCTCTAGTATCCCTGTGTGAAAATTATGGTGCAGCACTGAGACTGCTCTGAAGGTTTTTCTGCCAGGGCCAAGTTAAATTGGAGTTTGTATCTGGTTGTTATTGTTTGAGTTCGTAAAATCAAATTGCAGGAATGTAAGTATTTGGGTGTTAGGTGGAAGTTCCTCCAGTTTATAATAATATTCTAAACCCATGACAATTAATCTGCTTAAAAACATATTTGCTTCATAGAGATCTCCTATATATATTATTCGCAGTCCTGCTCCTATAGAGCATCATATCTAATGCTCTCCTTTTATAGTATACCTTAGGTCGCAGCCATGCACACTAAGTAATGCATTATTCACAGGTAGAATAATTGTATAAGAGTATATAACTGAAGATGCGATGGATCCTTTACACAAATGTTATTTCTTGTATCCTTTTCTGTCATAAATGAGTCCTTGCCTTCAAGAATGTGGGAGAACTGCAAGATGCAGGCAGTGGTAATTGTGCAATAAATTGGAGAATAATAGAGGCCTGAATTCGAGACTGGCTCAGCTCTATGCTTCATTGTCAGAACTGCCATCCTGCTATAAACATACCATGAGACCTGGGTTATGATGGTGTGGTGGATTAACCTTGGCTGGGTGCCAGACACCCACCCAGCCACTCTCTCACTCACCCTCGTCAACAGGGCAGGGGAAGGAAATAAGATGAAGAAGCTTATGGGTCAAGATAAGGACAGGGAGATCACTTGCCAGTTACTGCCACAGGTAAAACGGACTTGACTTGGGGAAAATTAATTTAATTTATTGCTAATTAAATACAGAGTAAGATAGTGAGAAACAAATACAAAACTAAAAACACCTTCCCCCACTCCGCACATCCTCCGAGGCTCGCCTTCACTCCTTCATTCCTGACTCTTCTACCTCCTCCCAACCCGAGCGGCACAGCGGAATGGGAAAGAGGGTTGCAATCAGTTCATAACGCTTCATCTCTGCTGCTTCTTCCTCCTCACGCCGTTCCCCTGCTCCAGCATGGGATCCCTCCCATGGGATATAGTCCTTCACAAACTTCTCCATGTAGGTCCTTCCCATGGGCTGCAATTCTTCAACAGCTTTTCCAGCGTGGGTCCTTTCTGCGGGGTGCAGTCCTTAGGGAACAGACTGCTCCAGCGTGGGTCCCCCACGGGCCACAGGTTCTGCCAGAAAGCCTGTGCCTGCATGGGCTCCTCTCCATGGGCTGCAGTTCCTGCCAGGAGCCTGCTCCAGTGGGGGCTCTCCATGGCTGCAGCTTCCTTCAGGGCACGTCCACCTGCTCCAGCACAGTGGGGCGGCAGGGTGGATGTCTGCTCAGACATGGTCCTCTGAGGGCTGCAGGGGGACAAGCTGTGTCACCATGGTCTCCTCCATGGGCTGCAGGGGAATCTCTGCTCTGGTGCCTAGAACACCTCCTACCTTCCTTCTTCACTGACTTGGGGGTCTGCAGAGCTCACTCTCTCCCACATTTTTCTTCTCACTCTGCTCTCTCACAGCTGCTGCACAGTGTTTTTTACCCTTTCATGAATACGTTAACACAGAGGTGCCACCAGCTTTGCTGATGGGCTCAGCTTTGGCCAGTGGTGGGCCTGTCTTGGAGCTGACTGGAACTGTGTCTGACTTGGGGGCACCCCTGCATCCCCCTGCTACCGAAACCTCGCCACATAAACTCAATACAGATGAGACATATCTGTCGTCATTGGAGAAACCGCTTGAGGAAAAGAGCATCTTGCACTTCTGTTGATGCAGTGTTTACCATTCTAATCACATATGCATAATCTGACTAAACCCATATGCTTTTTGTTTTATTTTTAACAGTGCTTGAACCCCTCCCCTCAATAACATGCCCACATGGACCTGCCTAAATCTACATACAAATACTCCTTAAATGAGGCCATGTTTCTCTCTCTCCTGACTCCTTGCAGGGCTTTGTTTGTGAATTCCTAAATCTGATGGGTGGATGAGAAGAATACTGATTTGTGTTTTATTTATTTTAATCAGCTGAGGATTAGTTATGCTTACTTGTGATGTTATCTCTCCATGCTCGTAAAGAAAGGATGTCCATTCTGGGAATTCCTGGTTGCTAACACACTGCAGAAGGGATGATTTGATTTAGTTTAAGTTAATATTTTGGCATGGTACTAAGTGTTTTTGGGGGTTTTTGGTCTTGTCTTTCCTTTTCTCTTTGTCTTTCCTTTTCTCTTTGTCTTTCCTTTTCTCTTTGTCTTTCCTTTTCTCTTTGTCTTTCCTTTTCTCTTTGTCTTTCCTTTTCTCTTTGTCTTTCCTTTTCTTTTCAGATTTTTGGAAATATTGTTTTTGTGATTATTTTTCAAAAGAATGTGGTAGCCTTAGTACAAAGTCCATCTTCAATATTAATCTCCTGCTTACCTAATTCTCCAGCTTTCAGTTTCAGCTGGATGGACAGTTGCTTCACTTTTGGCTAAAGTTATTGTGTAGAGTTACTGGGGTGTTAAATACCCATTTTTACCCCAAAGGTGGCTGGGTTTCAGCATTAGGATCTCTGTAACAGGATGTTTTGTTTCTGAAATATTTTGCTTTAATGGTGCTTATCCACCTAAGTCATGGTGTTAAATAAAAATATAGCAGGCAAGTTGTAATAGAATTAGCTTTAGTGATAAAAAAAGTTATCTGTACTTTGATGGGAGATGATATCTAGTCCCTTCCCTCTTTAATGTCTGTAAAATGTAAAACTACCCTGGCTGGCTAGGGAACTGGTTAACAAGGAAAGATTTATGGAATGCAAGTGCTGATAGAATTATCCCACTTCGCTAACTTTTAAGAGTCAGTTTAGTTTCTGTAGGAGTGTTAGCTTTGTCAAAATGTTACATCAGGAATTGATACATCCTTTTTGAATGAGATTTAATAAAAAATGAAATGAACTTCCAGTTTTCTGCAGTTTGTTTCAGAAGCTGGATTGTACCATAGATAGCTTTAAACTCCTATGGATTTTATAGGGAGAACAGAAAAACCTCCCTTGCCAGAGAAGACTAAATTCAATATCTCTGCCAGCATCCTAACTTATTTTCAGGTATTGTGATATCTTCAATATTAAAAAAATATAATCAGCACATTGCTATAGTCATCCCAGACAAGCTTACTTTTTAAGAATCAAACAAATGTGCAGTTGGTGTAGCCTGAGCAACGTAATTATGTCACAAATTTATAAGGCAAAAAAAATATATATTGAAAGAGAAATGCAAAAGAAACAATTGAGGTCAGTGACAGCAAAATTAAGACAGGGAGAAAATAGCTCTACTAAATTATAACATGGATTAAAATAATAAAACCTAAGATCAGTTGCTACCTATTTAAATAAAAAATAGGTGTATGGTGCAAATCTTTGTGATTATATTGGATAGGATGCTTGGCAAGTTGTTGAAATACTCATTCCCATTGACTGCAAAACGAGCAATGAAAACAAAAGTAATGAAGTAAGGTCTCTCCTACTGGTAAGGGTCTAACAAATTTTTTGTTTAATCTGAGAGGTATTTCTGCTTCTTCATTGATGGAAGTGATGGAATAGATATAGAATATTTTGTTGAAGAATTGGATGCTGAACCTATCAGCATTTCTCAAGCATTCTCTCTCAAACATGGTTTGCACATGTTTTAAATTAACTACATCACCTAATCCTAACCCAAATATGAAAAATCCAAAGTCCTTTATCCAATATAAATAACAGGGCAGATTCTTCTTTCCCGAAAATGTCCAATAGCTTGACTCTTGTGTACTTTTAAGTCGGGTTTCTTATCATGCTGGTACTTCCTGCACCTTTTATGCAAGGCAGAATCTTCCTGAGGAAAGGGTTTTGAATCGGTGATGCTGTTTTCCCTTTCACAGTTGCTCAGTCATGGATTTTTGAAAGCTTTTTACAGATACATGTTTTCTTGTTTAAACTTTTTGTCCTATTTTTGATCATGCAGCTTTCACTTTGTCACAGGCTATTTATCTACTGTCTTCTGTTATGAGATATCTCATAGTGAAGCCTTAGATTTGTCACTGAGCAATACCAATTCTTGAACTGACCCTTTCAGCTTAATGGGAGATGCACTTTAACTCATCGACTTTCCAAACTTGTCTCAAGTTTCAGACAGCTACAGGATATTCTTGCATCGCCATATAATTAGGATTAATTTCAAAGAAGTAAAAGTATGTAGGAGTTCCTCTTGCTGACAATTTAAAAATCAGAGCGGTAAATTTTATTCTAGTGAAGTGGTTACAAAACTGGAATAAATTTACAGGGGAAAAAAAAAAGCATTAAATAAAAGCAGCAGTTTTGCAGAGAATATGCCTGGTATTAAGCTGTTATCTCACATTGTGTTTCTCTGTAGTATCTTTTGGCAATATCTCAGTCTTCTGCCTCTGTGGCTCTGTCTTTCAAAATGTATTCTGCTCTGGTACCCCTCTCTAATTGCACTTGAACGTTATCAGGATGCTGTTGAGCACTAATGAGCCTTCAAAGCAGTATGTAGGGACTTCCACTTCCCTTTTGTTCATGCTAATTAAGTTAGGGAAATTTTGTATTGTGCCTTGATTAATTCTGGGAATTTTTAAGAATGCAAATGAAACACTGTTTATCTGGGGCTGAGTTATCTTTTGATACGCAAACACACTTTGATATGCTGATTTTCATTACCACTATTACCTTCCTCTTTGGGAAGGCAGTTGAATTATTCCATCTGACTCCTCCCTGCACAGAAGATGGGACTTCTGTTGCTCACATTTCATAATTGTATACAAATGCCATGTTGTAGCAGTTATCTGAACAATGTTCCTGTTAGTCTAGCAATATCAGGAATTTTTCTTATTTTTATAAGTCTATCTATGATGTATATTAATAAAACAGATGACCAACGTAGTCCTGGATTCTTTTAAATGCAGAGTATGGTTACATAACTGAGAAGTTAACTGATTAATTATACTATGTATTCTTTGCTTATAGTAATATTACTTCTTGGACACCTTTGAGACTAAGGTAACTATGTTCTGCCATGTTCTACAGTGTTCTGAAACAGTAATGAATTATTAAATTAACAAAGTAGAAATGTGGGGAAGAATTCAGTATACAACAATTTTTTTCAAGTTTATACCTCTGAGGGACATCTCTCCTGGAACAGTGGTCTGCGCTTTGCTGGCTGTCTGGACAGTTATTTTTTATGCAGTTTTCTGCACCTCCGAGGGAGCATGCCTCAAACCGTGGCACTAAGTTCAGTGTACTTTTATTTCTTCCACCCTCATGGTTGTGTGTGGCTCATGCTTTTATTTACAGACTTACTGGAATCCTGCTCTGAATTTTTACTATGACCTCAGTAAACAGTACTTGAAGATGTCATGATAGGTTTCACCTGCACTGATTTTAACTGCAATTCTGCTGAATCAATGTGGTAGGGTTTCTTCCTAATGGCAACTCTTTTCATTCATTAAAATACTGCTGTGCTATTTTTGGCCCAATATCCAACTTGCTGCTGTTACACGAATATGTCTCCTTCCTTTTTTGAAGTCTCTTGCATTTCTTCTTGTACCTTGAACTGTGCTCTGGTTCACTGCTCTGGTGACAGACATGGCTAATGGGGACACAGATTTTCACACTGCCCTTGGGGTACTCATACCTATTATATGAGTCTCCCATTCAGCACTCCCATTCAGCATACCTATTATATGAGTCTCCCATTCAGCAAAGCCAGTTGTTAAACATCCATGTTTTGCTCTGGAGCCAGAAACTGCTGGCTGAGGCCAGCACTGGTGCAGCAGAGAAGTGCCTGGCACCGACAGCGATTTGAGTTTGTCTGTGGAAGTCTGCAAGCCTGGAGAAGTGAAAGCTCTCATAAAATGAACTGAGAAATGATGCTTCTCAAATGGCCCCTCAGGCTGCGTATCTGTGAATTGGAGCCTCGAGCCATTCCTTCTGCTGCTGCACATGTTGCAGTGGTGGCTTGAGCGTTGGTGCACTTCCTTCAGCTGCCTAATTGGGTAAAAAGTAAGTACATGCCTTTAATACAAATGTATGGATGTGCCCTTAGGTCTTGGCATAGCAGAACAGTAATGCATAGGTTTGTTTAGAAAACGTTTTTTTAAATTTTCTGCAGAGCACCTGCTAATGTCAAACCTGAGTATTTTCTTTCAGGTACTTGCACTCCCTTTCCTCCTCCACAGCTGTCATGGTCCCAGGATACATAGAGATGATCTGCATTCTGCAGGCCTTCATCTTGACTGGTTCGGCTCAATTATGCCGAAGTCTTAACTCATTTTCTAGGGGAGTCTTTGAGTAAAATACTAAATATAGCTATATTTAGTGAATAAACAGTTTTATAAATGCTTTATTTAGCATATATGTGTTTATTTTTCATGAGCAAGGTGCCGTTCGGAGTTCCTAAGGGAACTGTTTAATATTTTTTCTAAACAGATAAGACAGAATTTATGTATGAAAAATATGCACTCATTTGGTTTCTTTGTAGCTGACTTGCCTTTGCATGGTGCTTCTCACTGGATACACATATGGAGAACTGTTCATGATGCTATTTTAATTCTTGGTTTGTCTTTCAGTATATGTTGAGTGTTCTATTGTAGGGTACAGAGCTAGATAATGTGTTCAGGGTTGTGGATATAATAAAGAAGGATCTTGTAAAGCTTTTGCTTTCTAATTATATTCTATCTTAGCCCACAATGTGTCCATACATCTCTTCCTTATCCTGAAAGACACCCTAAACACTAGAAAGTGCCAAGACAAATTAGAGCACCCCATCTAAGTAAACAACCACATGGTAGAGTCCATATGTTCTAAAATTAGGCTTATCTATGTTTATAACAGTATATTACTTCTGCATCTAGAAAGGGAAATCAAACCAATTCCCTTGTGTGGAAAGAATCCCATTGCATTTTGAATGACTATTAGCATATTAATAATTTCCTGTGATATTTTTCAGTTTAGTCTTTTGAAGTCACCCCTGGAAGAGGATTTGCTGTAAAATAATGGTATCAAAGACTTTAAATGCGTACTGCTTTCAATCATGCTGATGTACCTTTTAAACTGGCTCTTAAGTTAATGCACTGCCCCAGAATGAACTCTGCATTTTATATGAGAAACTGGGATCCAAGCTTTGCGTGCTTTATGGAGGTGACCTGTTACAGAGTATGCTTTGCGACATGATTGATTCCCCATACATTCCTCTCTGTTGCCCTTCAGTCCTGCTGTGCTGTCATTGCTGGCCCCAGACAGAGTTTTGTGCATTTACAGGGGACAAAACTGATGGCCAAGAGACCTAAGGCAGAGGTTGATTCTCCTTGTGTCTCTGGGGTTTTGTGACAAGGCACACAAAATGATGTCACTGTGTGTTCTGAGGAATACACTGCATCTTGAAGGGTCAGGGATTAGTTAGATCTGAGACATGGACATTTCCCAGATGGTGAATCTGTGCCAAACCTCACTGATTGCTTCTGTAATCTTTCCCTGTGGAGTTAAGAACCCCAATTGCTGTACTAGTGCTATATTGGTAATAGCAGAAGAAGGCAAAGTTGATGTTATACAGGTGGGACTGATGGATGTACATTGGTTTGGAGTCTAGAAGAACAAAAGTGAACAGCGCTGAGAATTTTAGTATTCCTCCTTGGATGCCAAGGACTTGTGTGCATCTGGACTGATAGTAGTTAAATGTGGTAGGGTAGAAAACTCAAGGCAATGAGAAGTATGAACTTGGCTAATTATTTTGACCAATTTTGGGGTTAGAAAGGCTGTTATATTTGGATTTAGTTTGCTTATTTTCATTTTTCTAGGAAAGCAATTTTCTGGCTGTAGGACAGATTAATCCACTGAAGAGCATGACAAGTTTGGTCAGAACAGCTGATGCCAGTGAACAAGTTGAGCATTCTGGGATTTGTAGAGATCTGCCCAATACACTTAAAAAATCTAAACATGTACCTGCCTGTAAGCCTTAGCAAAATGTATGGAAAAATCATTTGTGACTACTTTCATTTTTTGACCAGTTCTATTGCTGTGACTTCAATGAACAGCATCTACCTTTCATAAGCAGGCTTTTTGGTACACTGGTGCCCCTTGTCCTGTCTCGCATTATATTCAACTTTTAGGTAGCAAAAGTCTTGAAAGGTTTCAGTTTTTCAAAACACATATACCCTTGAATTGAAATACCGTAAATATCTACTTGGCTGTCTCAGTGAAAAGTGTTCTCATCCTGAACCATGACTTTGTTGTCACATTGCTGGCTGAGGTCAGAGAGTAATAATTATAGTGCCAAGGTCTTCCCTCTGGTAGCTTTTAGTTTCAGTAGCAAGTCTGACATTCTGGGCAGATACAGCTGCTGGGCAGAAACCTAATTAGCAGGGCAGTGTTTTATGCTGGGAAAATAGGATGCAGAGAAGTGGTTAACTAAAGTCTCCACTTGGAAATGGGAAAGGTATTGCAGTTTGTCTTCTGATGGCACTTAAAAAGCCAGACTGAAAGCTCTGCTCCTTGTCCTGAGCTGCTTGTATATTTGCTTAAAACTTGTTTTCTCTGAGAAATGTTTACATAATGGGTAAGAAAGTGTTACTTTGTGGGACTTCTGCTGTTCTCTGTGCATGGCAGTAGTCCCAGTAGGAGTGTGTTATAAAAGCCTTTAATATCCTAATAATCAGTTTTTCTTTAGACTGGAGAATTTGGGTCTGGAAATGTAGTGAAAGGTAAATAAAGCTTGCAGGTCCTAGGTGACAACTTTTGCGTTTGTATGAATTACAGTTTCTTAACAGTTAGTGTCTCAGGTGCACACTTAAGCTTTTCCATAAAAAAGTAAGTGTTAAGGGTGATGTCTTGGTTCTCCCATTTTTTCCATACTCTGTGTATTAATTCAGGGCAAGTGAGGAATAACCCACTGGTGGGTTATTGAGTCTTACTTCTGTGAGTAACTCCTGCCTTGCCAAGTCTTTGGAAAGGAATTGAGAGCCCTGTGCTTGGCAGGAGGCAAACAGGAAAATGACATCTGCTCTGCTCTCTCAAATAGGTGATGCTGTCATGCAAAATGCCATTACAGGAAGACTGTCTCGGTCACACTCTGACACAGCTTCCTTCAGTAGTATCTAAGTTTCTAAGATGATGACTCACAAAGTGCTACATGTTTGAACTTCAAATATATCTTCTAAAAATCAATTGTTTCTGCAAACAAAGTCCTTAAAATGTTGTTAAGATGTCATCTGTAAACTGATACATGTACACTGAGATGGCAACTGAGGGTCACTGAGAGAGCAGCGCAGATGCACTCCAGCATACAACTTGCACCCAGCCACTTAGATCACACCGATGTAAAATACAAAAGAATCGCTTGAAATAATGTGGAGCTGTTGTTAAAAAAGCAATTCATCCTACAACCAAATACCTCTCAAAATGTTCTTTTGCAAAGCAATAACATGATACAAAGCAAGAAATACTCACTAAAAGTTATAAACTTTTGATGTCCGTTTATTTTGAGCATGCATTTCAGCTTCTGCTTGAATATGTCTAAAATGAGAGATTGTTTACTTCTATTTGACATACTATATTTTTCATTTTAAGTTTGCTTTGTAGCACAATGTTGTAAATGCAATGAATGACTCTGTCAACCTATACCTGCAAAAAGCTTTTTAGCATATTTAATCTCTGTCTGTTTGGACGTAGCTTAATTTATGTGCTAAAATGCTTGTGTTGTGATATGAATTATGCTAAGAGGAAAAGGACAGTGGTTGAAGCAATCAGACTAAAACTTGGTCTGTGTAATGAGCGCTCTGCAGAAAGTCAAAAACTGTTTGTTTGTTGAATATTTATGTGATCAGATCAAGATGATTCTTTCCCTTCTTGTTGAGGGCAGCCAGCAGTACATTTGACTTCATTATTTATGAGATGATTTTCCAAGTGCCCAACAGAGATGATAAAACCTGAAATCTAGCTACATTTTCGCCACCTCATTCTTCCTGTGTATTTTGTTTCCTAGTTAAAAGGAAGGCAAGGTATAGGAACTGTCAGTGCTAGTGACAACAGTTGGACTTACCACTTAAAGCCAGACAGGCAGAACTGATTTTCCAAGCTTGAGCAGTAGGTGAGTAAAGTACACAGAGATGCTTCTGGCTCCACTGCTGCTCTGGGAAGAGGGAGTTACTCTGACCACTCTTTTTCTTCCCCATAAAGCTGCTGCAGCAAAGTAAACACACAGTTACTATGTGAGTAAAATCCCCAGTGGACTGGGTTCTCTTGCTTTGTGTCTCTGTTCTCTCCTGTAAAATGTGCCAGGCAATTGGAGTTTAATCTAAGAATTCTCTTGTGTCTTCATCTACTCATTCCTTAATTGGTCTAGCCTGCCAACTGGATACTCATCCACATTGGCAGCTTGTGTGACATGCATGATTATCCACCAAGAACTAGGTAGAAATTGCCAAATCATTTCATAGAGTTTGCTGATTAGCCACCTGCTTAACATGGCTTTCCTCACAATTGAAATGACTGTGGTGCTGGTGGTAGTATAAAAACTTCTGTGGAATAGTGGAGAACACTGCCAGGACTGCTTAGATTTGATCTGCTGAGCTGTAGATACAGCACTGAACTAAAAAATATTTGCTTGATGAATAGCACATATATGTTTTTTGCCACATAATGTTTGCCACTTGTTTATCTTCATCTGAAAGATGTCAGCAAAATTTGAAGTGGAGACAAAGAAATGTTTTAATTCAGCTCCAGTTCTAAAGCCAGTGTAGGTGCTTCTGGGTTTGAATGAGTAATCCCTCTTGATTGGCAAGAATTTATGTAGTTATGGAAGAAAAAGCATGTTCATAGTCAAACACAGTGTTATAGTGAGCAATGCTCCAACCTCATTTTCTTCTAGTTTGTCTATATCGCGAGACAATCCTTGAGGATAATCATCCAAAAGTGTTTGTACACAGTCTATTTACAAAAACATAAAATTGTTATGTCTGCAGTGAGTAAAGAAACAGAAAGAGATTCTATTTTATATTAAGTGCAAGAAAGTGAAGTGAAATACTTGGTTGTAGTAGTCAGTATACCAAATGATGCCATTTTAAAAAATGTTGTGATGATTTGAGAAGCAGATCAGCAATACTACTTAGGCATTTATATCAGGGAATGCAGGTGAGATGAAGATTTGCTAGAACTGGCAGGCTGTAATGGACGCAAGGAATATCACACCTGATTGCACCACATCACACACCTATTGAGTAAAGCATGGGATAGAAGTGTTTTTTCATTTCTTCTCTAATGGGAGCCTGCTGATGGGGTGCACTGGTGTTTGGCATGGGATTTTTTTTTGTTGCTTCTGAAACTCTTCCTAGAGCCTTTCTGTAGGTTTGTCAGAGCAGTTAGCGGCTTTAGAAGTTTACATGCTATCTCTCTGTGCCTTAGTGAGCCACAGTGTGTTGTTTGTTCCTGATACCTCCCGTCTGCATGCAGGACCCAATGCTGTTATCTCTGAAATCAAAGCAAAAAATTGCATTTACTTTCAAGGAAACAGAATATGGTTCTACTTTGTTTGTTTTTTTAGTAATACACAATGTATAAAGCTAAATGCATATGGAGTATCTTCACATAGGCAAATAAGATTCAAATATAGATTGTACTACAAATAGGACAGCTTTGATTATGAGATGAAATACAGGTAATCTCTTTTGGCTTCCTCTGAAAACTGAAAATGATTGTTCCCTATTTGAAAGGCGCCAGTTGAAGAGCAACCAGAACAAAAGAATTGTTATTCCTGTCTAAAATAGAGAATTATTGTCAGGCTTTTGTGATCATCATGAAAATCTGTTTTATAAAATGGTACAGCTGTCTAGATGATACACTAAGATCTCTTGCTTTGTTTTTTTGAGGAAAGAATTATCTCCCTTTTTCCTGACCACGTTTTTCTTTTTTACAGACAATATAAGTATATTTATCTTGGTTTTGCTTTTTGCCTGTGTTGCAGATGTTAATGGTTTAATTCTGACCTTGCTTAATCTGGTTTTACATAATATTGAGTAGATTTGGTCTCAGTTTACACCTGAGACCAGAAACTCATGAGTGTGTTGAGATCTGCAATTGAGCCTATTGAGAAATCTGAATACTGAACCAGCCACAAAAGCAGCTGCAAAATTCATTAACTCTAATCTAACCAGAAGGCCTGTCAGAGGCTTCAGTAGTCACTGAACTTGTTTGAATTGTAGCAGAAAGTCAGAAGCCTTTCTGAGTACTGTGACATACTTACTCTGTGGTAGAAGTGCTGCTGATGAACCAGCTTCTCTAACTTGAAAACAAAGCAGAAACATAACCAGTCCACAACTGCATTTTGTTTCCCGATCAAAACTTAGTTTTGATGTTTTAAGTGAGCATCTTGCTGCTGGGAATTTGGCTTAAGGTACACAGTGACTTGTAAGTGGGCTTCTCAGGGGAATCTGATGTTCTACACATGAATGGTAAAAATATTTTCAGCGAGTGTTTATGCCAGCACTGAAATTTTTATAGTTTATGCAGTCCTGGAAACGGGAGGAGACTGCTGACACACGCAGTCATGTTCTCTGGTGCGATATTTCACAGGAAAGCAAGAGCGTCTGTTATCTGTTATATGTGAAGTAGTTTAAATGTGGAAGAACTAAAACAACCGTGTCTGCAAAATCTCCCTTTATCCAGTTTCAGGAAAGGGAGCATTGCCACCTGTTGCCATTTTGTGCATTTTGGTTGCAAAGAAAATATTCTGTTAGTCTCCATAAGAGCTTGAAAGAGTTTCTGAAAACCTGCCTGTCTTCCCTGTGCAGAGAGAGAAGGATTCATTGCTACTGACTCTACTTGTGCTGTGGCTAAAAATTAGTTCTCAAAGTCTTGGTGAGTTGTCTTCAGACTCTTGATCTGCTGTTTAAGTTCCAATGTTGCAGGGAAGCCTACATTTCCGTCACCTTTTTTCTCTGTCCCAGTGTTTGCTCCCCAAGTTTAGTCCTTGTGCCTTTTTCTCCAGGGATAAAATTTTACAATTCATGTACTCTTAGTGTGAGCCAAGGACCTTGATAGCCTGTGTTGCAGGCAGGAGTTCAGCCAAATCTTGCCTCCTCTGCTTATATCTTTCAAAAAGATTTTGGTTAGTAGAAAATATCTGATCCTCTCCAAAGCCATAAATGCAAGGTATTGTGGATTTTTCATTACCTTTTAAGAATTATGAGCAACGTATGATATTTTTGTGTCTGAAACCTTGCCTGTTGATCACTTGCAAATTCAGGTGCTTAGACACTCACATTACATTTCTGTGCCAGATTCATCTTCCCTCACATCACTGCCAACTTTTTCTTAATGATAGGAAGTCCTTTCAAACCTGGCAACAAATCTTCTGTGTCCCTGTTTTTGAGTTTTAATCAAACTCAGAAAGGTAAGCTAACTTTTTTTTTTAAATTGTGACCCTGGCATTAGTCTTTAAAAATCAATTGCTAAGGAGTGGTTTGTCTTGAACCTGATCTTTTCCTCCTTGTTTTCTTCCCATGGACCTCTGTTGAGTCAAACCATTCTTATAACAAACATTCCATTATTGAGGATAATACAGAGTATACAGGAATTGTTACAGAGTATACCAAACCCTATCAGTCATCTTAGTCATGCTATAGTGCAGTTTTATGTAGAACAAAACTTTGTCTAGCACCTTAAAATTAATGACTTAATGTTTTTCCTTAAATACACCTGAGTTTGAGAGTTAGGTTCTCTAGTTTAATTTCATGTCATGTGTCAGCATAACACTATGAAATCTATGTGATGCAACATGAACTAAAGATGACACCATGTTAAATTCAGACCTGTATGTCTCTACATTGGCAGTTTGGCAGGTGCATAGAAATCTGAATGTCTGGGAAAGTTTCTAGATATATTTTAGTGTAATTGTTCTAGTATTATTTCTGAGATAATAAGTTGAAGTTTGTTAAATCAGTTTTGGAAAATTCAAAGATGGAAAATAGATATCCCCTAGGAATTTCAGGAGTGTTAATGAACCAGGCTATAAAAACAAGGATGGAGTTCACATCCTATGTTAAACCAACATAATACGGGGAATTTTATTGTAATTGTAAACTGTTGGTACATGGTTTACCTTAGGACAGAAAATAAAACCTGAAGTGGGGCTACTGATCTTGGTTTGCTGGAAAGGGTCCACCTACACGGAATGCAAGACAGGTGCCCAAAACCAAAGGATAGCAAAGTTATTTTTAGAATGAATTGTTTCATCCACGTACTATAAAGCCTGTTTTAAGCCACTCTTGTGTGTTTTGCTTTTTATGCCACCTGAAATTTTATAGACACATTTCCCACCACTTACCAGTATTACTCCATACTATAGGCTTGCTGTTAGACTCTGAGAGCATAGCAGTGGCAACATGGGAAGGCAGAACTGCTGGAAGGTGGGCTGCTGTATGCAGCTGTATTACAAGTGAGGTGTGCACATGGAGCTGTTGAGCTCCTCGTTGTCCTAGGACATGGTCCTCCTGGGGCAGGGTGAGTCAGGCTGGAGGTGTCTGCTCCTGCGTGATGCTTCCTAGAATTCAGCAAGCCTGTGTTGCTCAGGCTCGTACAGAAGTTTCTGCCTGGTTCACTTTCCAGGGGATTTACACAATTTTTCAGTTGTGAATGTCATTTCCTCCCCTGTCAGTGTAACTTTTCTGTAGAGGATGACAGTGTTTAACTGGGCTTGAAAAGCAAAAGGAAACCTACCCTTTTACTGCATTACAAGCTCATATTACCCTGATGTCACTTGAAATATTCGTGCTTCTCAATAAAATTTTGATGGATGTCTTTGGATCTCCAATTTAGCAAATTTGCATTAGGTTATTAGTCTTCAGATTTTGACGGGACTGTGAATATATTTTACAGCTCTCATCTGTGCTGAGATCTCTAGGGTCCCATGTAATGTCCAGAGAAATCAATAAAAAGACTTTTGTTAGTGCTTCCTGTTGGATTTGTTTCCCTACATTTGAGCATACATGTATTTTTAGGCCTCATGATTCCTTGTTTTTAGGATTTTATAATATAGGAGTTGTCAGATGAGATAAAAACAAGGTCCCCCTTTCTCTACACCGTGTCTCTAGTGATAGTCAGGACCACCTTTTTGAAGGGAGAATATGAGAAATGTTGATGGAGCAATACAAGAATAGCTTGCCCCAGAGGATTTTGCTTCCTCCTTACATCAGTGAGAAGCTGAATAAAGACTTGAAGCAGGAGAACTTACATTCGTCAAAGTTTTAAATGTTCTTATTACTAAAAATAATTTTTTTCCCATCTAACTGGGGATAGTTTTCCCACTATCCAGTTTCCTCCACTCTTCCCCGGCTGCTAATTAAATCCTCTTCATCTGTCAGTAACAGAATGTGAGTTTTTCTTAGTATCCTACATAAACTGGTTAAATTATATTTATTTTATACAATGTCCTGAATTGTGCAGCATCATTTGCATTTCTGTGTAACTTGTTTTGTTATGCATACTTTCCTTAATTACTTTTTGGGCTATGTATTTTTTCATAAGCTCGCTTTTTATACTTCTTAGCTTATATTTACAGAGCTTTGCAAATCACAACACGTTTCATGCAATCTGTCTCTGCTTCTGCTGAAGAACAGTTACTGATTTGATAGGAGGCCAGCACTTTTAAAGTGGGTAATAAAGTCAGGCTCTTAAATCTCTCTATAAACAGGTGAATATAGACTGGCTAGTTTCTAAGATATTTGTGCTCTCCTGTTGGTGTAGTGATAGCTCTGGATATATGGAAGTTGAAGGACTTCTGGTCCTCCTGTACATTACAGAACTTAGAGCACCAGAACAAAAATGCGTGCCCTTGCCTTACACATGGCCGTGCTTGAGAAGACAACATTGTGCATTCTCACAAGCAACTGTGAGAGAAAACTTGCAGCTCAGTCTGTGTGCCAGTGCAATAGCTCTTGTTCATGAACATCAATTGATGAATTAGTGTCCTGCATGGAAAAGACGAAATTTAATTATATGCTGCTTTGTATTTCCAGTAACTGACCTTTGAGAGTGATCTGAATCCCCCATGTGCTTAGTGGCTCAGTTTGCTGATAAACCTAATGAAAGCTGATGAAGGTATGATTCACAGTTGTCATTTTTATGCAGTAGAGGATGCTGATGGGAATCCAGTGGTGGCTCTGAGAAGAAGTGAACAATACATAAGTCACTGTTGTGGCCACTGTGGTGTGTTTCAACAGGAGTCTCCCTGCTTTCCATCTCCCAGAGTGCTGCTATTCTTTGCACAGACCATCTTCTGTCAGATGCTGCAGCGATGAGAATGTGCTGCTCATCTCTTTCCCTCCCTCCTTGCTGTCTGTAGCCCCCTTCTGTGTTCCACTTACTGCCTGTGCTGCCATCTAGCAAGCAGCAATCTAGAGATGAGTCAGTTTTCGCCTTACTGCGGGTTGTTGTACATTCTGGGTATATCTACTCCAGGTCTGCTGTGTCTTATAAGTGCACATCAAAGCAGAGAAATCTTTCTGGTTTTATGTAAACTAAATAATGTATGTGGATTAAGACTTATTTTTTAAGTCTTTTTTAATCACGTAAGAATTGACCACACATGGTTGAATTGAAGGTTGATCTAGCCCAATATCCTGGGTTTTTTTGATGGTATCCAAAAAAGGATGCTTGGAGAAGAGTCCAAGAACAGGACAATGGTGGACTGAGACTCCCTCAAGAATACCTTCCCTGTCGCTAGAGATTTGTGGCAACTGAGACTGCTAATTAATGGGTAGCCTCTTATTTCTACTTTGTTGATGGTTAAGTTGGTATTATGCTACACACAGAAGTTAGAGGAGCATGGTTTAGCAGGGAACCTCATCATCGAGATTGATTACGTGTACATCAATATACTGGTACTGGTATTTCTTACTATCAAAGGAAGACCTTGTCTGATAAAACAAGGTGTGGTTGTTTGCTTGTTTTACAGAAAATTGATTTCTGCTTCAGAGAAACTTTGGATCATGTATTTTTCAGCTTGTTCAGAACAAATACATCATTATTGTCTTTGATCTTGTTGTCACAGGCCATGCAATTCAAAAAGTGTGGGCTTTTCTAAAGGAGGAAAAAGTTGATCAGAAGAGCCTGAGAGTACTATTGTAAGACAGAGAACAATGCTCTAATCATGTTTTGACTTTTTCACATTTGGACATTGAATTTACCAGACACCTGACTTCTTAATCAGAACTGAAGATTATTTTTTTTTTCAATTAAAATAATGTCTTGGAGCTACATGGCTTCAAAAAGGTCATGTTGTAGAGTCTTATGCAGAACAACCCTCAGTTGGTTCTCTATTCATTAATTCTGCAGAAGCACATTTTTTTTAAAGACAGGACAGAAAACATTTTTTACATCCTCACATCACTGACAGCTTGTGTCCCACAGAGCCAAAAGTGGGCTCATGGAGTGAATGGACAATGCCTGGCGGACACTGTCAGTGGCACAAATATGTTCCTCTACTCTTCTGGTTCCAAATTTGGTTTGCCCATAGTATGCAGCTCCCAGCATTTTCTATGTGAAATCTGTGTGGTATGTTCATTTTTCTTCTGTTTTCTGCCAGGAAAACTTTTCTGGTGAGTCTTGATCATCTCCATCACAAAGGTTTCTCCTTCAGTCCAAGCTTTTTCTGGAGTTGATGTGTGTTTCTGGGTTACCCAGCAGGCATTCCTGGATTGTCTCTCATTTTACAATACTTAAATGCCAGCTGATAACCTTCTTCAGCCAAGTTCTGCTTCTCTTCTGCTGATTTTCAGTCTGCTAGCATTCCAGCAAACTCTGAAGAAACTTCTGGATTGATCTGTTTTGGGGGATTTTCTTTCTTCCTTCTCAGCTTACCCTTTACTGTGTCTGTTAGGAAGCTGTAATTCAGTCCTGTGTCCCCATGCAAAGGGGCTGGCTGCCACCCTGGTATGTGTTTCCCACCAGAGGTTTCAGGAGCAGTGATCTCACCCCACTAGCATTTCCATGCCCAGATTTCCTGAAGAGATTGCTTGACACTGGATAACTTGCATTCCTGCCAGAGGTACAACCAGGGGATGCAAGGATGGCTTAGGGTTTTATTGCCTCTGAGCATCACACACTGCTCTGGCCAGGAGCACAGTGCTGGAAAGCAGCCCCAGCCTCTGGACTGCCAAATCTCTGCTGGCTGCTCATAATTAACCCATGCCAGAGCTGCCAGGTAACCTGCAGCACCTCCCCAGGGTAAAATCTGGCTCACAGAAAAATAATATGCTTACCTGGTAATGCTTGAATGGTTAAGCTGTCAATGTACAATTGTTCTGTTTCATTTTTTCCTTGTTTCTTCCAATTTCTTTTACAGAAGCACCATTTGACTGCAAGTGAATGGGGGTTTTCGTCAGGAGCTATTCTTTCACCAGCTGTCTGTGGCATTTTAATTTAGAGCTCAGCCTCTTTCAATCCTAGCTGTGAGTCCATTTAGGAAACACTTATCCTTAATTTGCTTTGAATATATCAAAATTATGATGCTGCTGTTTTGTGTAAATCCATGAAAATTGTTGACTTTAGAGGGTCAACAAGGGTCAAATACTGGGCCTGTTGTCTTGCCATAAGAAGATTTTAATTTTTTTTTTATTATTATTTTTTACTTTATTGGGGTTTTCCACAGGAATGTAAAGCATGACTTTTGCTTTCGAACTCTATTAGTCAGAGTTTTTTCATTATCACTTTAGAATTTTATAAGATAGCAAAATAATGTACAAGTAATTTATTCAGTTATCAGGTTTAACTCTCATAGGGAGTTAATGAGCAAAGTCCTCGGCAGAGCTGTGAATCTGTTTATTTTTGCAAGATAATAGGAAGAGCAGTCAATATCTTTTCCATGCTTGAGCAGTTTTGATTAGCAGCTTTCAGATGTGGATTACCTGCACTTGACAATAATCGTTTCTGCCTTTTGCCAAGTTTTTGCCCAGGTTCATTGGGCCCTACTTCTCTAATCCAAAGCAAATGGTAGTTTTCAGATGCAAAATAATATGTCAGAGATCAAATCCCTGAGAAAAATGTAATTTTAGCAAGAAGGAAATACCTGTTGTGACAAAAATTGTCAGCAAAATGATATGTTGTGGATAAAATTGTGTCAATATGTGAAAATGGTATAACTAAAATTTAGTAACACAGCAACTGGTTGATATTCTGTGTTTGATCACAAACATATTTTATAATATTTCCCTTGTTTCATTGCAATGAGAGTATATTTGACTGGAATGCACATGTTGTTTATCACATATATTTATCATTTCTGTCAGCCAAAGATATCAGTGACATTAAACTGACATGGGTAAATCAAGAAAAACTATATCCCTTTCCAAGCAAATTTACACTGTATCTAGTAAAATAAAATCCTCTGAAGTCTGAGTTGTTAATTCACTTTATTTGCCCCAGAGCTTTAATGCAATTCTTGGTAAACTTAGAGGTGCAAAATTGTGGACCACTGTAGAATAGCAGGTTTACTTTAATTTCCTGACTTGTTATGCAGATAACTTAGGGCTGTACATCTGAGTCTGCAGCCATTCTGTGGACTGTATGTTGTATAACTTCTAAACAGAAAATATTTGCATGAAGAGTTAAAAGCAATTGAAAATATTACTATTAGTATTAGTGTGTTATCTTTAAATTCATTATCGCAGCTTATTCCAGTCAAGAAAAATGCAATTTCAAGAATTAAAGGCATGCATTAATAAAAGTATCATTAATAGGTAATGCTGAAAAGTCAAAGTGATTAACAAGAAACATTGACAAATAACAGTTTTCTGTTTTCCAAATTTTTCTTGTAACTTCTGTCTTAAATCGTCAGTTATGGAGAAATGTTCAGTGGCTATGATGGAATATTTATTTATTTATAGGAAAAAAGGTGTTACGTAGAGGTAGATGAATTTAGCAGCCTCAGAACACTGTGTACACTGTAAAGGTGACAAAAGCTTGATGTACTTCAATTTGACATTGCATGGGAGAAATTTACCAAGAAGAAGTGTTCTGGCAGCTTTCTTAGACACCATGATTATAAAGTTTGCGATTCTTTTTTTTTCCTTAAATTGGTGCGTAAAAGCAATTCATCATTTGCTTGTGGAAAAGAAAAAAAGTTTTCCAGTGAAGAAGCTGAATCGTTACAGACTATGGTCTCCTATGTGGTTAAGGGGAGCCAGCATTAATCTGCTGAGAGAGGCCAGTAAGTAGCTTGGTTTGTGTATTAATTTATTTCTTCCAGATGGTTATTTCTTGTCCATTATTCTTCCACGGCAATGCAAAACACCCAGCACAGGCCTGGGCTTAAGAGTAGTCTGTCCTTCAGTAAAAAAAATATTATAAAATAGGAATAGATTCACTCCCTCCCCCCTTTTTTATTTTATGTTATTCAAAAAGTAACTGGAAAATACTAGATACCAGAAGTGTATGAGAAAGAGCAAGCTAGAACAGATCTGAGGATGGGCATTCATCTAGAGACTCTGACCCTGTGAAACGTGAAGGGCTGATCACTTAAAATCCCTTCCTGCACCCCCCACCCTCCAGTTTTGCTTGTGGTCTGCGAGATGTCTCAGTGTTAGCATCTACTCTCCAGTGAACACATTGCAAGCTCTGCAGCCTGGCAAAAGGTGCTGCTTTTGTTTCAGTGACAGCACTATGAATCCCAGGTTTGCTTAGCTTCTCCCCCCTGGGAGGACCAAGGCGGTAGTTGCTGGGGGCTGGCGATACTGTCAGCTGCATGAAGCATGCACTGTGGTGAACGCACCCATGCTTTGGGAAGGGGAAGCAGGAGCAGAATGGATGCTGCTTGGAGAGGCATGGTTGGGGTAAAGAATAATTTTCACATGCCAGCTTCCTTTTAAAGGGGGTTTTCTAAATTTCCCTTTCAAGGCATGAGGTGGGTTTGCACAATTCACAGCCAGAAGACCAACTCACTTCCAGCATCACCTGCACAGCGGAAGCTGGGATATGTCTCCACAGGAGAGTGGTTTGATACCTAATGTGTGACTAGTCAGATTTCTGAGGTGCGGGTTGGGACAAAGTTTGAAAAAAGATGAGTCTTCTGGACACCTCCAATCAATTCTGGAAATGAGGGGAAGGAGTGCTATGGCATGGTGGGACTTTGCCACATGTGGCAGCATCTGTATTATACATTCTGTCTGCAAGCTCTGCCACTCCCCCTGCTGTTCTGGTTTTGGCTGGGATAGAGTTAATTTTCTTCATAGTAGTTAGTATGGAGCTATGTTTTGGATTTGTGCTGAAAACAGTGTTGATAATACAGGGATGTTTTAGTTACTGCTGAGCAGTGCTTACACAGAGCCAAGGCCTTTTCTGCTCCTCACCCCAACCTCACAAGTGAGTAGGCTGGGGGGGACACAAGAAGTTGGGAGGGGACACAGCTGGGACAGCTGATCCCAACTGGCCAAAGGGATATTCCAGACCAGAGGATGTCATGCTCAGCCTATAAAGCTGGGGGAGGAAGAAGGAGGCAAGGGGACATTCAGAGTGATGGTGTTTGTCTTCCCAAGTAACCACTAGGCATGATGGAGCCCTGCTTTCCTGGAGATGGCTGAACACCTGCCTGCCGATGGGAAGTGGTGAATGAGTTCCCTGTTTTGCTTTGCTTGTGTGCACGGCTTTTGCTTCACCTATTAAACTGTCTTTATCTCAACCCATGAGTTTTTTCACTTCTACTCTTCTGATTCTCTTGCCCATCCCACCAGGGGCAGGGATTGAGTGAGTGGCTGTGTGGTGCTTAGTTCCTGGCTAGGGTTAAACCACAACACCTGCGTTTGCACAGAGGACAGAGCTCCAGTATTTCTCTCCTTCCATCACTCCCAGTACAAGGGGGAACTGGAGCCAGAGAAACACCTGGACTGCCTCCTGTGAGCCCCACTTTGCCCTAAAGCACAGTGAGGGCAGGGACATGACTTTGACGTTGTGAAGGAAATCTCACCCCCCATTCTAGCCATGGCCCATAAGGCTACAGAAAAGGAATATGGCCTTTTAAACGTTTTGCTTTCATTGAATTGACATTTTCTTATGGAAACGAGAAGATTTCTGACTCTCTGTAGTCCCTACTGCAAGCTCAGTTTGCTAACATTGTGCAAAACAAGTAGGAAATGTGATATCTGCTGCAAATTACTTAGCCTCAAATTTAATACAGTGTACAGTGACATGAGTTCATCTCTTAATGTGCTCTGCAGTGCTGAAAAAGACTTCAGATGCCTGAATATAGCATTGCAGCAAGTTCTGCTGACAAACACACATTGCTATTCTCATATTTAATCTAATATTTCCTCTGTGACAGAAAGTTGCTTTTCCAAGCTGTGAATCTTCCTGGTCTGGAAGATACAAAAATAATATTTTTATGGGAACAAGGTCTCCAAGACCTGCCAATAAATCAATTGGAAATAGTAGTTGGATTTTTTGTTCTAATATATTTGATCGATGAAGTGGAAAAATTCACTAAGTTTCTGTTTAGAATAAATCATCTTTTCAAAAGCCTGACCTTTCTGATGAGAAGATATTTTATCCTATCAGAACTTTTTGTGTAGGTGCAGTCCAAGTGTTCTCAATCAATTGCAGTAGTTTTCTAATTTAATAGACCATCACTGGGTCAATGTCACATTTATAACCATTATCTGAAGATGTTTCTTCCTCTTGTCATCAGGGGAAGAAGTTAACTTCATAATATTTACATGATTTAACCTTTTAATTTTTGTTGTAGTAACCCTGGACATTTTACTCCAGAAAAATCTGGGAACTTTGTTTTGACTTCTGTGTTTGGAGTACATGACTAGAGTTGATAAAGTGTTTGAAAATTTTGTGGCAATTGATACAATCTGCCTTGAGGTTTTGGTTTGTTCTAGCAGTCTCTTAGTTTTAATAAATTGGATAAGACTGTCTAGAGCGTGACTGGTAGAGTAGCTCCATCTGCAATGTATCTTGAATTACCATTGCCCTGGGCGTCTTGTGTATCCTAAACAACTCCCTAACAAACACGCGGTGATGCAGTATTGCCAACTTTTCTGTTTTTGTTCTCCTGATTACAGGTTTGCTACATAGTAATTGCAGCTTCTCATTGAAATTGTAGCAGCTTTGAATAGCAGCGGGAAAATTCCTAGCACTGCCTGGTACAGATCACTGGTGGATTCCTAATGCCAATATACTTGTCTTTGGAAAGAGAAACTTAATACCTGTCTGTAATGCATTACTTCTCAAAATCTCATTTTAAAAGAAAAACATAATGCATTTAACAGTCCTTCCTAGTGTTTTGTGCTGTTAATTATTGGAAAAGCTATGGTTTATTGTAAATCTCTGGAACATTTAATTGTATTCTGTGTTTTTGCTGATAGAGTCCAACAAAACGTATGACTATATGCCCCATGGGCACCCCTTGTACCACAAAGTCATGTGAACACGGTATTATGCTGCAGATGAAATACCATGGCTGTCACCAAGCACGCTAGCTTGGGTTAGCATGGCAAAACATCTTCCAACTTAGAGCAGGCTCTTGTCCTGCTGATTAGGAGGATGGATGTGGCCCCAAATAGCTTCAGTCTATGTTTGCTATCAATAAATCTGATTGCAGATTTTTTGTGGTAAGAAAATATGAGTGAACAGAAAAGCATGTAAAGATGTGCAACCTGTAGGCAGATGGTGTATGAGCTATTTCTACCCCAAGGCAGGAAAAAGCCATATTTTGGAGCATTTCAGGTTGTAGAAGAAAATAATGGCTATTCATTGCCAGAAAAGCAGACACTATTTGAAATTTAAACCAATTCTTCCCCTCTGTTCACCAGCCAAACAATAGTCACTGTCAGACCAAGGTGCCTCAGTGATGTAGATGGACAAACAATGCCAAATGAAGAAGAACAAACATTCATGTATCTGGAAGATTTGGAAGTTCCTGACATCCTGAAAGGAGAAGGGACAGTGTGATATAAAATGGGGTGCAATCAATCCTTGCAGACAGGATCCAGCTAAGGCAGAGGAATCGTCTGCTGCAAGCCGACAGACTGCCAGCCCAGTAATGGGGTTCCTAAAAGTCTTCCAGTTAATACAAGGTGCCAAATTGTTTTAAACTTTGGGAACTGAGAGTCCTAGTTAATTTATGTCTTCTGTTCTCTGTTTCTGAGGACTGTGGGGTCAAAGTACATAATTTTGACAGAATGAGAGGAAAAAACCCAGTAAGATTAATATTCAACACCCGTATTCACAGTATTTAGTACTAGATGATAGATGCTACATGAATGTGTGAGAGCTGATGTCAAGGATGCATGAATTTAAACTTAAGAAGGACAAGGCTTCATTCTAGCACATGTGTTTGGTTCAGCTTTTTCCTCTGTACTGAAGTAGTTGGGAGCAGGCAACAATGAGGACTGGCGAGTCTCTCTCTCTCAAATTAGTACAAATGAGTGAGAACAGATTCCAGCACCCACCTTTCAAGTTTGCACTGAGAATTTAGATAGTCCTGAAGCATTGTTGGGAAAGCACATAAAGGAAAAATACTATTTCTAGTTGTGAAAAACTGCTTTCAGCAGCAGCTTTCCATGCTAGGTGGTGTTAAAAGTCAGTGTGGGGTGGATACTAATTAGGGTGGGGATCACACGGGTACTTGTCAGGGGAACATACCCTAAAAAAGCTGCAGCTAGACAGGAGTGAGATTGTTGGTAGCTCAAGAAAAGTTCCTGCAACTTGGTCTGTCTGTAGTGTTTGTGATGGCTCAAAGGGCTGCGCGTTTGACTGAACATGGAGCTCTGTGGACCTGGAGATGCATCCCTCAGGTTTGAAGTTATGTGGAGAAGGAATAGGCACTAAAAGCAAGTTTTGGGGGCCTATTTTGCTGAGGAGCTGTTGAGTTTCTTGTGGATGGGGGAAAAGACTGTGTGTGGTTGAGTGAGCTGGGTGGGCTGAGATGAATTACTGGATTGTTTATGGGCAGATTTAGACATGAGTAGAGAACCTGTGTGCTCGGTATCCTGATGTATAGCCAAGGAAAGTATTGAAAGCACCTGATATATTCATATTAATTGAGAAACAGGTTGCATTAACCAAGTATATATATGATAGGTATTTAGTGAGCTGCTGTATTTCTCATTTAGCCGATTCCAATAAGTTAACCAAATCATTTAAAAGAGTCAGAAAGCAGGAGAGAGCTCATACCTATATTTTTGGGGCTGACTTCTACAAGATGAAGTGTAATGATGGTAATTAACTTAAAGTTGCCTTTTCTGCTTTGCTGGAAGGTTGTGTTCTAGGAGAGGCTATCACCCTGTGTGTGTTAATGAATAAATCAGAGCAGAAACAGTTGTACTCTGCAGCTCTATTATGGAACATGATTTTATGGTAGACTCAAGATTTGATACATCTAACAGCTGCTTTTACTTATGTCTTAAAAGAAATGCCTCTTTACTGTACCTTAATGCATAAGGTGCATTATCCTCTTCCTCAGAGTGCGATGTAACTGTGATCTCAGTCCCCTGAGCATGAGCAGACATCTAGCATGGAATAAGTGACTCCATGTTTGTGGAGGAGTGTATCCATAGGTGCTCCTTGTCCAAGGTCTGTTGGACCTGCTGCAGTTATGGATCATAGTGGAGATAATTGGAGCAATGGCTGAAATCTGCTGGTGCTGGGAGAAGTAGAAAAGAGAATCACCAGGGTCCCTCTCTAAGATCTAAAGTGGCCAAGAAGTTTGTGATGAGCCAAGAGATATAGCATGAACTTTTTTGGGGGGAAGGGTTAAGTTTTTATTCACCTCAGACCCTTCTTGGAAAACAAACAGTCTCTGTGCAAGAGAGATGTGGAACAACAAAAACCTGCATCTTATTTTCTAGGCTGGCTTTGTCAGTTTGTAAAGCTGCAATACATGAGTCCATGAGCAATTTCCATTTTTCTTGAGCAGAATACTGGGTTAAAGACTGCAGTTTTCCTCTGGGAAACCATGGATGCCTCCTGTGTCTTGCTGTAATTGTAGCAGCCATCTCTGGACTTTGCTGCTGCTGTTAATTCAGCCTTTGCCTGCTTGCTCGTAGCTTCAGACATCTCTATCTGAATTAACATTTTTGAGTGAAATGTTTCTATAAATGGCAGCTTTATGGTAAGCAAAAGTATGGACTCGTCTGCAGGTGTATTAGTTCAATGCCAGAACTGGGCTATGGAGGTTTTGAAAGCTAAGCATTGCACTTTTCCAATATGTTTTTCATTTTCAAGCAATTTGAATATGTGAAACTAGGTATTGTTTGATGGTTTTTTGTTTGTTTGTTTTTAAAATAATGAAATTTTAAATTGTTCATTGCTTTTTAGTACCTCATGAACTTAGTCTTGTGGTATGAATCTGTCCTCTTTGCTAACTTCTTGCCTCTTTAAAATTTTGAATGAAAAAATTAAGAGAAATAGGAATGTTCTGGAAACTATGGTTCTGCCTTTTATTTAAAAGGGGCAAACATATTAGCATGCCCTAGGCATTTACTGTTCGTAACTGTAAGCTCAGTGTAAATCTGTCTGTAGAGTGCCTTATGGGACCCTTGTCCCACTTTAAGTCCAGAGCAGTGTAATTGCATAGTAGTACTTAGAAAATAGACAGCATGAGCTGTGATTCTTTTAATTTAATTTCAGATGTTATCTTTATTTCTAACTTCTTAGTCTACTTTACAAGCCCTGTTCTATTGTACATGAAAGATGCTTGATTTTTTTTTTTAATATATTTTTTCCTTTTAGTTTCCAGGCTTACAAAAACCAGAGAATTCATTGCTACCCCTTTTAATCTTTGCTCAACTCTATGACAAAAGGTGGAATGGGGTTTCATGACTGAAGACAGTAATCTTAGCAATAAGAAGGTGGAAAGTTGGGGGACAATCCCCCCCCCATCTTTATTTGAAAACACTTTAACTGGAAGGCAGCACCTGTTCATTGTCCTCAGTGCATTCCCACTTGCTATAGATCATAAACACCAGTGTGTACAGCTTTTGCCAAGCCTTTAACCTCTCCAGGTTGTTATAACAACTGCAGCTTGTTAGTACATTGTAATTGCAGCTGTTTCTTTAAAATTATAAAGACAATGGCTCTTTTGCTACAGCACACAAGCAGTAGCATAAGTATGTGTTTTAATGAACTTAAAATTTCAGTGACATAGTAAGCTGAGGTCAAATTAGTTTAAATTCTGCTCTTGACTTCAAAAGAAGGACATTCAGTCCATGAGGTTGTTAGGGATATGTCAGCTGTCTGTGTACTTTCTATTTTGAGTGTCACTGATCCCAGAATGCCTTTAGGATTGGGGTGTTGTCTTACACCCACAGTGGCACCATGCAAGGTACAGGGGAGGCTCAGTGCTGTGGGACCCAAAGGGTGGCCAGGTGTCAGGGTTTAAGCCCAGCTGGTAATAAAGCACCATGAAGCTGCTTGCTCATCACCCCTCCCCCCCGGGCCCTGGTCAGATGATGAGGAGAAAATATAATGAAAAGCTCATGGGTTGAGACAAGGAGAGGGAGGGATCACTCTCCAATTATAGTCACGGGCAAAACACAGACTCAACTTGGGGAAAAAACAAAATCAATTTAATTTGTTACCATTCAAATCAAAGCAGGGTAATGAGAAGTAAAACCAAACCTTAGAACACCTTCCCCCCACCCCTTCCTCCTTTCCAGCTCAACTCCACTCCCAGATTCTCTCCCTCCTCCCCTCCAGCAGCTCAGGGGGATGGGGAATGGGGTTTATGGTCAGTTGATCACACGTTGTCTCTGCTTCTCCTTCCTCCTCGGGGGGAGGACTCCTCACTCTTCCCCTGCTCCAGTGTGGGGTCCCTCCCATGGGAGACAGTCCTCCATGACTCTCCAATGTGGGTCCCTTCCATGGGCTGCAGTCCTTCAGGCACAGACTGCTCCAGCGTGGGCTTTCCCATGGAGTCCCGGCCATCTTGAGGGGCATCCCCCTGCTCTGGTGTGGGCTCCTCCCCAGGCTGCAGGTGGGCATCTGCTCCCTCTCTCCCCTCCACGGGCTGGGGGGGGACAGCCTGCCATCTCACTGCGGGCTGCAGGGGCATCCCCTCCTCCGGCACACCTCCTGCCCTCCTTCTTCACTGACCTCAGTATCTGCAGAGGGGTTCCTCTCACATTCCAATCTCCTTCCCTACTGCAGGTTCCCCTTCTTAAATCTGTTCTCCCAGAGGCACTACCACCATTGCTGATGGGCTCAGCCTTGGCCAGCGGTGGGTCTGACCTGGAGCTGGGCAAGTTTCTAGCAGCTTCTCACAGGAGCCACCCCTGCAGCCCCTCCCCTGCTACCAAAACCCCACCACACAAACCCAAAACACCAGGTTTTGCTGTTTGGTCTCGCAATGAGAAAACAGAGCCTGTTTGGTTTGGTTAGTAGTACAGATGGGTTAGCTATTAATGCTGGAGTGTTATCTTGGATTTGTAATGAATAATGATATGAAAATGCCAGCAGCACCCAAAAAAGCAAACTGAATGCTAGGATTTGTAAGGAAAGGGACAGAAAACAAAACAGAAAACATTATGCTATTAGTGTACCTGCATCTTGAATACTGTGTGTTGTACTGGTCCCATCATTGTAAAAAGGATATTGTAAATAATGTGTCACTGGAAGGTTTTCTCTAAAGAGGAGACTAGACAATGCCTGTCAGCAATGTTATAGGCCTGGGAAATGACAAGGGAAGAGACATCATGGTGTAATTTTTCCAAGTGTCTTTCTACATGGATCCATGATGTATATTACCACGGCAGGGACTTCCCTTACTCCACTTAGTAACTGTGGTTTTGCTTACTGTTTACAGTATGCAAGTATGCACGGGTATGTTTCCATTCTAAATCTTCCAGGTTGCTTTCCTACTGCAATTTACTGTGTTTCTGTTCTCCACCCTCAGGATTCCCCTTAAAAATCTATTTCCTCTTCAGAGTTTGTAATCCATTGGTTCAGTTCTGCTCTGCTGCATAAGCAAATCTTACCCAGGACATTACTTGGAAAGAACTGGCAGGATATACCAGTGTAAATTCAATGACCCATTATGTAATTAGTTAAGACTTATTTTGCATCTGATTTATTTACCAAATGTTAAACATTTTAACTGGAATGAGTGTCTCACTGAAACAAATGTTGCTTATCAGACATTGCATTTGTTACTTTATGTCAAATTTTGAATTTAATCTAATATGGGACTAATGCTCAGACAAGTGCTTTTGTTATGTGAACTAATTGCTTTAGATTACCTTCCTGTATGTGAAAAGGATCTCTGTATCTCTTCACTACCAACGACGTATCAAGAGCTCTACTACATGTTTTATTGTTAGATGATGTGTGGTATACGATCGACATAAACCCAAATATAGGTTGTCGTGGTTTAACCCCAGCTGGCAACTAAGCCCCACACAGCCACTCACTCCCTGCCCCTGGTGGGATGGGCAAGAGAATCAGAAGAGTAGAAGTGAAAAAACTCATGGGTTGAGATAAAGACAGTTTAATACGTAAAGCAAAAGCCACGCACACAAGCAAAGCAAAACAAGGAATTCATTCACCACTTCCCATTGGCAGGCAGGTGTTCAGCCATCTCCAGGAAAGCAGGGCTCCATCATGCCTAGTGGTTACTTGGGAAGACAAACACCATCACTCTGAATGTCCCCTTGCCTCCTTCTTCCTCCCCCAGCTTTATAGGCTGAGCATGACATCCTCTGGTCTGGAATATCCCTTTGGCCAGTTGGGATCAGCTGTCCCAGCTGTGTCCCCTCCCAACTTCTTGTGCTCCCCCAGCCTACTTGCTGGTGGGGTGGGGTGAGGAGCAGAAAAGGCCTTGGCTCTGTGTAAGCACTGCTCAGCAGTAACTAAAACATCCCTGTATTATCAACACTGTTTTCAGCAGAAATCCAAAACATAGCCCCCATACTAGCTACTATGAAGAAAATTAACTCTATCCCAGCCAAAACCAACACAATGATTAAGAGCTTCTCCTGCTATAAAAGAGGGGAAATAAGGATATGCAAATATGTGCAAAATATGCAAATACAGAGAAAGTGAAGAATGTTGAAAGAGCTGTGATAGCTCTGTGGTAGGCTACAGCCTATCATACAGCATCACTGCTAGGGAGCCTGTCTTCATTTCTGGCATCTTGTTGGCAGCCACCTTATTTATGTTCTGTGGTGTTGGTACCTTGCAATAATGTGAACCCATTAAAAAAAACTTCTGTCTGTAACAGTTCTGAGAAAAATCTGGGAAGTATTTTGGGAAGCTGGCAGCTGATTTCTGAGCTGCAGACTGGACTTCAAAGAATTGGCCAGCATGACAAAGTCAATGGGAGAGTTGCTGACCCTAAAAGTCTCTCAGTCTGGAGTCTGCAAAAAGTTATTAAGCCATGTTCTGCTTCATGTATGCTACAGTAAAGAAGAGATCACTGTGGCTTCTATGAAAATGAAGCCATGACATGGGTGTAATGGGAGAGTCATCACCAGCCACTGCAGAATGCAGCTTCTCATCTCTGTGGAGTGTGCAGAGCTCTCTGCTTTCATGCTGGTTGCAGGGATGCTAGCATCCTGCTTCACTAGGGGCTGTTTTTGTCTCTGCCTTTGAGTCTCTACCCTATTATTTTTGCCTTTGATGCAGTCTATTTGGACCTACATTGTCACATATTTCAGTGTAGATCCAGCCACAAAGCCTTCTTGGTAACATGGTGTTGAGGAAACCCCATTTTCAAAGTTGTAGGTATGTATCTTAGAGGAAATACTGTGATGCAGCAAGCTGCCATTTGTGATTCTTTGGCTGCAGTAATAAGAAAGGAAGAAGTAGCAATAAATGGATGAAGTGGTAATAATCCTGGTTGCCTCCAAAATGAGAAAGAGTCTAGTTTTTTTAGTCCATTCTTGATGTTTTTGTGTCTGGCAGTAAATGGTCACTGCTGATAATCAAACCTCTGACTGTACATCAGTTATAAGAAACCTGGACCTGAAAGAAGAGTGATTATCTGGAGCACTGGAGTGACCTGACTGCAGAATGTGATAAAACTCTTGGTTCTCCCTTCTGCAGTCAGAGTTACCAGATTTGTGTGGTGTCTTGAGTTATTACACAGATGTTAAAGCCTTTTTTCACAATTTGAAAACCTTCCTCCTTTAGCATGGCTTAGACACTTGCAGTGCCCAGGAACAGTTTAGAAATGATTGCTGGATGGACTTTATCTCCGCTAAGTTAGACATTTAGAAGTGAAGTGCATGTATTTTGGATCCCTTCAGAGAAACATCTTGAATGATTAATCTCGTCATTCAGGGTTTTGGTTGGTTTGGTTTGTTTTTTTTTAATATGCATACACTAGAGGACGGGATAAATCAGCCTCTGGAGATTTGGTGTTCCGTTTCAGCAAATTTATTATTGCACCAGATGATATGAATGTATGATGAGTCACATGTACAATGTTTTCAAAGGTTTTCCATTGCGTAAGCTCTTTATAAACAATTAAGACAACTGCTCCCCTTTGAAAGGGCCTCCTTATGCTGAGTCAGGCAGAAACTTCAAATGCTGTCTGTAAACCATTGTGAGCAACGGATACACTTCCAGGCAGCATGGGGTTTAAAGGGGTATAACAAAGTCTACTCTTGACCCAGCTATGATATGTTCATATCAGAGTTTACTGAAGATGGTCTTCAGTTACAGTAATTACTTGTGAAGTTTTTGCTATCAGCTTTTTTGCATGAAGAGGAAAAGGAAGCTTTTACTAAAGACTTAGTTTTTTTATTCTATTCCTACTTTGTAATTATTGACAAACTAAATTTCTCTGAAGGTGGAGGTGGACGTGTTTGACAACAGAGAATGAAATAATGGAAATAAATTTTGATAGAGAAGCTTTGTTGCAGCAAGATGCTGCTTTCCAACTTGTTTTGAAGATTCTGTCTTGAACTGACACATGAAACATGCAGTCTGCTCTCATTTAAACTCCTGAACTGTCTTTTAAGTGATGCTGATGGGCAACGTGAAGGACAAACCAATTTTTCCTACAGAAGTGCTATAAAATGTTTAGAGCTTTGCTGTACTTCTGCTCTTTGTGCTTGAAAAAACTTGTTTGGAGACTCCTTTGCAAAATTCAAAATCAAGTTGCAGATTGGGGTCCGAACTCTTTATTCCTCATCATGAGGTATTCCTGCGTGCACTTCCTCCTGACAGAGGCACATGATGCTCCTGGGATCCCACTCCCTGCAATTTCTTATAGCAAGAGTAAGAAGGAAGAAGAAAATCTTGTTGCTATCACAAATTGTTACCCCTGTATCTGGGGAACTGCAGCGTCTGTTGGTTGGAATCCTCTTTTACATACAGGTACAGGTGAGAGCCCTGCCTCTGTGGAAAAGATCATAGCCAAAATTGTTTCTTGGTTCCATCAAACTATTCCTTTTAAATTCTTCCAAGCTGGAAAGGGCAGTTACTGTTTTGGTGAAAGGAACCTAGAGATGACTCTTGGACTGAACCAGACTTACAGGGGAAGAGCAGAAAGGACTGTGGAAATGAGCTGCAGCAAAAGACAAAAATCCCTACAAGATGTTTGTGCTGGGGATGGAGGCCTGCCATATGCAAATATTTACATCTTCACAAATCCAAAAAAAGGTCTCTTGCCTGAGAAAGATTATTTGTTAGTTTCTTCAGTTGTCGGGGGGGAAAGCTGGGTTGTGAAGTTTTATTAGAGCCTTTAAATATAGGGCAGTAGTGCCTGAGAACATTATATCTCAAAGACAAATTATATCTCAAGGAATGTTTTCTGCTGTATGTGCCAGGGCTGCAAGAGGAACAACCTTATTGATTAAAGTTAAGAGTGTAATTTTGGTATAGTGAGTGAAAGCAAGAAATGTTACTCTTGCAAGAACAAGTCAAAGAACACAAATGCGAGCCTGTTGAGGAACACTGCAGACACACAGAATAGAGAGGTATTCAAGCACTGGAGCAAAGTGGAAAAGTAAATGAGGAAAAGAAAACAACAGGGATATAAAAACAGGCAGAGTAACAGTAAAGAGAAGTATCTGGCTCCGCTTCTCTTGTGCGCTTGCTGCTGCTCTCGCTCCTTTTAGTTTGGGGCAAACTGAAATTTATTGGACTGCAAGACTGCGGGGCCTCTCGGGGCAACCACTGTGCCATTGCCGATGCAGTAACTAACTGCCCCACATAGGTGATCATGTGTCCTGTATGTTATGATCGATGCATGGTGGTTCTGCCGCAGCAGTTGGGTGAACTGGAGCAGACCCTACCCCAGCCTGCGAGCAGAGGGGGAAAGCCTCTGTGAGCTGTGACGGGCTCCGTGATGGCACACATCTGTGTTGCGCTGGAGATGCTTGTGTGAAACCTTTGCTGGGTTAGCTTGTCCTGTAACTTGGTGCTGGAGGATGCCCAACAGTGTACAGGTGACTGCTGTGCCAGCAGTGCTAGTGCAGAGGGAAGAGGGGGCAGCTGCTCTCCAATGTGCAGCTCCTCTGATACAAAGAGCTAGAAAGGGGGAATATGGGAGTATGGTCAGCAGTGCTGTGGTTCAGCTGCTGTTTGCCAGCAGCTCTGTTGCCTGGTAACCTTTCTGGGAACACTTTTTCTGCACCTGGATTGTGAAAGTTACTAAAAATTATCATGTCAAAGCTGTAGCCATGATGCACTTTCTGACTAGATATTTTTTTTTTACCCCCCTGTGGCCTCTTACTTACCTCCTCTTTAAGAACTATAAATCCTCAGCCCTTTTAGAGTGATCATTGCTCAAAATTGCTGTCAGACAAAAAGCATAGTAGTGATTTCTTCAGAAGGTGTAACCTTTTCTTATTAAATAATAGTCCTCAGCTTTCAGATTAGTTTAATTAAACAACACATTCTAAGTCTAATTCAGCTAAAAGCTGTTTCCCAGATGCTATTTAGCTTGAAACTGAAGGGCTATTCTGTTTTCTGGTTTTCACAAGAGAAAATTCTATCTTCTATTACCCAAAAAGCTTGAGGAGGTTCCTGGGCTATGTCACCTAGTTCTGAATTTCAAAGTTTAGGCAATTTCATTGCCACCAGAAGTGGCAGCCCTTTTTTGAGTGTATTGCACAAGGAGCGTAGTTCCACAAGAAGTCTTGATTATTAAATCAAAATAAGTTTGTTTCTTTCAGAAACCCCAAGTTGCACTGATATCCCAGGACAGGATTGTACTCAACTTGATAACTGATCCAGGGCTGCAGTGAGACTTTCATGTACATGGATATTAAATTACATCTGAGCCGTAGAGCTAGAAAGAAGAATGTTTTTGGGGTTTCCACCACTAGTTATCACTTTTTGACTGCTTGCTGGCCAGAGATCTGAAAGTATTTCCATTTCCAGAGTGGTGTTTCTTACCTGTTAATGCAGGCTGGAAAACAAACATATGAAAACCATGAGATTTTCTTGATTCACTTCTCCAGAAGTGGAAAAGAAACATTAACATTAAAAAGCATTTAATGTTAGATTCTGTTAGAGAAGGGATTGATTGACTAATCTTCTCAAACGGAAACTGATGGATGAAGGCATCTCTGGAGAAACCTTAGAAGCTTTTGATCAAAAAGGCAGCACTGGCATTCTATGCCAGGACCCTAGCAAATGGATTTCAGCAGTTCATATTTGATAGACCTGGGGTATGTGCTTGCTTGGTGGCTTCCTTTAGAGCATTTTCAGTTCTGCAGCACCCAGAGAACTTTTCAGTCAGCAGATTTGAAAGCACAGACCTGGAGTTTCTCAACAAAATGCTTTAAAGCTTTTTTTAAAAATTATTTTTATTTAAGATTTGTCCATATCTAAAGGTCTTTTGCAGAAAAATTCTTTTGCTTACATGAACTTCCCATGAAACCCTGGCAGACTTACTTCAGCTTGTCTACTGGCCTGTGGGTCACAGTTGACACCACTGTGGTCCAAGTCCAGACCTTGACCCAGTCAAATGTAGTCAGAGCTCTGGAGACAGCAGAACTGGGAGATGAAGGATGCACTTGTTCTTGGGAGAAGCAAACCGCTTCATTTTCTTGGAAAAGCACCTACAGTTTCCAGAAGAATAATATTCACAATTTTGCTCCTGCAGGAAATAAAGCATCTTTAAGGCTTTATTCTGATTCAGAAATCTTTTGAAATATAAGAATTTCTCTCAGAAAAGAAGTTACCAGCTTTGTCTAGAAGCCAGTGATATTTGTCTGTATGCTTTATCTCTCTGTATTTGGAATAGCTTTGAGCTAGATATATTACTTGATTTTTAGTCTTACAACTATATAAAATGCTGCCTTAAAAATGATAACTTTCCAGTACTTCTTTCTAGTCCATACTTTGCTTAGGCTGGCTTCATGCTTGTCATAGGACATCAGCCTTGTAAAAATTTACAATGCCATAAGAAGCATCTTCATACTGTTTGGGCTTTGCAGAGGTAGGCTGTTGAGGATATGGTTTGTGGAAAAATCAGTGGAATAAAGGAATGGTTCAATCTGATGTACAATTCTTGAGAAAGATTATAAGGGGGGTGTGTGTGGGGGAGGCTAAGAGGGCCTCTGTCCTGAAAATTTTCTCTGATTTGCTTTTCAAAATGAAAAGATCTAAATGCAAAAAAGATGCAGTTCCTTCTAGTAATGCACATTTCATTCCTTGGTAACTGTTTCCAAGTTGTATTGTTAGTGATGAAAACCAAATCAAAACTCATTCTAGCCTTTGAAATTACTTAACAGTTTTTCCTCTCCTGTTTTAAAGCTTGTACGGGTGGGTTGAATCAGTCTGGATAATGCTTTGTCTGTAGTAACTCCAGTGGCAAGAAGTCTCATGCTGGAATCAGTGGCCTGAACGTGCAGGGACTTCTTGAGCAGGGTTAAACCTATCACAAAGACCAGACTCCAAAGAGCAGCAACCTGTGCCCATTAACTAACTCAAGCATTTGAGTTCCTTTGCTCCCCTGTGCCAGTGTCAGTAGCTCATGTACAGCAGCAACAGAGTAGATGATAGTTGCACAAATTCCCCAGCAGTTTAATGGCATGTGTGCAGTGAGATTGTAGGGGCTTTTTTTGCCTTGCCTGCTTTAGCTCCATCTGTGTTTCATACTGGAAATCTGCAGCTGTATGGATGTTTGCAAAGAATTCCTTGGCAGCATGCTGTCAAAAACCAGCCAGTGAAAATTACGCTTTGGATGGAGGAATGGTCCCATCTCTCTGAAATTACTTGTTTTCTTGATTTCATCGTGCTGAGTCCAGAAGGAGCAAAATTAGTGGCTAGCAGTGTTTCTGCTTTAGTTTAATTGAAGAGGTCACTCAAAAAAAATCTTGTGTGGTTCAAATGATTTTCGCATTTAAGTACATCTTTTCTTTTTCCTATCTCCCAAGTGCATGGAAAGCATTTTGAATTTAGTGCCAAAATTTATCTTTTTGCTAACATGCAGACATGCACCTGAAAGTGAGGTTTTTGATATTCTGAAGGGTAAGGTGAGAGTGTGTTGAACAAAGAGAAACTGTATTTGACTGTGGATGAGTGAATTTGCATCAAAGTTGTTTTATGTCTCTGTTCGTGAAACAAATTTCCTTTTTCTAAAAGCTGTCTAGATTTTAAAAGAACCTTTACCATCTTCTTAATCTAGTGATCCATGTTTGCAGTCAACTGATAATTATTCACAGAAGAGACTTAGAACACAGACTGAAGGGCTTTTCAAAAGGGAGGCAGGAACATGTTTCTGTCTAAATTCAGGTAAAACTTGAACTTACTGTTATGTAATGGCACAGATATTACATGTCATACTTATGTAGTAGCAGAGGTCTCTGACAGTACCATGGCACAGCAGAAATCATGATCTTCTGCTTCAAAGGTGACTGCAATTTTAACTTCTGACCAAGGTTTTCTAATGGACAGGGTGACCCTGGGTGAATCACTGCACTGTAAGTCTCACACCTTGGCAAGTCTCCTATACAAAATCTTTTTCAGGAGAAATTAAGTAGAAAAACATGTAAATACTGATCTATAAATAAAAAACCATCAAGAACAGAATCTGATTAAAGGTGAATGAGGCAGACAAGCCTCAGTCTCTGTGTTCCCAGGGTCTCCTGAGGGCTGGGTTATGTGATTTTTATCACAGATAGAGGGGAAGCTGCTGGTGTCTAAGCTGTGCTAGGGCCTCAGCCTTCAAGGGGTGTGGGAGCAGGACTTGAGACAAGCAATGCCTGCTGCAGGGGGGGCTGACTCTGCTCCACAAAAACCCGCCTGTTGCTAATCCCAAATGCAGTTCCCAGGCACCCACAATTCAAAATGCATATATATAAAAACCTGCAGCGTAAGCTGGTACCCAGTCTGCAGCCCAAATGTCATGTTGTCAGACTGATACTGGAAAGTGGATTATTTAATGTAATGTTTTACTATCCCTCATCAAATCAAACATGGAATTTTGTATTTACTGACTGTCCAGCTTCCCTGGGCTGAAACACTCAGCAGAGAAATCAAGTTTAAGTATTCATCTGTAATTGTATTTCTCTTCTGTGCAATTGTGAAGATTAATTGACAATCTTCTGTCCCATCGGGGACACTTCACCCTCTCCCTTTGGGCAGTGTGAATGGGTGAACGGCCCTCTTTAGTCCCCTCACAGTTGTTTCCTATGACAAGAGTGTTTGTGCTGTCTGTTTTCAATCTGTGAAAATCCATGGGTCTTTGAAGTTATAGTGAACAAAGTATTCTGGGACATCAGTGGTGATTTCAGGACACGGGGACATGGGGGAAATCTTTAAACAACCTGGAGTTTTGCTGACTTCCCCCCCCCCCCCAGTGCTTCAAACTGAGGCTTAAACTGATACCAACTTTTTATCATGGTATGTCATTTGTTTTCCTTGGTGTGGAAAAAATATAAAACCAAGGAGGCAAAGCAAGGAGGAACAAGTGTGATGCTAAATATATTAATACCTACTATAGAAGCAGCTTTCCTCCTTCAGGATTAATTTTGCCAAGATATAAATGTGAAGCACTTGTGAAATGAGTCACTCAATTTGCCCATGCTAAATTAGTTGGTTAAACTTAGGAAAATGAATTTTATGTTTACTAATGTAAATTTACCTATGACGACTTTTGCTAAAGAATTCGGAATGACATTACTGGTGGCTACTTTGGAAAACATTTCTATATGTGACTTTGAGCTGTTTTTGGCTGGGATAGAGTTAATTTTCTGCATAGTAGCTAGTATGGGACTATATTTTGGATTTGTGCTGAAAACAGTGTTGATAATACAGGGATGTTTTAGTTACTGCTGAGCAGTGCTTACACAGTCAAGGCCTTTTCTGCTCCTCACCCCAACCTCACAAGCGAGTAGGCTGGGGGTGCACAAGAAGCTGGGAGGGGACACAGCTGGGACAGCTGATCCCAACTGGCCAAAGGGATATTCCAGACCATAGGATGTCATGCTCAGCCTATAAAGCTGGGGGAAGAAAAAGGAAGGAGGGCACACGCATTCAGAGTGATGGTGTTTGTCTTCCCGAGTAAACGTTTGATTGTTGTAGTTTAACCCCAGCTGGCAACTAAGCCCCACACAGCCACTCACTCAATCCCTGCCCCTGGTGGGATGGGCAGGACAATCAGAAGAGTAGAAGTGAGAAAACTCATGGGTTGAGGTAAAGACGGTTTAATACGTAAAGCAAAAGCCACGCACACAAGTAAAGCAAAACAAGGAATTCATTCACCACTTCCCATTGGCAGGCAGGTGTTCAGCCATCTCCAGGAAAGCAGGGCTCCATCATGCCTAGTGGTTACTTGGGAAGACAAACACCATCACTCTGAATGTCCCCTTGCCTCCTTCTTCCTCCCCCAGCTTTATAGGCTGAGCATGACATCCTCTGGTCTGGAATATCCCTTTGGCCAGTTGGGATCAGCTGTCCCAGCTGTGTCCCCTCCCAACTTCTTGTGTCCCCCCCAGCCTACTCACTTGTGAGGTTGGGGTGAGGAGCAGAAAAGGCCTTGGCTCTGTGTAAGCACTGCTCAGCAGTAACTAAAACATCCCTGTATTATCAACACTGTTTTCAGCACAAATCCAAAACATAGCTCCATACTAACTACTATGAAGAAAATTAACTCTATCCCAGCCAAAACCAGCACAATGATTTACAGGGCAAGTAGCTTGTACAAGTGATGGCAAATGCAGGTGATTTTATTTTGCCTTTCTTGCTGACTGGAATAAGGTCACTTTGACTCCATATGATATTGGTTTGGATTAATTACAAACTTTCCATACAGTCCTCCATCCTTGAGACACCTAGTGTGGTAAGACTTTTGGATTTAGTGTGATTGATACTAAAAAATAAGGACATTCATAGCAGCTTTTTCACTTCAATCAATAAAATCACACCCTTCCTTGTTCTTCTGCTTGGCTACAGCATGCAGATGGCCTAGAGTTTGGGAGAACTATTTTAGAACTGATGAACATCTCAAATAATTATTCTAAAACAGGGTGTTGTTGCTGTACATCGCTGTGGTGGTTGGGCATGTGACAGTGGTCTTGCACATAACAGCAAATCTGAAGGGTCAGGGAATCAGTGCACCAGGCTGTCAGTTCCTTCCTACATCTGATTAGCTCCTCTTTTCTTCAGGCCATCTCTGTCTCCCTACCGTAGCAGCATTCCATGAGCAGTGGAGTTTGTGTCCATTTTTGATTTTGCTGCCTAACAAGGGAAAAGGAGTAGACCCTTATCTTTGTTCCTGACAACAAAATAACATTAGCATTTTTGAGATAACTCGCAAAAATAAAACAATGCACTGTCATAAAGGACTTTTTTGTAATGCTTCTGTCAATTATTGTAGAATCACAATATTTCATTATATTATTTCATTTCCAAAATAAAACGGTTGCTTTTTCAGGTTAGGTTCAATGTTTGTTATATGAAAAGTGTTTAGCATCAATGGACCAAAAAATTCATGTAAGCCATCCAAGGTATCAGAATTTCTAGAAAGAAAAATGATTACTAATTGCGGATTTTTCCTAACCTACAGAAAATTCTATTTTTTAATATATTCAACATAATTGCTCATTATGTAAGTATGTTAAAATGTACAACACCCTTATCATGTCATCTTTCATTGAATGTCATGCTGTGAATTACAAATCTGTTAATGTAGATGTAGAACTTGCACATTCCAAAGGCAAAGATCTATTTTCTATTCCAAGTCTTATGAGACCATCTGTGACTGCCAGTTTGTAAGAAGTGGATAGGAGCAATACATGCTTCCATGCAGGTTGTACACAAACTCTGTACTCTTTCTAACTACTGTAACATGCAGTTTGTCAGCTTTAGAATGCCAACCAATTTTTTGTCTTAAGTTATGATAATTTATGCAGTATTTATGTACTGAAGCTTTTCCATAACTGCTTTCTGACTAAGAAACCATTAGGAGCCCAAATTATAAAAATCATAATTAACTGGGTATGTGGTATAAGCTGTCTAGCAGCGATCTCTTTATGCAAGAGATGTGGTCTGCCTTACAAATGAGGATTTAATCATCAACCCTATACTAGATTGGTACAGGGGAGAGAATCTATCACTACAGGTTAATTGGATGTAATGGGGGCTTTTTGACAATGGAACTGTCTCAGCAAGAAGTGTGGTGATGTGCTGCTGCAAGGATTACGCTGACAGAAACCCAGGTGTGAAGCAGAGGAGTCCTAGGGTGATAAAGAGCTCTGCAATTCAGTCGGGACTGAATTCAGTTTTCTGGGACTGAAAGGGGTTAACTGGCTGCATGGGGACTGCTGCCTTGCATAACCTACTTGTACTGCAATTGTTGTCAAGCAGGTACTGACATCAAACTGCTCAGCAACCAGAACTTGCAGAGAAACTGGCTTTTTGGGGTTTTATTGGTGTGTGTGCATTCTTTTTGTGGCTTTTTTCCTTTCCTCTTCCTTTGGAGGACAGAATTATTCTTTTCAGAGTGAGGCTGATGCTACCCATCAGTGGGGGGAGGCCAATTCAGCAAGGACACAGCTGGAGAAAGCCCTGAGGGATTCTGGCAAGGTTAGACCATGTTCTCTCTGAGTCCATCCATGGATACAAGTGTGCTGCTTCTGTCAGTTGGTATTTATTTTTTGTCTTTTCTGCTTTCACCACATTACAAAGTTGCAGTGATCCTATGGATTGTCTTGAATTTATGAAAGTCAAAGTACATGGAGATTTTTAAAGCAAAAGATGGTTTAGGCTGTCATGGCTGTCACCCCGTCCAGCATGTGTGTGTCTTGGGGAAGACCAGTGCATGCAGCAGTACCTAAAGCTATCTGAAATTATGCTGTTTTGTTAGTTTGAGGCTCCTCTTTTTCCTGTAGGACAGAATGGTCTGTGTCAAACAAGGTGTGCAACAGCATCCATTTTGTCAGACCTGGACTAAGGATGACATGCTGGTCTGGGACATAAACTGCTGTGTTACCTAGTTGGATGCTGGGGAAGCTAGTGATCCTGTGATGATGTAGGCTTGTGAAGATTGGGTAAATAACTGGTGAATGGCTAAATAACTCCGGTCTGAGACACATACGTGCCTGGGACAGAGGCAGAGAGCAAAGCCCAGCTTTGCACGAGCTTCCTGATAAGGGGCAATGAGCAAAACCCATTGATGGACTTTCTGGGGTGGTCACTGTTTAGGGCACCAGGGAGGATGGGAAGCAAATCCTTTCTCTGCTGTAAGCTTCTTCTGGGCTTTGGGGAAGTCATTCTTTTTGCTTCAGTTCCTCTGGAACACGAGTGCGGGGCCCTGCCATGAAAGGAGGTCTGCTCAGATACTTGGGTGAGCTGCTGCAGAGTCACATTAAACAATTCTTTGGCATGAATGAGTCTTTGCCAGGCTCTGTCTTGATTCATTGACTTGCTTGGCCATGGCTCTGTATGTAGTTGCTCCTTAAAGTGTCCTTGCAATTCTTTGTGAAACTAGAAGTATAATATTATGGGTTTTTATATATATTTTGTATTTTTTATATGTATAAATCTTATATAGAAGGAAGAAGCAAAACTTTCCTGAAATGTCTTCTGGCTTAAAAAAAAGAATCTCAATAGAAAATGTGACTTGTCTGGATGTCTCACTGAAATCGAGCATTTTGGTTTTTAATCAGGATTTTTTTTCATCTTTTCATTGTGTCTTTTCTTGCAGCTTGAGTTAGAATCTGTTTCTGCTTGACCTTTTTGGTGCCCAACCTTGCAGAGAATGAGCAACGCCTGTGAGAGATGGAAAGAGTTAATGTCTCAAACATTGTGGTGGGGCAAGTTCTGCTTAAAGACAAACCCTGCACAGCAAGGAACCAAGGTGAAAAGCCCATCAGCTCAGACATCAGCAACAGGAGGGGGAGGGCGTGCTGGAGGGTGTGCAGCTCCCTGTTCTGATAAGCTGTTCTGATACAAAGATCAAACAACGGCCCTGTCTGCAGGGAAGGAGAAGTTACTCCACAAACGACCCCCAAGCCCAAAGGCTCACAAACTGCTCATTAACCTGACGAGTTCGTGTGCCAGCCCGAAGGAGGAGCAAGGATGATAAAAGGACACCAACTGAAGCCCACCAGGCAAGCAAGCCCACCGGGACTGGACCACTCGGCTGACTGAACCAATGCTGGACCCAGGACCGGTGAAATCTTTCTCTCTTCCTTTTTCTCTCTCTGTCTTCTTCTCTCTTCCCTTTTCCTCTTTCACAATCCCTACACCTCATCCATTTCAAGACATAAACCGTTGACCAAGTCTGAGACTAAGAGTGGATCCAGCTGCCCCTAGACCCTTCTCTGAGGAGGAGTCTGGAAAGCAAGGGGGTCTGGTCTGAACTTCGTGACTCAACGGGAGGGATCTCCTTATTCCCTGAAGTGATGTATATGGTTACACGGTTTACAGAAGTAGGTTTATGCCAATTCCTGTTGTGAGAAACCCTGTCACCTAATACCATGCCTCCCCAGTTCAGTTTGCTTCTGTCATGAATAAAATCTTTAACTGATCGTTTGGTGTCATTTCACCTTAATTTAGCCTTGAGGGAATTTCGAATTAAACAGGACTCCCTGGTCTGTCGTCTGGGTCGTGACAACGCCCAAGAGGCAGGCTCTCATTCTGACTTACCAAGATGTCCTGAGTGCGATACTTCTCGTTGTTGCCGAAAAACTCGGAATAAAGAACTTATCAACACCAATTTAGTGTAGATAAGCAGACACTTCTTTATTGACGGCGGGTGCGCGGTTGAGTCCTCTCACGAACCACGCACACCTGAACACCAAAATCATACACCTTATATTGAACTTATTAATACATATTCATTAGATTCCCGAGAAATGTTATGCATATTTATTAGATTTCTGGAAAGTTATTAGCATATGTAAATGTCCTTTACGCAGGCGCATTGAAGGTCTCTGGTGGTCTTCTAGAGTCCTCTGGTGGTCTTTCATAGTCTTCCTCACTTGTCCGCTTCTTGACCTTCTTTAGGTGATTCTGCGCAGTTTGGCCCTTGGCAGGTAACTAACTGTTTCTTGGCAGATAACTACAAGTTGCTTCATTTGACTCTTCTCAGTTCCCATTAATCTGAAATTCTGACATCTTATGCATTCTTCTAGGTTATAATATACTCCTACAAATAAACACTATATCCAAATTATCTTAAATCTTAAGCTTCTTATCTAAGTTCTAAATGTTCCTACTAGATGATTTTAACCAATTCCTCTGGCCCTGGTACAGGGCTATACAGAGGATTTCACAGCAGCTGTTGCTTGTTGGTTAAATGTGTAAAATGCAATAGATATATAATTTTTGCTAAAATATTTCTTATAATTCTATATTCCTATTAAAATTGAATATGATTAATTCTAACTAATAACAAATCAATAACAAATCAGTAACATCATGACACGCAGCCCAGCAAACTGAGTAATCTTCTATAAAATAAATGAAAGTCATGAAACTAAGCATCTTTAGTGCAGCTACATGAAAATATTTGAATTACAAGTACACTTTTGCAGAAAGATATAGTCGGGTGGTTACAGAACACTTGCTTGACCTGCCACCTGGCAGAAGAGCTGTGTTTATCCCCCAGCCTCTCCATCTGAATGCAAGAGGTCTCTTGTTGCCTATCATGGTTCTAATTTTGCTGGGGAAAAAAATGAAAAATCTGTGTCAATGATGCCATAGTCGAAACTATTATGAACTGTAGGTTTTTTTGAGCATTTCTTGATCAGTGTGGGTTGCCATAGATAATAATAGTATCTTACCACTTTGTGCTGTGCAAGATTGCTGTCAGATTCTAAAGACTGTCTGGTGTTTGTGAGGGGTTAGCAAACAAAATTATCTCAGTGCAGGCTAAGTGAGGTAAAGACGAGCTTAAGGTGCATTTTACTTGAACACTTCACCAAACTTCAGTTAAACCTTTTTAATGATTAAAAAACCTGACCTATCACCCTCTTACGTATTCCAGACCATGTCCTGTCTGTCCATCCAGCAGCAGCTCTTCTCATCTGTGGGAGTGGTATTTGCTCTGCCTTCACCTCAAAAAAATCCACAAATGTTTGAAGCGTTGATGGGTTTCTGTTCCTGTGATTGTTTTTTTTTTAAATCAAATTAACTCCTGAGCTCTGCATTATAGCCTGTCAATGGGCCTGCCTTCAGAAGCGGTTATAAATCATGCATTTCTTTTAGCCTCATTTCCTGAGGCAATTAAATCTTATTCAAGCACATTGTCACTCTGTCCCTATGTGTTCACCTGATAACTTTTTAACCCCTTGTTAGATTTTGGTAAAATCTGACAGAGATAGATATCTAACTTATGGAATTCCTCCAGATTTTATGAAAACAGATGGCTAATTGAAGGAAAGCAACCCAATTAGTGTCTGGAAGGGAAATGTTTCATCATGTGCTTAGCCCTTGAGTTCTTCAGAGAATTTACACGAAAGAAGTACAAATAACCCAAATAGAACAAAGATTTCGCTAGTGCCAGCAATGTGTTACACATCAGGGAGTCCAACCACAAGGCACAAACCTACTGGCATTGTTAGTCCTGCAGGTCATGCTTTCTTGTTTCCATTAACTATTTCAATAAAAACAAACAAAACTAGTTAGGAAGTTGATTTAAGATTTGTATTTCCACACCAGCTGTTTCTTTTACACCATTATTTTTGTATTATTGTAGTAAAAATAAGCTTGTATAAAGAAGTGAGGCAACTAATGTTGTTAACTGTCTTGTTCAGTTTGGGATGGATTTCCTTAGTGTGAGTGTGTGTGGAAGGGGGCAGAGAGCTCTTGTCCTGGGCTTGGAATTGGTCTTGGGGCAAATTCAGCTTTGACCCAGCTTTGAGCAAGAGATTGGACTAGATGACCTCCTGAGATCCATTCCAAACTTACATGTGCTATGGATTATAGCTTGATTATTTTTTTAAAATTGTAATTAGTCATTATAATTCTACCCTCTTGTTCCATCTCTCTCTTTTTCTTTCTCCCTACCTCCTATTGCAAAAATCAACCTGTGTTTTTCTTCCAACACCCCTCCCCTCCCAACCCAGCATGGACCAGCATCTGTGCTCTCCCAGAACACTTCTGTGAAACTTGTGCTGCCAGGCTAGTGCTATTTAAAGGACTTTGAAGACTCTGTAAAATTACAAGGTGTCATTTCTGATACAGTCGCAAAGACACATTACGTCTGGCAACTACTAGCTAGCAGGAAACAGAGGAACACTTTTTACATTCTTTTATAGCGTGTGGTTTCAGTACTAATGTTTGAACCACCTCTCATTATATTCTTGTAACTGCTCTTGTACGGATCTAGCTGCTTTCATCTGGGCCCCAGATAAGGAGATGTCAAAGATAAATTAGTCCCTGTAATTAGGTGCTGTATCTGGATGCCTGACCTAGCTGGTGGAATAGTAGCTAATGCATGAGGATTGTAAAAGTGTGTACTAATCTAAGAAACAAGTTTCTTGATATAACTGCAAATTGTTCACCTGACAGGGAGAGGAGCAGAGCTCAGAGAGGATATTTAAGTGTACTTCTGGGGACATCGTGCTGCACAGCTTGCTGCTGTGCTATTTTGACAAATCACCTATTCAGAAAAGGGTAAGCTTTGAAGATGCTCCGTGGAGCTGGGATCACAATTTTGCTAATCTTATTTATGTTTCTTTGACAGTAGCTATAAAATTACATCAGAAGCCATAACTTTACTTCAGGTTTGGACTCTATAATGGTGATAAGACCAAAATGATGTTCTTTATTGCCACTGAGACAAAATGAAGTTTTTCACAGAATTATGCTTAGTGATTAAATCTCTTTGGGAGACAAGGGGCTTTTTAATTGATGAAAAATATGTTATATTATTTCAGAGAAGGCAAAATGAGTATAAGCAGTAGAAGAACATGGACCATAAAGAGTTGGGAAATATTGTCTCCCTTATTTAAAAATAATTTTCCAGTATTTGTTACAGTTGAACTGTACTTTTTGTCATAACTTTTATGACATGAAATACATCTTAAGCTCTCTTTCCAGGGCTCAGGAGATGTTCTGCATGTTTGGTTGGAAAAGTATGGTTAAGGTCATTTTAGACTGATATGGAATTAGTCCATATAATAAAACTGAACTGCTGAAACCATGCAAGTTTTGAAACACATTTCACTATTTCTGAATCTTTCATCAAATGTTGTGAATGGCTTCTATGCTTCACTTTACTAATGAAAAAACCTTTACTTGGGATTGTACTGCCATGATGGCTCAAAATTTGACTCCTGGCTGGTCTAGATAAAAAAAAAAGTGAAAAAGAGCACTAAAAATCTGAAGAGTTTCAACCCATGCTGCCATGCTATCCTTCATTAAATAAACAGGCTTCTAGCCAAAAAAGCACTAAATGGTCCCACTCCTTTTGTTTTCTGTATGTAAATCTATTTCAGAAAGACAAACACAGCTTTTTTTTTCAGCAGACAGTTATTTAAACAAATATCACCCTGGGGGAAAAAAAATACTTTGACCATTCTCTTGCTGCCTTTACTGGAGAGAGATAAATCCATTAAGAAACATCTCAAAAACAGGGGACTCTGAGAGGACATTTGTTTTAAACATAACTATTCCTTTCAGATATTTGCAGTTTCATCAAACTGTGCTTAATCTACATGTCATAAAAATTATAGCTTTGCTTCTTCAGGTCTCAGACCAGTCTCTGGAACAATGCAATTTACTTATCCACCACAGCTACCCAAATCTTGTACCCCCAGATGCTATTCAGTGCCCTTTGCTATTCATGGAGGTTGGGTAGTAGTTCTGCACTCCTCATGGCCTCTGCCTCAAATAGAGGCTATTTTGATAGAGAAGGGAAGGAAAAGTGACATGTTTGTGAAAGTGTTGTTCTGTTTCAGATGAGAAGGCAGTAAGATTGGGCATTGAATTTAGAGAACAGCAGCATTATCTGTAAGCACATATTTTCCAGTGCAGACCGTGTGTGACAAAGGGGTTCTGGAAAAAAGTAATTGCCTTGCTTTTTTTCTTAGCTCCTCATACTCTTTGTGGAAGAAGCAGTTTATTTCTCTCTCTTGTTGTCCACTGAAATAGGTAGTGCAAAGTCTCCAAAAGAACTCACAATAACTCCATCTCAGAAAAGCCCTTCTGCCCTGTTCTTTTACCTGCTTGCTTCCTTTGATGTATTTGAGCACAGTTACTGCTTCCAGATCTTGTCTTGGTTAACCACCATTGGATTGTCATTGCCTGGTGTTTTCTAATTCCTCTTGGTCTCTCGCTGCCTCTACCTGTGCTGGATTTTGGGCTTTCCTGAATATGAACATTTTTTTGTTCTGTCTGCATCTTGTGTTGTGCATGATTATATTCTGTATTACAATACAAATAAACAGAATATTAATAATTACATTGAAAGGAGCCAAAGAAGAAGAGGTTGTGAATAGGACTGCTTATTATCTTTCAGCTCTATGATTTTGTTTCTTTTCTCAACCTACAGAACTACCTCTGCAATTAAAGCAGCCACTATATTCAAGAAGTGTTTGAATGGAAAATATTTTGGCATGTCATAAGAGAAGTGACACAAGTGCTATGAAAGGTTTGATGATGGTGCTATTCTGCAGTGTATTCATGCCTCCAAGGACCATCAATTTCTCTGACAAATATTAGAACAATGAGCCTGTCACAAGAGGCATGTGCAGTGCTAGCAAAAATATTTTTCATCCTAGGGTTGATGTCTTCAGAAAGCGTTGGTGTGTCTTCTGTTTGACATACTTCACTGTTTATGATGTGAGTATGTAGAGATTGCATCTTAGGTTAAAACAGACTGTTGAATGTGCAAGTGTTTTAGGCACCTTGAGAAAATTGTCTCCAGAGGTCTCCACTCCAACTTCCACCCCCTGCTCCTCTAGGCATGATGCTTTCAGCTCTGTTTGCTGCGTATGCACCCCATGTCCCAGTCAAGCTGGTCATTGCCATCAGCAGGCATTGCCAAGCAGCTGCAGGAGAGAAAAGGTGTTGAAGGTGGCAGAACATGGCTTGGAGCCAGAGAGAAGAGAGAACAAGGATGATATGGAGGGACACCATAATGTCCTGCCATTGCACCTTGAGGCTGGAATGATTTCCCACGAGGTCCAAATCTGAGGATAGTTTTGTGGTATGGCTGTCCATGATTCTACTCAGTCCCTCCATGCCACCTTGCACCTGTCATGATGTCCAAGCATTGGTGTCCATTTGCTGTAAGCAACCATGAGAGCTTATCATACGGACTGCTAATGAGAACAGTGTCTGGGGGAAGAGCGGCTGGGGCAGAAAGAGTGTGGCTTGGCATTGAGAACAAAAAGGATAACTAAACTGAGGATAAGGTTGTAATGTGAAAAATCAGGCTTTCATTCCAAAAAGGTTCTCAGAAACATTCACATGTATGCCATTAGTTTACTAGTATGGTACTTGTTGGGCAAAGGCAGTCATGCTTTCTATGCTGTAAAGAACTACGTCTTAATATTGCGCTTCCCTTTGAGAAGGCAGGGTCCGAGAAGGTAGCTTGTAGGTATTGCCAGATCAGATCACCTGGGATTCACCTGATAGAGTGTCTTCTTTCCAGGACAACTGTAGACAAAGAGGCCTTGAAGCCTGGGAGCTGGTATTTTCCAAAATCTGTCAACATTTGCTGGTTTAGATCTTGCTGTTCTGGTGATCCTTGCAGTGCCCTGTCTCTCTCAAGGTCTTTTAAATTTTCTAATCTGAGTGATATCTTGGGATAATGAGTTTCACAGTTAAATTGCACTGTGTAAAGCAGTATTTTTGTTTATCAAGTTAAAATTTCACTTTGAGTGAATGTCACGTCTGTCTTGAGTCCTGGGACATGAGGAACAGAAGACACTCATCCAACAATACTTTAAATTGGCTAAGGTGATCTAGAAGTCATGAGAGTGAGCCTCTACAGTTACATGCATTAGTCACCTTTTGAAGTGCTATTTAGGAAAATTTACTTTTATTTGAAATCCTGCAGATAATGCTTTAGCCAGCATCTTATTTCTTCTAATTATTTTGACTAATGACAACACAACGGGGCCTGTAGGATAGAATAATAAAAGCATCTTCCAGCATCTGCTACTTGTCCCCTGCTTCAATAGCATGAATTGATCATGACTCTTTTGGCAATCAGAATTGCAGCTCCTATGTAAAATCAGAGAGTGGAAAGTTGAGTTGCTCTGTTGCTGCTTTGTTTTTTTATTTTCTTTTACTAGCCTGATTCCTGAATCAACCAGGGCCAGTTCTCTGCCATTTTCATGTCCCTGTGCCAAAGGCAAAAAAAGATATGAAAGTGGAAGCTGTGCTTTTTCAATGTATAATCCCTTAATTTGGATGCTTTGCACAGTTTTGAAGATAAAAGGCTTTAGCGCATGTAAGTATCTTGTTCTAGGTTACTCTCCTTTTTGGAGATTTCATTAAGTAAGTAATTATATTAGCCACAGGTCTCCTGACTCCTGTTTCTGGCTCTGTCACTTTTGCATCTAGGTAACAATAGTGAAGAATAAACAAATAAACATAAAGATAAATTTATTCCTCTCTTGATCTGTTTACCCTACCATAAACATGTTGAAAATGTATGGCAATTAATTATGGTTTGTTTGTTTGTTTGTTGTCTTTTTTTCTTGTTAAATAGCTGTTAGCACCCATGAGTTTGATCCTTTTGTAGATTTCTTACTGCCTGTGAGATTTTTTTTCAGTTTTTTTTTTTCCAGTTTTTTTTCCCTTCTCTTCTGACATGTGGTAGTGCAGAAGAATGGGTTAGACTTAATCCTAGTTATTTTCGCAGTTTGAAGTGAACACACATGCACAGAGTAACTGCATACTGTTATGATGCTGAGACTCCTCCTGTCATGGTGGCTATTTTAAAACATGAGCCATAATGGCAACGTGGGCATCGAACAGGTTGGGAAAGAGAATTTCCCATGAATCTAGCATCATTGTGTATTTTGCTTCTAACCTGCCTACATAAAATACTTAGTTTTTCTGTGAGAGCTGCAAGATGAGCCTCATCAGCTCTGAAACTTCCACCTTTAGGAGTTTATGATGGGCCATTTCTTCCCATCTAATTAACAATTCTGTTACCTCAAACTACTCATTTTGCTTCTAATGTTTATGTAAGTCAATAGTACACAGGAGCCAGAAACCAGTTTATCATCATTGCTGTGCTGTATGGCTGCCTGAAGGTACAGAGCCTGACTATCAGTCGCTGCCTGGGGACAAGATTTTACATAATTTTAGAAACACAGTTTTAAGGCATCTCAGTCCGTAGTTGTTGTGGGGATCCTAAAACTAGCTTTCCTGCAAAACCACCCCAGACTCCTATAGGCTTAGGAACTGTATAGAATAACTGGGAAAATGGATTTTCATTATGGATGTGAACTCACTGGTCTAAATAAATGTTAATACCCAGAACTAGAGATGGAGTGTACAGATTTTTTAATAGGAAAAGAAGATATACAGCCAATATTGTTGTTCTTAGTGGGCTTTTTTTTCATGGAACTTCTTATTAAAATAATTTAAAAAATAATTTTACCATGGAAAGGTAATAGCTTAAAAAACCCCAACAAACCTACACAAACCGCCCCCTCAACCAAATATTCAGTATCTTCAAAATAACTTCAATCAAAATTTAGATTTAAAAGTATTGTGTATAGCCTCTCAGAAAATGTTTAAAACATAGTTTCATCAGATTTTTGTTCCACAAAATTTCACTTACACCATAAGAAAAACAGAGCAGTTTTTAAAATGGAGAAGTCTGTCAGCTGAACAATGGTGGTGGTTGACTCCCCTGACTGTACTCTCTCGCTGGTACTCCCTGCCATGCTTATGTGCTCATCTCTTAGACTCCTTGTATTTTATCTGTCTTTAGTACTTCTGTATTGCTATCCGCTGCATCTTTCACAACCCGTTCTCAGGCTAAGAGTTTTCATAGTTATTTACGTGTCATACTGAAAAAACAGTACCTAGGCCATGTATGTCACCTGGGTTTATTGTCATTGATTTAGGTAGGGCTGCGCTTGAAGGAGGGTATTACTCAGATATTCATAGATTAATGTGATGTTCTGTTTTCTTCCTTTGTTGCATGACCCTCAGGAGAAGGCCCATGGGGTGATAGCCAACGTTTTTGGGCTCAAATGTTATGGCCAATTATCTTACCTCTTCTGCGAAGTATGTTTGTGATAATATTCCACTTTACAGAGATGGAAGTAAGTACCTGTTGGTCTTGCATCACCTGACCTACAGCATCCCTCTACTGCAGCAATTTGTATGTCATTTCACTCAGCTGAAGCTCAAAATTAACATAAAAGTCATTTTCAGAGGTTGGTGCCCTCAGTGTCAAGCTTTATATCATCATTGCAGTAGTACAGCAAAAAATGGAAACCTACCAAAGTGAATTAATCATCTGAAGTTTATTCTTTATATATGAAAAACAAAATAAAATTTTTAATCCCTTAACATTGTTTCTTTCTACCTCTGTAGAATCCATGTGTGTTCTTTAAACATCCCGATGTAATGACTTTCAGGGCTATTGGATTTTTACTTCTGTAGTTCAGTCTCAGGTGAACAGGAAACCCCGAGTCTTCTGCAGTCCTTAAAGCAAAACCTACATTAGAAATGGTTTTCAAAGACTTGCAATAGTGTCCCTGTTGCTGTATTGCAGAACTGTTGTGAGCGAGGAACCCTTGAGCTGAAAGTGTCAATGGCTCTGGAGTGTGTCTGTTGTAGGGCATATATACCTTGTGCACATTGCCCTTCAGAGACTGTGCACAGTGACAAAGAGATCATGCTATTGGGTTGTTTGGTGCTATACAGAGAAGGTGCACAATATATGTTTTCTTTGTTGTTGTTGTTCAGGTACTGTACTATACTTTTTCAGCTCAGCTGCAGGTTCTGATGTGACTTTGGACACATTACTTCTTCTGTTCCTTCATGTCCTGTCTATAATGAGAGGGTGATAATTCTTCCTCTGCTTATTTGTCATTCACTTAGTTTGTAAGGTCTATGGGGAAGTAACGGTGTCTTGCTTTGCATGAATAACAGAGCAGGGTTTTGGTCTCACCTGTGACCCTAGCTGCCATTATTAAGTGGTAAAAAGTACAGTCTCTATTGCAGGTGCTTTGCTTTATTTTTTTCTTTATTTTTTTCATAAAATTTTCCAGAATGTATCAAAGGAAATCAGGAGAATATGAAATGCTTAGTAACTATTAGAGTATAGGGGGCTATGATGGATTCTCTCTTAGTACGTATTTTTAAAAGGATTTTTCTGAAACAGTCTGATTCTTTAGGGATTTTGGTCAGGAGGTCTGATGCTCTTCATTTGTTGCAGAAGCTGAGGCCAAGAGCTGATGGTGGTGCCTTTTGGATCTATGCCCTGCGAGTTGGCATGCATGGCAGCACCAGAGGCTGGATGGGAGGGATTATTTAGCAGTGGTTGCTATGACATATGACATATGCTGCCATAAATATGGGCTGGATTCAATGTCACAGCAAATTCTGCTATTGTAATCCAACTAGCTATCCTGAACATCAGAGCTTTGGGGTAAATAAGAACTAGAGATGAGTTGGCACAGTTCCTGAGGCATGTGAAACCCCCAGTGTGTTGCACCCAAAGCACTATGTTAGAGGACTAGCATTAAGCTTCCTAATTCAAGCACGTAAAATTTAGTAAATGCCTCCCCCTTGTGCATGTGCATTAGGATACAGCTTGTATTGTGTGGTCTCCTGCTGTGTTTTGCAGAGGGGCAGTGTCTCACTCCCTGCTCAGGAATGAGTTAACTTCATCTGGGGCTGAACTGGGGTTTTGCAGGAGTCTGTGGCTGCTGATCCTGAGCTTCTGTTGTTGCAGAATTCTGAAGGCATCAATGACTGCAGAGTTACAGGAGGAAAAGGGAGGATCTTAAACATCTTCTGATCTGAGTTGCAATTTTTTAGTTGCCCTGAGATTTCGTCGAGAGTTTGATATTTGGGAAGCTGACTCAGCTGATATTTGGGGAGTTTTTGAAATATGCAGAGGAAGAAAAATAAAAGATAAAGAGCAAATCTCAGCTCTTTTTTGTTCTTTTTTTTTTTTCTGGTAATGTATGGCACTTTACATTGTCTGGGTAGAATACTTCTGTTTATCTGGAATAGTCTTTATCACAAGGATGCTACCAATATCTGCAGAAGGTCCTTGAAACCAGATCATATTACTTCTGACAGAACAGCCATATTTCTAGAAAACCATAAATCTCTTTAATAGCTCTGAATGTTCAAGGCAAGTGTTATATGAAGACAGATCTAAGTCTGGCAAGCTCACCAGAGCCCTCCTGGATCAGCAGTGGATACCTCTATTTTCAGGGACAGCTTAATACACTCAGACACTTTTGATTAAGAAAACCTATGCTTTTCCACCAAAAGCATGTTTAAGTAACTCTCGTGATAGCCCTTTAAAACACACTAACCTTTACTAAGAACTGAGAGGGCCTGAGAGTTTCTCAAAACCACTTTGGGTATAAAAAAGGCTGCCTGGTAAAACCCACCTGCTCCTCACCAGCCACTCTTAGCTGTGGCCCATGTGATAACCCTTGCTCAAACCCTTTGTTCTGGCCCATTTTCATCTTTTAGTTTTTGTTTTTAGAGTTAAATGAAAACTCTCTGAACTGCTTTTCACTTGCAAAGGAGAGAGAGAGACTAATCTTTTCTGTATGCCCTGCTGTACGGGGCTGTGACTGTGGCAATAATCACATAGTTTTACATTTAGGGGAGGTTCCAAGACCTTAGAAATATTTTAAAAGTCTCTGGGCATCTCAGAGCTCAGTCTGGCTCTCATGGTGATATGGATTCCTGGTAACACAAGTACAAAGAAACATGACTGACAGTGTTACAAATAGCATTGGAGGCTTTGATTTCTGCATCTACCCAATCCCCAGTACTAGATGATATTTAAGTTAACTGCACATATTTTTAGTGTGCGTGCACATGTGTTGTAATGCAGTGAAATGTCCTAAATAAACCCGAACAATATTTTGTGCTGTTTCTTCTACAGTGATCGTAAAAGCTGTTTCTCATGGTCTAGTCCAGTCTGTACATGGATTTTTATTCCTTTACCTTACTTGGCTTGCCACCATCACTGATTGCTGATGACCAGTGATTCAACTCAAATGCTGAATTCTCTAAACCAGTTCAAAAATCCCATTGTCCATGATAAACTGGCAGCACTCATGTCCAGAAGAGATATTACCATGTGGAAATGTCCATTATTATTCTGACTAGCATAAAATAAGGATTTGAAACTTTAATACAAACCCATTGTTCAGATGAAAATCCCTCTACTTGCAGCAAGATGCCGAAATGCTACAGCTGTTAGTTTGTGTAGTCCCCTTCTTTCTCCTTTGCCTGATAGAATTGTTGAAGCTCTTGGCTCTGCCCTTTATTCACCATTTCTACTAGTAAATTTTGTGTGAAAAAAACCAACCCCAAACATGCTGTGTGTTTGTGTAGAGAATGAGAGTAATATTTTCTTTTTTTTATTGTCTAGCTAGAGAGATGTATTTCCTGTCACAACTGTTTCCAAGGAAGAATATGTTTCCATTATTTGCTCATAATTTCTATTACTTCTATGGGACCTGTTTGTACTTCCAGATGCTTAAAGGTAAGTTGGAGGTCTTTGGTTCTCAGGGCTGAAATTTCTACATACCTATTACACACACACAATTGTGTTGATAGAAAAATGTATTCTGAAATAGAACTGTACTTTTTGCAGCAATGCTTTATAATTTAGAGAGTATACATTCAAGTGTTAAAGATACTTAAAGACATTTTTCATATACCCTTGAAACACTTTTCTTGTATCTGAAAATCTCACCAGAGCCAAAATGAATACAATTTAACTTCCAGAGTACTTATGTCATTACATAAATAGAAACTTCCAAACATCACTGAGTTTATACTGATTCCGTTTTTCTGGGGATTGCATTCACTGCATTAAAACTTTACAGAAGAAATAATTCTTTTTTTTTTTCTCCCCACTTATAAAGAGTCTCTTTAAATTAGCTTTGTTTTCAATGTGACATTAAGAAAAGACGTAGTTTCTTAGCTGTTTTGTAAAAGCTGTTGTGTTTTCTCACTGTGATCTTTTCATAAACATCAATTGGGAAGGGCAAGAGTTAAATTGAGATACTGGACTTTCAAAAATACATGACAGACTTAAATACATCCCCCTGAGCTGTCCCTATCCCTTGTGTGCACCAAACTCCTACATTCCTGGAGTGCAAAAGAGCAGAAAAACATGTTAATGAGCCTGTACCAGTACACATGTACGCTTCACGATCATTTCTAGTGGTGTATCTCATAACTTAAACATGATTTTTAACCTTACATCTAGCCTATTAAGGGGGAAAGTAGCATTTCATGTAGCTATTAACTTCTAATGCATGGTGACACTGTGGAATTTGCATGGCAAGCTGATCAGGGCTATTTTGCAACAGATTTATCTATTCTTGTCCCATCCCCTCCACTCCATTTTTTTTGCTTCTGTGGGGCATTTAGAAGAATTGCATAATTTAGGAAAAAGGAGCCTTGATGAGAAGCTACATCTCTTAGCCATCTATCAGACAAGTTGTTGCTGTCAGATCTTGTCACTAGATAGGAGGGGCATCAGCACAAAAATAAGTCTTTGTACCCCTTGACCTCTGTGTTAAGAAGCACTTATGCAAGAATTAAGCTTCTGCTGCAGTGAACAGAGCTGATGTCTGTGTTTCCATTTATTCAAAAAGGGATTTCTTGAGATGCTTGCATCCTTGGGAAGGGCAAGTGAGAGTCTCCAGCAGCTATTGTCCTGTCTTTAGCATTGGACTAGTTATATTCTTGGGAAAAACCGTAATTGCCACATAAATCATTCCAGATGGAGTTCAGTCCAGTTACAGTAAGAAGCCTGATGACTTTGTCCTGACCTTTGGTAGTCTCAAGTACATATATATTTCTAATAAAATAAAAAAGATGCCCATATAGGCTTTTGGCTACTTAACATATAATTCCTATTTCAATAGAACCCAGAAGCACTAAAGTATTAAAAGGGCTCTACTCTATTTTTCAGATAAATGGAATTGTCCTTTTTTTTTTTTTTTTTTCACTAGGCTGAAAGCTCATTAATAATAACTATCAGCACTGAGATTTCATAGCTCACCTTGGCTGAGAACAAGAAAGTCCACAGTTGTTTGAAGGTCTTTAAAACCGATGCAAATTTGTTAGAAAATTCTTTTTCTAAGCATTACAAAATGGCATTACTGTTCCCTTTGGAAGAAATCTTTCAAATATATTATATAAAATATGATCTTAATGGTTCATGATATAATTAGGTATCAAAATAATAGAAATGAATGAATATCACTCTTTCTGGGAATCACTCTTGCTAGAACTCAGTAACTCACAGCTAGAAGAACAGAGTCTACAGTTTCCTTTTAATCATGGTCTACTAGCAACTTTAGCTTAGATGCTGCAAAATGTATCTTTCTGCATCCTATTCAATCACTTTCTTAAATTCTTATCCTAAATTTTACACTCTTAAAAACAGAAGAGAATTTTCACTAGTTCATCTGTGTCCCGCTTTTTTGGTAGGACTATAGCTTTACTTACTATGCTGTTCTTTTCAGTGATTTTTAATACGTTGTATGTTCCATCACTCATTTTGCCACTTCCAGTGTTCTGGTTCCAATATATATGGCTTCCAGTGTGTGCTGGTTTTGGCTGGGATGAAGTTAATTTTCTTCATAGTAGCTAGTATGGGGGCTATGTTTTGGATTTCTGCTGAAAACAGTGTTGATAATACAGGGATGTTTTAGTTACTGCTGAGCAGTGCTTACACAGAGCCAAGGCCTTTTCTGCTCCTCACCCCACCCCACCAGCAAGTAGGCTGGGGGAGCACAAGAAGTTGGGAGGGGACACAGCTGGGACAGCTGATCCCAACTGGCCAAAGGGATATTCCAGACCAGAGGATGTCATGCTCAGCCTATAAAGCTGGGGGAGGAAGAAGGAGGCAAGGGGACATTCAGAGTGATGGTGTTTGTCTTCCCAAGTAACCACTAGGCATGATGGAGCCCTGCTTTCCTGGAGATGGCTGAACACCTGCCTGCCAATGGGAAGTGGTGAATGAATTCCTTGTTTTGCTTTGCTTGTGTGCGTGGCTTTTGCTTTACGTATTAAACTGTCTTTATCTCAACCCATGAGTTTTTTCACTTCTACTCTTCTGATTCTCTTGCCCATCCCACTGGGGGGAACGAGTGAGTGGCTGCGTTGTGCTTATTTGCCAGCTGGGGTTAAACCATGACACAGTGCTAAAATGCTATATTGCAGCTGATTGGCATTCAACACTAAAGAGCTAAGTGATAATTTGCCCACTTCTAAACTTTAATAATATCCCTTTGATGCCAGAATGTTGTTTGATAGGATGAAGCATTGTTTTTCCATCCTGTAGAACAACAGGACCTGAGATGACAGTTTCTGTCATTTTATGAAATACTATGGAGACATTTTGTGAGATCTCCTTCCCTGAAGACACACTAAGATCTATTTTATTGGGCAGCCAGACAGCTGGCTTTTATTTTTGTTCATGGTCTCTGCTGTGTATGTTTTCTAAGATAGAATAATATAGATTTCTGATAAGACTTCTTTGCATGAGAAAAGTATTTTACTAGTTGGATGCTTTCAGATATAAACAAACCCATCTGTTCTGTTTAAAGCATAGCCCAGTTCAATTTTTTTTATCAGAAATTGTGTGGCCAGCAGGACTAGGGAAGTGATCATCCTCCTGTACTCAGCACTGGTGAGGCTGCACCTTGAGTGCCGTGTTCATTTTTGGGCCCCTCACTACAAGAAAGACATTGAGGTGCTGGAGCGTGTCCAAAGAAGAGCAACGAAGCTGGTGAAGGGTCTAGAGAACATGTCTTATGAGGAGCAGCTGAGGGAACTGGGTTTGTTTAGCCTGGAGAAAAGGAGGCTGAGGGGAGACCTTATTGCTCTCTATAACTACCTGAAAGGAGATTGTAGTGAGGTGGGTGTCAGTCTCTTTTCCCAAGTAGCAAGTGATAGGACGAGAGGAAGTGGCCTCAAGTTGCACCAGGGGAGGTTTAGATTAGATATTAGGAAAAATTTCTTCACCAAAAGGGTTATCAAGCACTGGAACAGGCTGCTCAGGGAAGTGGTTGAGTCACCATCTCTGGAGGTATTTAAAAGACCTTTAGATGTGGCACTTAGGGACATGGCTTAGTGGTGGACTTGGCACTGTTAGGTTTATGGTTGGACTCGATGATCTTAAAGGTCTTTTCCAACCTAAATGATTCTATGATTAATTCTTCATTGTGAGTAAAAGGTTGTTGCTACTATAGAAAAATGTATTTTACAGGTTAAAATAATTTAATTGCAGGCAAATTCTCTGATTTGTTTGTTTGTTTGTTTGTGTTTCTTTGTTTATCCTTTCATGTTTGCAGATTCTGTGCTGTTTTAACATTCATCATGCACTGCAGGACAATAAAATATCACATCTTCCTCCCAAATAACATATGGCAAAGTTACGTTATTTACTAAAGTCTACTGAAGTTTGTGAGACTAAAATTGCGTAAAGAATTCAGTAGCTACCTTTTCAGCTTTTTGGGTGAATTTTCATAATTAACTTCTTATCACATGGTTGAAGGATATGAATGAAGTAATCTTGTCTTAGCTGCCAGCATGTGCATCTTACAAACTTTTTTGCCTTTTTGTGGACTCTCCTTAGATCAGATTCCCTTTTTGGTTGCCAGCTCTGACAGCCTCCAATGCTGTAGTCACAGCTATAATATTAGAAGTCCCCAAGAATCTGTACCACAGCTGTGCTCTGATAGCTGATTCCTATAAGCATGCTTGCAAGAGATACCAAAATCCTCAGGTGGCACCTATGGAAATTAGTGGATGTTTCAGATGAGCACCAGCTTGTCCTTTCACAGCAGCAGGTGCAGTAGCTGCTCAAAATCCATTGTTGATGTCGTTAACCTGTTATTTTGGAGAGTCAAATCTCAGTGGTGTGTCCTGAAAAATATTACATATAGAAGAGCTATGAAAGAGGAGGTGGGAGAGCTGCACCTGCCTGGTATTTTCAGGAGAACTGGTTTCCATCTAAATTCCCTTCCAGCTACTCATAGCAGTCCATAACCTCTCTGCTGCCCTGGAAGCCAGGACAGGGAAACCTCTGTTGGACAGGAAGGTCTCAGATCTCTGTAAATGGGTGAACTATGGCAATGGCTATGTTCTTTGATTAAGATGTTGGGCAATATGAAAGACTGTATGACAAGAATAGTCTAGATGTGCATGTATGGCTGCTACACATGAAGATGTGGTCATGAAAACTCACTTTAAATTAAAATTTAAGTTGTAGCATCAAGCTTTAGAAAATGCCCAAATCTTTTTGGCTTTTGTTTGCATGGACTGTTTAACCCAAATAGCAAAGAAGCTATTTCCAAGATAAGAACTTGGTTCTTTTGGAATAAGATTATCCTGCAGTTCAGCATTTCCTTTGCTACTACAGTAACAATGAGATGTCTTGTCTTGTTAGCTTAGTGACTTGGTGCTTAATGTACTTTTCTCTCACGGTAGAGAAACAACAGCTTAGCTAAAAACTCTCCTGCTCCAGGTTTTGGTAGGCACTGTCATAATGTTCACTGGACACTAATTCAGAAAAATCTATTGGAATTGTATGCACTGCACACCTGTGAACAGAGCCACTGCTTGTTTTTGCTATTTCTATAGTTTTACTAATGTTACTGGTGAAAAGTATGTTAATAGGTGGCTCTGCTTCTCATTTCTGGAAATAACCAGCTCCTTTTCCCCACTTATGAGTTGGAGCTGTTAAACTGCCTCTTGGATAAGATTTTGCAGTCTGAGAAGAGCTGTAGTCAATGCATGTGACAATAAATAAGTGAGGAAAAAACAGGTGGGGAGAGAGCAGGCTGCCGGTCTTATGCTCAAGGCCACATTTTCATGCTTCTAGAAAACAGGGAGTTTTGCTTTTCTGTAGCAGACTTTCAGCTGAGGCCTATTGCACTGGTGCCTGTTTTCACTGTTGGTCAGCTCTGTGCAGCACCATGATGGCTGGGGACTGAGATGCTCCTGGGGTGCTCACTGCTGGCTGGGCTGTCCCAGACATGCTGCCAAAAGGTGCGACTGCATTTCTGGTCAGTGTGCTGATTGTTTTAGTTTTGGTACAATAAGAAAATGATTGTGCAAAGGCTGTGGCTCATAGGTACAAACACTTACCTTGCTGGAGTCCTGCAAATGATCTGAAACCAGGGTAATTGTACTGACAGATCCTTCTCTTAAAATGTGCAGTAAAACAAACCATATCCATTGTTTTATACTTTTTTTTTTCTGATCCTATTTCACTTGCATTTCTCCTTAAGCAGTGTACCTGCACACTTTGTTTTTATAGATTGGCACTCTCACCGTGTATTTTATAGCAGATATCTGCTTCTGGCCATTTCAAGACAAAACTCCGATGTCTTGCATTGCTGTGCATTACTTAGGGCATACAGGGAGCAGCTGCTGCTTGCTTGAGATTGGAGGAGAAACACTTATCTGATGAAAAACCATCTCTCATGCCCAAAAGGCATGTGCTGGCCTGGGGCTGTTTTGTGGGCTGGAGTATGTTCCTGCACCCAGGCTCCTCCATGGCAGAGGGCTGTTGGGAGTGACAGCTGGGGGGCATGGGGCAGAGCTGCCCTCGGGCTGCTGTTGTGGCCCTGGATGGCCTTTGAGTTGGAGGGAATAGGCTGCTGCCCCAACAAGGTGTCTTGGAGAACATCTGCTGCCTCAGATGTGTTAAGCAGTTAGTGTGGTGAGCAGTAGCAGTTTGTCTGTTTGTTGTATTAAGCCCTGATGCCCCTGGGGATTAAGAAAGAAACCATTTGTATGCCATGAGGCATCAAAGCCTTCTCCTGTGCTTTAGCAGACTGTCCTCTGCCTTCTGGCGCAGCCTGGCATTGCTGGCAGCACTTTACTGTCTTTACATACACCAGGTAAGTGCTAGCAGAGGTTCACTGTTTTGGAAATAACATATGTTTTGGGGGATTCAAAGGCAGCCACCTGCATCTTCAGTATCAAGTTGTGAGTAATAATGTAGTAATACCTGCCTAATAACTGCCATCTGCCTAGGCTTATAAACATTAATATTCAGCTTCCTTATGTGCGGTGATTTCATTTCCTGAGAAATATTCTAGTATTGAGTGACTAAATGGGTCTGACTGCAAGAGGATACTGCCACACCACTCCCCAAAGCCTAACCCTTGGCAGAAACTCTGCTAATATGGATGAGCATCTTGCTGAATGGAAATCTGTGCCGGCAGATGCAAAGGATGTTTCAGCTAAGGGTGCTTGTCTGTATTCAGTGACAGATACTAGAGCTATTGGACTCCCTAGCCACTGAAGATCCCCAGGGACCTGGCCTGTCACAGTGTGTGTTGAGGTTGTTCTCTGAGAGCTGACTTCCACCAAGTGTGGGAGCATGCAGCCCTCCAGCCCTGTGTCGGTACAGGGTCTGCTCCTGTCGCAGCTTTCCTGGTAATGAGCCCATGCTGCTGAGCTGGATCTTATTTCTTTGAGTGCTCCAGCATCTTCAGCAGCTCAAGAGAGCAAGTTATCAATAATGCATATTAATGGTATTATTAGCTGGGGCAGGTCTAGCCAGCACGTTCATTAAACAGCTCTGAGGTTTTCTAGGGCTCACTAAAATTTCTTCCTGATTAATAGTGGAAGTTGGAGCTTAAGGGGGCTCCCCAAGAGAGCACAATTTCTTTTCCTGAAGTACATGAAGATCATCAGATTCCTGAGGCCTGATCCAGAGTTTCACAGAACGGCAGGAATTGTTCTAGGGATTCCAAGGGGACTCCTCAGCTCTTGTGTTTGCAAGTTTAGAGCGTTGCGTCTGTCAATCAGACAAAGAAAAATAATTTTGATATTTGAGGACTCACAAAACATAAGTATCTCAAAATCTCACATCCTAAATTCAACTAATTTGCAAAACTTGTGTAGATTAATCTTCGGTCCAATTCCTTTTGTGAATTCAAATGTGCTGTGTGCCTATTTTTTGTACTGTTTTTAGATAAGAAGTGCTTGCTTTCCATGTAACTGAGGCTTATTATACTCTCTCTGCTGACTGTACTTGTCTATCAGCGAAGAATCAGAATGAGGAAGTTGAGGTGGTTGTGGTGCCATAGACTATTTCTGATTCCCTGACCCCCCACCCAACTCCTTTACTTCTATCAACGTCAGTTATTTTGCCAGCTGCAACTTAAAATTTCTGACAGTAGTGTAAGTAGATTTTTTTCCTTTTGCATACCTGCCATTACAGGCCTCTAGGACATGTTTGGGAAGATGATGAAAAATAAACCTGGAGAACTAGTGTAAAAGAAACTTATGAGCAGAGGTTCACAAGGTCTTGGAGTCTCATAACCAAAGTGCCAGATTTTAGAAAGCATTTGCTGCTCTCCTACCAAAAAAGGTAAAACAAACACATTGATTAAATGGCATTGTACTATTACAGCATCATTACCAACCCAAAAGGACAGCTAATGAGTGCCATGTACTGCACCATCATCATTTGGGGAGGATGTTTATATGCCTGTAACCCTGTCACGTCTAGAGAATGATACTTCCTTCAGAAGACTGTGGGTACCATGATCCTTGTTTGAGGATATCTTCGATGATTGTGGTCAATTAACAAAACATAACAAACAAAAAAGCTGATAAATCTGAGACAGAATCTAGACCATTTCCTATGAGAAGCCTTAAGGCTTGCAAATTTTGCAAGTGTTTAGGGACAGGTACAGCATTTTTCATCAGAACTGTGCATCTGCTTTTAATGAAATTACTTCCATTTATGTATGTGCATAAGTGTTTGCAAGATCTGAAGGTCTTGCGGACTGCATGTACACCATCTAACATCTTGTCTCCATATAGAACTTCTGCTATAAAAACTGCCAAACAAGATCTATAGTGTTTGCTTTGGGTGGGTTCCAGTTTCCTTTCTACCCTGAAAGCAAGATTCCAGCATCATGTAAGGAAGGGAGGGGACTGCATAGCAAATTAGCACTTGAAATGCAGTGATTTGTAGGTCACTTTACCACCAGGCAGTCCTAATAAAATAACTTGCTCCTTTAAAGTTATTTGTACCAAGGGATCCAAGCTGTGAGATGCATGTGATATATAGTACATCTCACAAAACTAAGTTCAATCTACTTGACCTTTTCCATAAAACAGTTCTTCACAGAGCACTTGGTTTTAATAATAATCCAAGTCACAATGAAGAGTCAGTAAACCTCATCTGCTTTCTCTGGTATTTCCTTGTAGCACAAAATAAAGTGTTCATTGCTTATTTATTTTTTGATATGGAGAGACAGAGGTGTGATAATATGTCTTGGAGAAGTTTTTAAAAAAAAAATCAGTTGAGAGTAAAATTATGAATCTGTTACAAGATTTTTTTCCAGTTTTATATACATACCTGCTGGGTACGATATTTCTTTTGACTTACAAACCAGAATAAATGTTACAACTGGATTAGTGTTCTTGCACTTCTGTTGAAACCAACAAACTACCAATTGTGCTTGGGGACAGCAGCGAAAATCATTCTGAGCAGCACAGAAACTTCTTGTTCTGCGTGCAAATAGCCCTGTACAACTTAGTGAAAAGTCTGTAGGCACCAAAGGTCCATGTCCAGAGAAACTGGAGGCAGAAGCTGTCTATGGGGACCTGGCAGTGCTAAGGGTTACACCACCGCATGGGAATCCAAATTCTAATTTTTCAGCCTACTGCTGTGCTGGCTTGCCTTTATAATGTGCCATAAAAACCTCTTGGCATGGTGACTGTTTTCTTTGGTGCCAGTGGTCTGTGAGCTTCAGTTTTATCTTTTCCCAGACTTCCGCACTATGGATTTTGGATGTATGGGATCCTAAGTCATCTATGGCTCTGGGATGCTGTGAATTCAGATTGGCCACAGCCCAGAAATATGCTCAGGCATGTCATGCCTGTGCTTAAAGCTAATTCATAGCTCTGCTTGCAGCAGAGGAAGACCAGCGCAAATCCAGAGTAGATATTTGGGAGTGTTGCAGAACAGTCAGAACTTTCCTGCCCATGCCAGAAGTGGAAGGATGTGACTTCACCACATGCTGGTTTCAAGGAAGGAGCATCCTAGTTTTCCTTCAGACAGAGAGTTTCCAAACTTCTCAGGAGCTGTAGGTTATTTGAAAATCTGCATAAGTATCCCAGAAGGCTGCAGTTCTTTGCCAGCACATGAAACTTGTCATAGAGCCAGGGGCGGCTGCTGCTGCCATTGCTGTTCTGCCAGTGACGGCACCCAAGCAAGCTCAATTTGGGAATCAGTTCTGCAGAGATGTCTCCTCTGGTCCATGCCATAGCATGCTTTTGTCTTTGGAGACAATGAAAGCAAATTCTGACCTTATCTGTAAGTATTGCTACTGCTGAGTGATTGAGATTGATAATAAGACCCTGACATCTTTTCAAGGTTAATTAGTTTAAAATGAGAATAGCTCTTGTGTTCACTGCTGACTATCAGAGACAATAATTACAAGAGTATTTTGTATGAACAATCCATATCCTCTTCGCTTGGGCTGGTGCTGCTACCCAGCTAAATGTTTCAGAAAAGACTATTCACTTTTCATGATGATTAGTAAAAATAGATTAATGGGAGAGTTCTCTTCAAAGGGTAAAAGGAGGACAGGGTCCTCTGAGCAGTGCTTGTCAGTGCATATGCTGAGTGGAGAATGGTGCACATAGACTGGGTGTCGCTGCCTTTCTAGCTTTGTGTTCTGAAGATTTCCTTTCCAGAAGTCATACTGCAGTGCTGCAGCAATTCCTGGGTGAATCACATGTGTGTAATAGATAAAGCCCTTTTTCTCTTAATTAGATGAATGTTAGACTAGGGCTGCCAAATTTCAGGGGAGAAACAAACTTTATTAACTGGGCAAAACAACAGATGTTAGACCCTTTACCTATAAGGGAAAAGGAAATAAAGCACAAAATCTAAAAGAGAAGGATGCAGTTTTCTATCCAGTCATGCATGCTTCCTATTACCGAATTACTGAGATGAAGATATCAAAGCATGCAAATGAAGTGAGCTTCAGTATGTGCAATGCTACACTTGTGAAGGAAAACATACCCTGGGAAGCTGCAAATAGGATTTGTGTAGCAGTGTATTTTGACCAGTTGCTAATAAGTGTCCCAAAATTGGCATAAAATTAACGTAGATTAGCTAATAAGAATATATTTTCCATTCCCTGAATTGCTTCCCATATGGTTCCTGTGAGTGGTGGGTCTATTTATAATGCTGTTAAAGGACTCTCTAAAATGAGGTATTCTAGAAGAGGTTTCGGTGCCCAGGGTTCCTGATAATGGAAGTAACTTCTGATAGAAATGCCATTTTACACTGGAATAGGTCTCTTACATTATGTAAACAGCACCACAGAGGGTCAGCAGTTTTAGTTGTCTATAAAACGGAAACAAAACTGTCAATGTTTTTTATCACTGTCCAGCCTGCCAAAGTTACAGGCATATGAGCTGTGATCATTCAGACATATTGATTGACCCTGTATTTGTGCAAGAAAAAGCTGATGCTTGGGTGGAAAGATGCCTGGCTGCTGCCTTGGAGAGCTGCAAACTTCAATGGGATACCTGGGGGTTCATATAGCTGCTGCTGCGTTGGTCCATCTTGGCTTGGTGTAACATCAGGGTAAGTGCCCTGGGCAGCAAGAGGACGTATGTTTGGTATCATGCATGGCTCTGCCAATGTGTCTGCACTGTGTGCTCTCTTTGCGTTCCAGGTGGTGCTAGCTGAACTTTCAGCCCCCCTTGTGAAATTTCTTGTTATTTGCTAAGTCTTGCACCAGCAAGTTCTTACAGAGAGGTCACAGGCTTGCTAATAGTTGCTTTCTACTATGGCATTACATTTTCCTGTTTTTTTCTTAAATATGGCCAAAAGCTGGAGGAAATGGATGCCTTTTTATATTGTTGAGCCAGTTTCAGGCCTATTCTGGTCTTCACAGAAGAAATGCTCCTTAAACTATATTGTATCCTGAAAAAACACTGTGTTTTGATTTAATCTAGCTTTGGGGAGTCTCTGAAAAGAGGAGGACCTATGATATCTTTGCATAGAGTAAAGTGAGATAGCTGGGAACCATTGCCCTTCGAGAAAGGAAGAAAATGAAATATTTGCTTGCAATTCTTTACTCTGAGAGATTCTGGGATTCGGGTCTTCCAGATAATGAGAGATCTGGGAAAAAGCCAGAGAATTGTAACCATCAGAGGTATTTTTCTCAGACTAGTTGCCTCTCTGATTTCACACAAGCCATTATCACAAAAACTAGAAAAAGGGTTTGCAGGAAAAAAAAAATTTAAAGACAGAAAAAGCAGATTTCTTGCAGACCTCTTTTCTCTGTCTCCAAATTTATATTTGCTTTTCTTGGGGAAGAAATATAGGTGAGAGCAAGTGGAGAAGCTTATGTGTTTTAAGCATCTGTGAGTTAAATTTCCTCATGTGTATGTGAGTCTTTGGTTTGGTTTGTTTTTTGAAGAGAAGGGGCATAATCTGTACCAGTTATTCAAAACATACCATGCACTGATCTTCAGCCTATCTGATATTCTATATAGCTAAAACCCAAAGGTGTCATTTTGATGAGAGTAGCTTTGAAAGGAGTCCATGAGACATAATATTGTTTTGCTCCCATTGTGAATTACATCCACTGTTTTCTCAACTTCCTTCCCAGTTGCAGACCAAGCTTGGGACACAAAAACTTGTATATCAAACAAGCAGTTTGATATACATCTTTCAAGTAGTTCTGTTCACTTCAAAGTGATCCCATAGTTGGATTTGACACATTTTTCAGTTTTAAGAAAAATATTGTTTTGATTCCATCACAAACTGTCAACTGGTAGATGATGAATGAGTCTTTCAAGTCTTTCTTAATAACTTAATAAATAAATAAATAAATATGTAGGAACGGTCAAGGCTTATTTTTTCCTCCTTCTTCTTTTTTTTAAGCTTAGTGTTAAGAGAGTTCTCCATGTATTAATATCAAGAGTTGTTAAACAGAAAATTTGTCAGAGCTGGTTTTTTGGAAGAGATCTAGGAACACTCTAATCCATTTGATATGTATTAAAATATACCTGTTCACACCAGAGTATCATTTATTAAGAATAAAGGATTGTATTATTCTTCATTTTTCAGAATTACATGTGCATTTTATGAACAAACATGATTCAATGTGAAATACCTGTGTTGGGAGGTAGGAATGGCTTAGAATTTGAACAGAATCCTGAAAAATGTGCTCTGAAAACCTCTACTCTGATGTCCTTTCCCTGACTGCCAATCTTAACTGTAGAGAGAAGAGAATCCTTTAAAAATATTTTATTTCTCAGACTATGAAGAGTCCTCTGAATATAATAAAAAAAATTCATTAAGAGCTGAACTGAACTTATAGAAGATTGTGTCTCTGCTGATCAAGTTAGTTTTTTTTTAAGTATGCCAAGAGTTCATTGTATAAAGTAGCAATTCCTCTTTGTATCCTTTTCAGTGAGGCATTTGATATAATCCCTGAAGGCTAGAAGAAAAAAAACAGCAAGTGGGGGAGATGATAGGCAGTCCTTTTTCTGCAGCTCCACAGCATCCTGATAATCTTCTTTTACACTCGGAACAGCCCAAGGATTCCTCTAAAATTTCTGTCTTAGCCATTCATATTTAGGTTTCAATTTCTAGAGCTATAGAAATTCTGGTTTTATCCCTCTTAGGTAGCGCTGTATGCACACAGCAAAATGCATTCAACTAGATGTGATTTCACTGTTGATTGTGCTGTCTTGGAGAGTAGCCTCAGTGGCCAAGTGTCAACTTGCTTGGGTGGGAGTAAAAGTTTACCATAAATTGCTCTTCTGCTTATTAAATCCAAAGTAATTATACGGCAAATGCTCTGGCCAGTAAAACTCCCTCTTTAAATGCAGCTGGATGTTTGTCTTGTTTCTGAACACCAGTCTCTGCTTTCCTGAGATCTGGCTAATTTCTGAAGATGAGATCTGTCACGACCCAGACTGGACAGACCAGGGAGTCCTGTTTAATTCGAAATTCCCTCAGGCTAAATTAAGGTGAAATGACACCAAACGATCAGTTAAAGATTTTATTCATGACAGAAGCAAACTGAACTGGGGAGGCATGGTATTAGGTGACAGGGTTTCTCACAACAGGAATTGGCATAAACCTACTTCTGTAAACCGTGTAACCATATACATCACTTCAGGGAATAAGGAGATCCCTCCCGTTGAGTCACGAAGTTCAGAGCAGACCCCCTTGCTTTCCAGACTCCTCCTCAGAGAAGGGTCTAGGGGCAGCTGGATCCACTCTTAGTCTCAGACTTGGTCAACGGTTTATGTCTTGAAATGGATGAGGTGTAGGGATTGTGAAAGAGGAAAAGGGAAGAGAGAAGAAGACAGAGAGAGAAAAAGGAAGAGAGAAAGATTTCACCGGTCCTGGGTCCAGCATTGGTTCAGTCAGCCGAGTGGTCCAGTCCCGGTGGGCTTGCTTGCCTGGTGGGCTTCAGTTGGTGTCCTTTTATCATCCTTGCTCCTCCTTCGGGCTGGCACACGAACTCGTCAGGTTAATGAGCAGTTTGTGAGCCTTTGGGCTTGGGGGTCGTTTGTGGAGTAACTTCTCCTTCCCTGCAGACAGGGCCGTTGTTTGATCTTTGTATCAGAACAGCTTATCAGAACAGGGAGCTGCACACCCTCCAGCACGCCCTCCCCCTCCTGTTGCTGATGTCCGAGCTGATGGGCTTTTCACCTTGGTTCCTTGCTGTGCAGGGTTTGTCTTTAAGCAGAACTTGCCCCACCACAATGTTTGAGACATTAACTCTTTCCGTCTCTCACAAGATCCTCCAGAATTTCTTGCTCCCTTTTGTAACAGAGAAAGGAAAGATGACAGTAGGGAACAGGGTTTTAAAAACTCTTACAGTATTGTCTACAGCTGTATCAACTAATACTTGGAATGTACAAATCGCACAATCATCAGTAGAATATATTTGTCACTGTTGGCTGTTCTGCATCCACTCAGTTAGTGCCCTTCATAATGTGCTCCCTAGATTTCCATGGTGATTTGGATTCTGACTACCTATAAGCAGTGATGTCAAATCTTTTTCTTAGCTTTATCTTTTAGGTGGACGTATCAGTGTCGACAGACTGTAGACACAAAAACAGACAGATGCATCTCTGGAGGGCCAGTTCAGAACTGAAGGACAGCTGTATGGCAACATACATCCTCCTTTGTAATCACTATTGGACATGGAAGGTTTTAAAATGTATTCTTTTTAAAGTAATTTAGAAATCAATAGAATGGAATGGAAAAGCTCATTTCTTAGGTAGAGTCTGAAGAGGTAAGAATTTGGGGACAATGTGATATAAGGCACTGAGAAGCGGAGATGGAAACTTACACTGCATCTGTGTGGTAGGTTGACCCTGGCTGGAGGTCAAAGCTGTTCTGTCACTCCCCCTCCTCAGCTGCACAGGGGAGAGAAAATATAACGAAGGGCTTGTGGGTCAAGACAAGGACAGGGAGAGATCACTCACCAATTACCATCACAGGCAAAACAGACTCGACTTGGGGAAATTAGTTTAATTTATTACCAATCAAATCATAGTAAGGTAATGAGAAATAAAACCGAATCTTAAACCACCTTTCCTCCCACCCCTCCCTTCTTCCTGGACTTAACTTTACTCCTGATTTTCTCTACGTCCTCCCCACCAACAGCACAGGAGGATGGGGAATGCGGGTTGGGGTCAGTTCATCATACGTTGTCTCTGCGGCTCCTTCCTCCTCAAGGGAAGGACTCCTCACTCTTCCCCTGCTCAACTGTGGGCTCCTCTCTCCACACGTCTGCAGGTCCTGCCAGGAGCCTGCTCCAGCGTGGGCTTCCCACAGGGTCACAGCCTCCTTCGGGAACCCACCTGCTCCGGTGTGGGGTCCTCCCTGGGCTGCAGGGGGAATACCTGCTCCACTGTGGACCTCCATGGGCTGCAGCAGGACAGCCTGCCTCACCATGGTCTTCACCACGGGCTGCAGGGTGAGAATCTCTGCTCCGGCACCTGGAGCATCTCCTCCCCTCCTTCTTCACTGACCTGGGTTTCTGCAGGGTTGTTTCTCTTACATGTTCTCACTCTTCTCTCTGGCTGCCATTGCTGTTGCGCAGCAACTTTTCCCCCTTCTCAATATGTTATCCCAGAGGTGCTACCACCGTTGCTGATGGGCTTGGCCTTGGCCAGCGGCAGGTCTGTTTTGGAGCCAGCTGGCACGGGCTCTGTCAGACATAGGGGAAGCTTCTAGTAGCTTCTCACAGAAGCCCTCCCTGTAGCGCCTCTGCTACCAAAACCTTGCCACGCAAACCCAATACAATCTGCCTCATAGTTAATTTTCAAACATGGAGAGAGTTAACTCGCTGTGTGTCCACTTTGGGCAATGCATAGGAAGCCAGTTTGTGTGTCTGTGCTGGACTGATTGCTCTATGAGAACCCCCTTGGTGATAGAGCAGGAGTACAGTACATGCAGAGCATTGCCTTTGGGCTAAGCTCGACCTTTATTTGTGCAAGTCTGATGTTGGAAGGTTTCAAGAGGTATGACTGTGTTTAGACTGGGAAGTTCGTCTCATGACTTCCTTTATTGCCAATCTACTGAGTAAATGTTACTGACAGTAACAAGATGACTGCATATATTGCATGCAAACATGGAATGAATCTGTACAATAACTGCCTGGTGTCCCAGAGAGGGCTGGTGGGTCTGACACCTGCTGAGCTCACACTTGGCAAGCGGGTCCACACCTAAATGGGGGGATGCTCACTCATGTGGAGTTAGAACTTCCAAAATCAGAACTGCAGAAGGTTCGCCTGTAGTTTATTTTCAAGCTGATGTTTGCAGGGAGGGCTGAAAATGTGATGTGACTTACTGTGTGTGGTGAAACAGCATTACTTTGTAGGAACAATATGTTTTGTGGGAATCCAGGCAACCTGAGGGTCTTTGGGAGATTGATATTTGGAACTGCTTTAGGGCAAAATTACTCTAGTTGCTTAGTGTTTCTAAAACTAATTGTTATTAATCACTAGTAAACAGTGTTGTCAGATGCACTGAAAATCCTCTGAATTACAGAATGCTGTAAAGCCTTCCCTCCCTTTCTTGCATGCCTACAGGTATAAGTTTAAGTGCTTCTGAGGCAGGTTTGCCATGTTTCTGGTTGAGGGCATTGCAGTTCCCTAGTTATCTGTTGCTTTGACCTTCTTGCTACCTCTCCTCAAAGCATCACTCTCAGACCTTCCAGTGCCACTTCTCTCATTGGGTGAACTCTTTCCAGCAACTCTTTCCATCCTGTGCTTTAAGATGGAGACTTCTGGTGCTCATTGCAGCCATCTCTGTGAGGATAGCTGTGCTGCCCTTCTGTAGGGGCAGTGATGCAGATAGGCAGGGACAAGCCTATCCTGATAAAGCACTGCTCTTTATTCCAGACAAACATATTTAGGAGGAATGTATCTCAGAACCAATAAGCAGTTCACAGGTATATTTAGGTGCCAGACTGCCATCCTTATCTCCACTGAGAATGGACAAATTTAATGTCTTTGCTGCGGGTCTGCTTTGGACTTCTGTTTCTCATTTCTCAATTCAGACATGAAAGAATCACTTTCCCAAGTCCTGTTATTATCTGAGCTCCCTTGAATCAATTCAAACTCAAACCTTCCCCCTGCTAAAGCGGGAAGGGCATAAATTCCAGGAGACTTGCTCCCTGCTTTCTATCAGTATGTGGGATTAATATTACTTCTCAGTAACATTAATTACCAGTGATTTAGGAACACAGACAGCTGTGCACTGACAATGATAGATAACGTATTTCAGAAGTGAATACGGTAATTCTTGACTCCTCCGTAACAGAGAACATATTAGCCATGCTGGAAGTCCATTGTCATTTTTAGCCAGCAGGTGTATTAATGAATGACTGGAATAAGTATACTTATTGAAAATTCAGCTAGGTTTTTTTATTAAATAATTCTGCAAAGTCTAGCTGCCACTGCATCACAAATATGGTTGTGTTTGGAGCCCAGTTTAACACAGATTTATAGATTCCAGGTTGCTGTGTCCTACAGTTTTAAGGAGTGCTATATACTGCCCTCCTTGCAGCACTTGTATAAGACTCATGCCTGGATGCCCTGCCAAAGAAAGTACCTCAGTAACCTCTCTTGGCAGTTGCAGATCTATATTCCCTCCATCACACCTCACAAAGGCAAAGTCAGTACTTAGCCCCTTGGCAATAAAGGGACTTAAGTAATGAGATGGTAGAAAGCGTGGCAAGGACTTCACTCTGGAGGCGTGTCCAAGCCAAGAGGGTTAATTGCAAATGCTAGTGCTTCAGAGCAGATTTACATAAAACACCTGCTAAGCAATTTTTAAAGTGTGTATAGAAAATTTTGTTGGCAAAATATTTTTCTAAAAATTGTGGTAGCTCTGGATGAAGATGACCCAGATATTCAGGGTAGGACTCCTGTCAGTCTCAGTCCTGGCAGGTGTCCTGGCTTCCAGAGCTGCTGCTTGAAAGGGCTGCAGATCTCCTAGAAATCCTGTTTCCTGCAAGCACCATGCAGTTGTCTTGAATACCATAGGAAGTGTCAACCAGCACTGGACATATGTTGACATTTTAATTTTACCCACAGTTTGATCCAAGCATGTGGAAAGTGTTGCGGGAGCTTTCTGCCTTAGCTTTGGAAGGAGAGTGTTGTTAGTGGCACAGATAGCTGGTATCAACATTATCACTTGCTAAAAGGTCTTGGATTAAGATTGTTACTTGCTAATACACTTGGGTTAAATCCTGTCTAGATGAGAGTGCCAAGGTCTGAAATCTGCTCCCAGGCTGCACACATTCTGCCTCTATCACAAAAAATCTCCCTTCTGCTCACCTCTAGTTCTTGTTTCACTGCACTGTGTCTCCTGCAATTTATTTCTGGTGCCTGCATTGGTGATGTGTTGTTCATTTTGGATGTCTGTGGCAGATTTTCAGCTGCTGAGCCTCTGCCCAGTTTCTTGTGTTTTGGAAGCTCTGTGCCGTCTTGTCCCTTTGATTTCCTGAAAGCCCTGAAATAGGGGGCACTGGGGACATTGCTTAATGGTCCTTGGCTGTGCCTTTCCTCTGGGAAGGAAATCCTGCACTGCAGAGGGCTCTGGCCTGCACCCTACCACTGATATCAGGTGGATCCCTGACACGCTATGGTTCTGCATTGCCACCAGGCCAGTTTACTGCTGGTCTCTACAGGGGTCCAAAGCCATGTTCAGCACTGAAAACCTTAGTGACAGCAGGGGGTAGGGGTGGGCATGCCATTTACTGTAAACCTGTTGCTGACCTAGCATAGATTCTCTGACTTTGACGTTGGAGTTTGTTGGGCAGTCACATTGGTCACAGTTTCTGTGTTGGCAGCTTTGCACTGAATGTAACCCAGTTCAGTGCAGAGTTGGGGTTTCCTAGAAAAACTCAAGTCCTCCTGTAAGACCTGGCCTGAGAGGCCAAGCTCTTAGAATACCACTTTCAGTTTTGCTTCCCTGAAAAGGCAGGGATTGCTGTGAAGCTGCTAACCATGTTGCATGACTGAGCCCATCTGCAGCATTACCAGAGATACGGTTTTATCCTTAGATTCATACAAAAAATGTTGGTAGAAGCCATCAATTTTCAGAGAAGCTGGACAGGAACCTACCTTAGAACAGTAAATCAAGGTGCCAAGTGCCAAACTCTTCTGAGTTAGTGTGTGTATCTTAGAACGGAGTAAGTAGTCATTAAGCAGAAATGATTTTTCAATGTTAGCTACAGCAGAGCTAGCGCTTTCCTGTCCAAGAATCTTGCAGACTTTCTGGCTGCAAGGGAAGCAGGGTCAGGGAGGCATCAGTGCCACCTGCCCAGCAGCAGGTGGACAGCCCTGACCACCACCTCCATCAGCCCAGCTCTGTGGTCCCCAAACAATTTTACTGTTCATGCCATTCCTGGCATCATCTCAGGAAAAATGTAGGATTTCAAAATTTGGGCAGATCACTGTTGAGGATAATACACAAAGGCCAAATATTAATGTGAATCACAATTATAACTAAATCTGGGCATTGACTCCCACGTAAATAAGCCAAAAGATCTCTTATAACTGAAGGGAAAAAAGAGAGAGTGAGTTGGTTTGTTTGTTCATTAGGCTTTGTCAGATAGTTTTCAGTAATAAAGTTGAGGAAGATGTCTAGGAAGCCTTAAAAAGATGATTTCAAATTTTAGCAACTATCTAGAAAGCAAGGAGATCAAGGTTGTTATTTGAACTGTATTTGCAGCTACTATATTTGTGATATGGGAAATCTGTCAGTCCTATACATCTGCCTGGAATCCTGTTTACAACAGTGACAACAATTTTCAAGCTGAAAAATTCTTGAAATTCATATATATCACAAAGATTAGGTTGTAGTTCTGACTGCTCCCTGACATCATTCTTTCTCAGTCAGAAGTTAATTGTCTCTAAATCAGATGCTGCTTCTCCTGCTGCCTTCAAATATGAAGGATTATCAGATTGGATGTCCAGAGATTCTGTGCTGCACTAATAATGTTCCTGTGCAAAATCCTAACAGAACTTATTTCTGATTATGAAAGTTACATATCCTTATTATCTAATCCTTCAAACTAAATAGCTTCAGCTAAAACCTGTTCTGTAATACCAGGCAACAGGATGGTCTGAGCATAAATGAAATTGGAAAGTTACCTACTGCATCAGTTGAAATTCGCCTACTATGCATCATGGATCAAGTGCTCTGAAATATCACCCCTGAGAATGAATGAGCTGAAGTCACTGTGCCAAATTCATTCTGGGTACAGCATCACATTAGGTTACTCTCATTCCTAATGGAGCAGTGAATTTTGCCCAAACCGAAAGCCCTATAAATCAGAAGGAACAGAAAGGACAGATGCTGTATCTTGAAAGATATACTCCTCTGGAAATCGTAGCTCCCTCTCCTGCCTTTTCATCCCAAGGAAGCAGATGGTTTCTCATTCACCCAGCTATGTTGAAAGCACAATGGGTAAAAATAAAAGCAGACGGCTGGATTACTTCCCTGGTTAATCTGCATGTGGTCCCATGAACCCTGGTGGGAATGCAGAGAATGGAAATGAGGGTGAAGCACAACCCAGAGACCTACAGGAGAATTTGTCTAGCATTTACTCAGAAGAGTGAGGGAATATGCATGTGCTCAAAAAGAGACATGAATGCACCCCACTCTCACCATCTTCTCACCACTCTGTCAGACTGCTGGCCGTGAGGAACAATCCCCAGGAAGCTGTGATTCTCTAAGTGATATTCTTCCTCGTCCCCACGAATAAAAAGGAAGCTCACTAGCTCAGATTGTAATTAACAAGAGATTTCATTAACATGTTTGGCCTAGGTTCTGGTATCTGTGGACATCCAGTTTGTAGAACAATAGGGGGAAAAAGTCTACTTAGTCAAAGAACAAACCAGCAAAGAAGGTCCTGTCTTCCTCATGTCTTTCATTTCTCAAAAGAAATATGAAGAGCATCTGTTAGTATCTGGTGACTGACAGTTCAAGGACAACCAATGCCGAAGTGACCCACTTAATTTTTGTAGGATCTAGAAAAAAAATGTCTGTGGAAGCTTTCCTAAATGCTTTTTATGAGGATATAAATTTCTTTTTAATTTCAGCTTTTTTGTTCTACTTCAATGAGAGGGGAAGTAAATTTGTTAATAATAATATAGCAATGATTCAAGTAAACTGCTGCTCAGTACATTTTTGCTTTCTTGTTCTTCCCCAAAGCTAATCTGATGAATTTGTTCACATCAAAGTGGGGTACATTATTCATGTCATCCTATGTCACATCATGTATACTGGCATGTGACAACTCAAGGTAACGCATCAATTAGGACAAGGCAGGAGCAGAGATTTGTTGATAAAAGAGGGAATGTATATCCAGCTTTGGGCATGGCTGTTTGGAGTTTGGGGGTGACAAGAAGGCTATTTTAAAACTTTAGAACTTAATTTGGAGATCATGTGCTGTAATTTAGATTGTCTTTCAGCCATTCTGTTTGTAAGTATACTAATTGACATACCCTAATACTCATCACTTACTGATACATGACTCAAAGCCTTTTAATTATCCCATCTGTCAGTAGTCCTGTTCTGAGTGCACTTAGTCATGCTGTTTAACAACTTTGTTGGCAACATGGTCTGTGGGATTGAGCGCACCCTCAGCAAGTTTGCCGATGACAGCCAGCAGTCGACATGCTGGAGGGAAGGGATGCCATCCAGAGGGACCTTGACAGGCTTGAGAGGTGGGCCTGTGCAAACCTCATGAAGTTCAACAAGGCCCAGTGCAAGGTTCTGCACATGGGTCGGGCCAATCCGAAGCACAAATACAGGCTGGGCGATGAGTAGATTGAGAGCAGCCCTGTGGAGAAGGACTTGGGGGTGTTGGTTGACAAGAAGGTCAACATGCATGACCTGGCAATGTGTGCTTGCAGCCCAGAAAGCCAACCATATCCTGGGCTGCATCGAAAGAAGTGTGACCAGCAGGTCAAGGGAGGTGATTGTCCCTCTCTACTTTGCTCTCATGACACCCCACCTGGAGTACTGCGTTCAGCTCTGGAGCCCCCAACATAAGAAAGAGATGGACCTGCTTGAAGCAGGTCTAGAGAAGGGCCATAAAGACGATCAGGGGGCTGGAGCACCTCCCCTGTGAGGATTGGCTGAGGGAGTTGGGGTTATTCAGCCTGGAGACAAGAAGGCTCTGGGAAGGCCTTATAGCAGCCTGCCAGTACCTAAAGGGGGCCTACAGGAAAGATGGGGAGGGACTTTTTAACAGGGAGTGTAGCGACAGGACAAGGAGTAATAGTTTTAAACTGAAAGAGGGTGAATTTAGATTAGATATTAGGAAAAAATTCTTTACTGTGAGGGTGGTGAGACACTGGAACAGGTTGCCCAGAGAAGCTGTGAATGCCCCATCCCTGGAAGTCTTCAAGGCCAGGCTGGATGGGGCTTTGAGCAATGTGGTGTACTGGAAGGTGTCCCTGCCCATGGCAGGGAGGTTGGAACTAGGTGGTCTTTAAGGTCCCTTCTGACTCAAACCATTCTATGATTCTGTGTTGATTCTATGGTATGCAGTTGATGGGAGTGGGATGGGGGCTGAAAGCTGATGAAGGGACGTGATGTGAGGTACTGTCCGCAATTCAGTGCAGGCATGAAACTGGAGTTTGTGTGAGTCTTCATGCTTCTGTTGGTACAAAAGGGATCCAACTTGTTTTGAGCTGCTGGTGACAGTCTGTGATATAGTGCTTGGTTTCATCCTTTTATTAGTTGGTAGTAGTGAACAAAATGTTAAATCAATAGGTTATTGCTTCCAGCAGATCAAAGGTTTTTGTATGGCTTTTGTAAGTTATTAATATACAGAGCCTTGGTTTAAGAGTGAAGCATGAGCCTTCCTTTTCAAGAGGGGTATAAATTTGCAGGGATTAGGCATCAAGACAAAAACCCATCAATCTTCAGGAATGAGGGGTTTCTGGGGAAAGAAGCTAAATTCTGGCTGACACCTGGAGGAATAGGGGCAGGGTAAGGAGCAGGGAGCAAGTGCTCAAATGATGGGGCAGCACACGGGCTCTGCATCTGCAGAGATGGTCGAGTGCTCCCTTGGAACAACATCCAGCCTTCTTGCTCCCCCGCTCTCTTGGGAACTGATGTCACTTTTGGAGAAAGTTGGGAGTCCTTCAGGGCATGAAAGCAAGGACTCTTGCTCCATCTACAAGCTCCCTTAAGCTCTGCTGGTGCTTGGAGCATTTGCTGCTGAGACAGCTGTCACAACTGGACACAGCATGTTGTCACTCTGACACACAGCAACAAGATGTGAAATGAATGTGTGAATGGAGCAAGAGTCCTTACTTTCATGTCCCCATGAAATATGTCCAAAAGGCTCTCCGCAAGTCACCTATCCACCCTGAGCAGGGTCATGTGTAACTATATTCTTTCAAACAGAAGTTTTGCTAGCCTTTTCCTAAGGACCTCCAGGGTGGAGTTTCCATGGGATCCGTAACTGCTTAATTATAATTAGTCTGAAAGATCTTCTTAATATCTGACCTAATATAGAGATTAGCCATTTGGAAGGGATTGTATGTATGCTGGAGAATAGAACCAGAAATCAAAATCATCATGGCAAATTGCAAATATGGTCTGAGACCGGGAAATGCAGTTTAGCAGGGTACCATACACTAACGATGGGCAGCAACCATCAGCTGCGCAAACGCAGGCTGATGAGCAGCCAGTGGGGCAGCAGTGGCAGAGATGGGGTGGGATGAGCAGAGTGGGTGACAACTGCATGGGAGCCCGGGTGCCTCGCTGCTCTGAAACAGGCAGACGCTGTGCTGGGTGGATAAAGGAAAAAGTATCCTAGATGATAACAGATACACTCCAGCTGTGCGTATTGTGCTTTGAGAATGTTGGGAGCAAACTGGAAGGGGTCTGGAAGGGAGTAATGTGAACTGGCTGATGACTAGGAAATATGACTGTTGGGAAAGCTGAAAAAACTGGGCTTGTTTAGCGTCAAGAACTGAAAATGTGTCATGTGGTGATACTGCTGGTTCGAAGAGGAGAATACTCTCCTCTCTGTGTTCCTTATAGAGAGGTCTTCAATTGTGACAAGGAAGACTGGGGTTGGATGCCAGGAAGAAGCTTCCTAAGGGAGCAATACTAAAGCATCAGAATTTATTGCTCAGGGAAATTTAGGGACTTCATCGGTGAAGGTCAAGTTAAACAAACACCTCTGGAAAAATAGATGTACTGAGGGCTGCTCCCTTAGCCCTCTGAGTAGTGCCTTCCAACTGGAATACTGTGTGCTCTCTGCAGCAAGCAAGGCCATTTTAGCACCTCCTCTCCCCAGTTGTCTTCTCCCCCAGTACAGCAACCCATGTTTTCCAGTCTTCCTAGTAAGTTAAATTTTTTACTTTTCTGGCTATTTCCTCTGAACTGTTTTCCATTGGTCCTGGTTCTTCTTGAGCTTTGGGTGGTCTAGTTGAGGCCTTTCCTGAGCAGAGCAGAATGAAAGGATTGCTTTTGGTGTCTCACCTCTGTACACCTGGCTTCTCTGTACATCTTCGCATGCTTTGGTGGGAAGGTTTGTTTGGGGTTTTTTAAGCAGTAGTATAACACCACTTTGTGATGATCTTGTGGTCTATACATGCACAGTATAAAATGCAAATTTAAGAAATATTGAGTGGTGTGCAAAAAGAATCTTATTTGACTTTTTTTGTGTGGTATTTTTTTTAATGCAATATGATTTCTATGCAGGATCAAGTCTAGATGGCAAAGGAACTATACTGCGTATGTCAAATTTCCTCCTGGGCATATTTATAGAGATATTTCTGAAGCAGAATGTCTCCAGTCAGGATATTTAAAACAAAGCAAACATCTTCATTGAGGATTAAACAGTAGGATACGTGGACTCACATGTGTGCACGCACATACACACAGAGTATTTTGAGACTGGTTCATATCTTGTTTAGGGCTGTGTTAGCCTTCATGGAATATCCTCTTGTTTGGCAGTAGTCAGATAAATAAAAAATTAAATAAAACTGCAGTTTTTAAATATTCCAGTACTGGTGTTAAAGATTTTATTAAATTCAGAGTGCATTTAAAGATCAGTAGAAAACCTCAGGCATTTGCCAATCAAATGAACTTGTGAGAGTGCCACTGCTCTGCTTTCCTCCTTGGAGGATGATAGGGACAAGCAAAGGCAGGTGAATTACCAACTCTTTGGGAGAACTAAATTTATATTGCAATTCAGAGCTTGATGGGTGAGGAGAGAAGATATAAAATAATTATTTTCTTCAGGGTGCTGGCTAGAGGAAGACAGATACAGAAGTGCAATGAAAGAAGTGCTCCCAGTCTTCCAGGAGACACATGATATTTGAGTGTATTGATTGGTAGAGTTTAATACCAGACTCAGTAATTTCAACTTTGTGACACTGTTTTTTTTTCCTTTGCTTTCTCTGCTGAATTACAGAATCTGTCTATGTCGGTAGTTAGACACATGCATGTTTTCTAAGAACGTTGTTCATGCACTTCTACAAGCCACTGCTTGGTATTAGTTTTTCTGTAGAGAAGCTCTTTGGGTGTCTTGCTGTGAAGCATAGTCTCTACCTCTCAAATGCTTTTTGGCTATTTCTATGAGTTTTTTCATGTTCCATCTTTCTTCTAAAATTGTGAACTTCCCGATATGTGTGCAGGATTCCAATAGTAGTTTCAGTACTCTGATGTAGGAGCTAAACCCAAATGTGCTCCTGGGCTTCCTTTGAAAACTGCCTTTCTTCCTTGAGAAAGAAACTTGACGCAGCCTGTGCAGTGGAAGGCTGTTAGTGCTCTGCAAGCCTCTTCCCTGGTGTCCAGATACAGCCTCCAACTGTCTGTCTTGGAGAGAGTGAACGTGCAGTGCCAAGCAGTCTGCCCGGTGGGTGGTGCTAATGATTTCAGTGCAGTTGCATATTTGCTCATGATTTGAAAAAGAAAGTGAGATGGGAAAAAGAAAACTTTCAGCATTGGCAACAGAAGTATTTCTGGAAACTCTCTGGTAGCTGAAGTGTCCTCAAGATTTTGCTACAGCTTTAGCACAGGTGTGTGCCTCTTTTAAATATTAAAAAGAGAAAACCTTTTCAAAATACTTCAAACTACTTGATTGTTATTGCAAAAGAAAAGCACTTTTTTCCCAAATGTCACTGTAATTTTCTATTAATTTCATATGGTACTGTCTGAGTAATAAAGTTATTAAATATTGACTGATTCCCTGCTCTCCCACTGCTCTCAGCATATCTACGAAGGGTTTCCCAGAGGAGCTTCTGACAGCCTTTAAACAATCAACCATGACAGCGTGGAGGAAAGAGTATTGTCTAGCTCGCTAATCTCTTAGCTCTTGTGTTTTCAAGGCGATTTTACTGCATTTATCAGTGTGTCCTAGTTCCTGTTTCCCTTTATAAACATCGTGCTGGTTTTGGATGTTGACAGGCTTTGGTACCTCATGGTTGGATGGTCTGACTTAAAAGCCCTGAGACATCTTGTTCCCCAGTCAGTACTCCTGCAGAGAGGTCCCTACCAGTTTCCCAGGGCCATCCATACGTATGTATGTTTTTTTGGTTTTTCCATTATTTTGGTTGGCTGTATTTTTCATGTTCCCATTCTCCTCCTCCTAACACAAATCTGCCCACATTTCCTCGGAGGGTTGCCTGCCTTCTGTGGGAGGACTTGAATATTAGTCCTTCATCTTTTCTGTGTATCTCTACTTTTATTACTCTCCCCTATCATTGATTTATGACATATGTGTAGGCCAAGATACAGTAAAGGACATAAGTCATATAAAAAGAATGCAAGAAGTTAATCACATTATTTTTACCTGTCCCCTGTCTAATACCTTGACAAAAATGCAGATATTAGACTGGGTGCTTGCAAGTGGAAGTATCTATCTGTGCTTTGCAAAAGGTTGCCACACCCTAGTGGAAATAATTATCTTCTGCACAGTCGTAGTGATAATCATGTGCTATTACAAATGAGTGCAGTTTTCTTGGAGTTACTATGTTTAGCAACAGCCCTGTTTTCTTCATCTTCCTAGATTCAGCTGATTCACATTGATCTATTTTTCTTACAGGGGTTAACTTTGGGGGAAAAAAAAATCCATAACTTGAGATGTTCTACAAATTATGCAGTCAACTTCCTTGTGTGTGGGAAAATCGCGAGGTCAGAACAGCTAGAGTGCGAGGGATTGTTCTCACCCTGGGAAAAACAACTTTCCGGGCATGATGTCTACCCTGCCAGACTGGTGCTTGATTCAAAAAAGCAGTCATGGAAATATGTAATTCCAACACTGCTTGTATGCTATGGCTTTATTTTCAGTGTCTTAACATTTTTTGGCTAGCCAGTTCAAAAATAATAATAAAAAAAAGTAAAAAAGAAAAATCCTGCCTGGCTTTAACTGATAAAAGCCAAAGGTGAAGAAAGGGCACTTTTCTGTTCTTTGTTAGTCATGGCAAAATGCAAAAAACTTTTTCTGTAGTAAACTTGTGCAATAAAATGTATTGCATAGTGATTTGCTAGCATTATTATTTGCTAGTAAAATGTGCTGTTGTCCTTACAATAGCAAGCCTTAGAAGAAGGACTGAGCCTAGGAAAAAAGGAGTTCTAAAATATTAACTCTGAGAGTATTAGATACATCACTGTGTGCATTTTAGAAAACCTAACAGTTTAAAAGAAGAATGACTGAACAGTATGCTTTTCATGGTCAGCTGATCTCCATTCCATCCATGCATTTATTAAATGCTTTTTACTTTGTGCTTCATTTGACAGTAGATTTCAGTACATTGGATTAGGTAATTGTCTGGATGCAGCGTAAACCTCGGCAGTTCAAAGCAAGCACTATATAAGCTCTAAAAAGTCTATTCTACCATTTCTATTAGCCTCTAGAAAGTGTTCTGATAAGATCAAGATGCATAAGATATTATATGTTAAATTATGCGGCCAGCTGGCTGATAGTGCTGCTGAAGCTGGGGGACTGACAAAAGCTATTGTTAGAGCCAGCCAGAGGTGCTCCTTCCAAAACCCTCTTTTCTGTTGTTGCTTTTTGAACTTTGCATATGAAAAGTTTTTCTGTTTAGTCTCTCCCCAAGGGCTGGATTTTTTTTTTTTCCACAGGATGATTTCAGTGAAAGCACTAAACCAATTTAAAATAAAAGAAGCAGTGGACAGCATTTCCAGAGAATTATTTTTCTTGGATTTTATGCTTCTGTGGTGTCAAACAAGCTGAGTTTTGAAACTCAGTCAGAAGACAATAATCATCTGGGGCACTGTTTGAAGGAAAAGAAAAAAGTGCTATCTGAAATCTGGGGGTTTTAGTGGTAATTGAGGATCTGTGATGAAAACACCTTTTATTGCAGCAGCTCTGAGTGGGGATTTAAAAAGAGATTGGCAGTGGAGGAAGAGTATATTAACATGAATGTAGCAGGAAGCAAGGAAATGAGGCGCACAGTGAGGGTGCCCTAACACAAATTTGTTTCAAACTTTATTTTGTCTAGTGCAAACTGAGTCCTGACTGCTGTAACATACAAAGTTGACTGACCAGCTACATCTTTTGTTTGGTGCTGGAGTCCTTTGTAGCCACAGCCCAGGTCTGTAGCTTCTTTTTGGCACTACTTCTGGAGAGGAAAGCTTTATTCTCTGGAAGCCACAGTTCCCTTCCTACCTCAATACTTCATCCGAGGTCTGGGACTGAACCAGACTGAGACAAATAAGACTCCTTTAATGTAATGTATACTGAAAAGGAAGTGCTAAAACTCTTCGAATAAATCTCACTAGTCTGGAGTCCAAAGTGTGGAAAATGAGATGGCTTGGGGACGGATATGGCAGAGGAGTATAAAATCACATAAGGAGGACAGGTAGGGATTGATGGTGTGCTCTTTCAAGCAGTGCTGATTCAAGAGTAATACAGTAAAGGTATCAAGTGCTGGGTTTGGTGTAAGCAGAGGAGGATCTTCATGCAATGGATAGTCAACCTGGGGAGCCCTTGCCACAGAAGTTTGCATTGATTCAGAAAAAAAATGGAACAGGATCCAAAGAAGTTTATGAAATAAGTAGAAATGATATCTGGCTTAGAAAACTGCTGGCTTGAAAGTGGTTGAATGCCAGTAGAGTATTAGGGGGATGTATCTGCTTTCCCTGCCCTATGCACTGTCCTTGACATCTGCCTAAGCTAGGTGAATTTTAGCTTGGCCCAATATGACTGTTATGTTCTTGGAGACCTCAGCACAAAGAAGTAAAAATGCATGTGTTCAGTGCATCTACTTCATACCAGAAGCAAATCCTTTTTTGTCCCATGTACAAATAATTAAGCGAATGCTTCCTAAGTTATGTTGTGTTAAAGTACTACTGATGCCTAGGATGCTCCCAATCTAGGGATGTGAATGAAGGAGAGAAATTCTGTGGAAAAATGAAGTAATGAGTCAACAATGCTCTCCAAGGGAACGATGAAGGTGTTGTGGCCTTCCAGATTTGTGCATGTCTGCTGGCTCACACCTAGAGAACTTCTTGGCTGAGCACTACAAAATTGTGCAGCAGGCTGAGGTTTCTGTCCTGGGCCGGCTGGATGGCTTGAAGGATTAGTGAATAGGAGGTAGCCAGAACAGAACAGGCATCTGTTACAGGAGCAGTGGCAAGGCATTTGGGTAGAAATTGTAGTCTTGGGCAGTTTGCATACAGCCTCTCAGCTGGGTTATTCAGAAAGGGAAACGTTCTTTCTTCCTCTTTATTGTCTATGCAGCCCGAATCCTTCTTTTTTTCCAAATAGTTCATTTCAGTGCACAATGTGGCTTAGGCAAAGTGCTCTCTGTGCTAAAACCACCTCCCTTTGAAACTTAACAGGGTTTATGTTTTCTGCTTTGCTACTGCTGCACATGAAGCAATAAGGTCCACTGCTCTGGGTCCTGCAGCTTCAGGCTGGTGTTTCTTTTCCTTGAGGACAGGTGCTGCTGTGTGCTGCAGATTCCCTTACGTCCTGCCTGGCTCCCTAACCTTGCAGCACATGTTTTCCTTTGTTTACTGCCCGCTGGCACCTGGAAAGCAATTATCTGTTTCTGTCCCCGGAGTGCTTACAAGCCCCATGCTTTCTTGCCTCCCACAGTTGACTGCTTTTAAAAAGAGAATGCTGTACCCATCAACAGGTGTTAACAGCATCTGCTATCAACATGGCATCACCCTCTCAGTCCAGCAGCATCCTGCCAAAGAGCTGGCACTCACTTCATTATGCATACTCCCCATCTGCATGCAGATTCACTTAGCACCTCTTGCCCTAGTGGAACTGGCACGTGTCTCAGTGTGGGCCCAAAGCCACCCAAGCATATGGGCTCGGTCTGCTCCAAGTGTGTGCAGCAGAAATGGTGCATTTGTAAAACAGGAACAGGATTCCCACATAGGAAAGGTAATAATGCAGCTTTTGGGCCTGGGACTTGCTTTTTAAATCCCTGTGGGTTGAGTATGCTCTGATCTGTGTTTCTCTGGCTCTTTTGGTATTATTCAGTGCTGTGACAAAGGTCTGTATCAGGTCTTTTTCTCATGTCTGCAGAAGGCCTAATCTTCAAAATGGTTCTTCTATTTGGTTAGATTTCTTCAAATGAAAATATTAAAAATCTGATTGCTAATAATGTATCTACAGAAGAGCCTGTTTCCTATGGGTAATATATTATACTGTGGTTGTGTGATGGCTTTTGTTATGTTTCTGCTGTGTCTTTGTTGCTATGCTGTGTCTCTGTATGGCTGTTGCAATTGCAAAAGTCTATGGAGTCATCTGCTTTAGCCTGTTTTCCACAAATCCAGGTAACTTCTGCCCGTCACTCTCCCCTTGCCTGTGGGTTTCTCAATGCATCATTATGTGTTCCTAGATCCTCAGTTTGGCCTCTAAGCAGAAGTGCTTGAACTTAGTACTGACCAGGGTTGCAGTGAGTCTGGTGAGACTTAGGTTGTCCTCTGGATGTCCCTGCTCTACCCCTTGTATGGGGCCATTCCAGTCCCATCTGAAATGCCTCAGCTCTGAGCGTATTTGTCATCTGATGCGGAAAAAGTGGAATGATCCTTCTCATGAGAAAGCCCATTGACTTAAACCACAAACCACTTGAATGACAAAGCCCCAAGCCCATGGAAAGGGCATGCAAATGATGTAAACTTCCTATGATGCCCTTAAATCTCCCCAGCCTTTTCTGACTTAGAGAGAAGCCAAAAAAGAATATGTCCCAGACATCATGGTCTGGCCCATAGGACCAGCCATTTGAATGGCAGTGAAGTTTTCTCTGAAATTTGTGACAAAGACATTGGAAAATATCCCCTGAATGATTTGTCTTTTGCTTACTCACATTTGGATGCTCAGTAAGAATCTATTCCATCTGAACGACTAAGCAGAGTGTACAGAAAATCTGTGGTGCAGGGAAGGCTTCCTTTCTTACTTTAAAGGTAATTACCAGCGGTGCTATCCCTTGTTAGCCCTGCTAGAAGGGAAGTTGTCCTGTTAGATGCCACAGTAATCCCTCCTGGATTTCTGTAGGTAAGTGCATGGCTTACCTCAATGCTTATCCCTTCTCCAAAAACTTTTTTTTTGTCTATTGTCAAAAGTATTGTTTGTTGGTTGCCAATTTCTTTTGTTACATTTAGTGCAGAGCCAATCACAAAACATTAGGCAGGCTATAGTAGTAGTATTATGTCTGATTGCCTTTTGTTTGGAATTGGTATTCCAGGAAACCTGTTTTAGTGGTTGTACTGCTTAGCTACTGAGCAGAAACTTTTAATGGGATAATATTGATCCAGCTGGGACCAGCAGAGCTTGCAAGGTACGAGTCATTAGGCAGCATTTGCAAGGGGTGGCATGAGCACTTCTATTGTCCAGGCAATTTTGGATCAGTCAGTTGGATTTCTGCATTGACCTTTAAAATTGTACTTGTATTAAATATCCATCTGGGTTCTGGTAGCATGATAAATCTGGAGGACTCTAATGCATTTTTAAACTATATGTGATGCATAGCAAAATGTTGCCTCCCCTCTCAGTTATTTGTAAAATCTTTTGCATACTTAGTAAATGTACCCTTAAGAGATTCGCTGAAGGCCATATTTTTTCCATGGGAGACTGAAATGAATTAAATGGAAGCATAAGTCTGAATTGCAAAAAATGATGAGTTGATCAAACCGAACAGAAGTGACCATACTTAATCCTGAATGATTCACCAGTGCTAGTATAAACATTCAATGTGCTAGGTGGAGCTAGCATGACATTTTTAAAGCAGGAATAGAGAAACCCAGTCCCTCTATAATAGGACAACGTGTGTATATATTTTAGAGCATTCACTACTAAAATTAATGATAGATTTCACCCCACCTGCCAAAGCTTCTTAGTAATTTTCCTTCTAGCCCCAGTTCAGATAAACCTTTTTAGTTCTCTTGGGTTAATGTGTTCAGGCTGAGCAATCACAACACACTAGTGAGTGTCCTGCAAAGGGACTGGGAGTCAAAGTCTGCTGCTCTGCCCAGCTGGAAAATGCTGGATTGACACCTCAGCCCACGGCTGGAACAGCAGCTGTTGGCATCCTGGCAGCCTGGTGCAGGGCACTTGTGTGCTTGAACAGCAGAGATCAGGACACTGTGCACTGTGTAAATGTGCTGACCATTGGGCTCCTCTGCAAGGTTTCCCCCAGTCTCACTCTGTTAGCTGCTGGCTAAGAGAGGGTGAAAGGGGAGCAGAGGAGAGGATGGGGCCTCCCAATATATCATGAGTGAAGAAGGGGAGAGTGTCCTGCTCCCTGTGCTCCAGGAGAGCCCTTGTGTGCACACAAACTCTTGAACCTCTGAAGAAAAATGGAGAGTGCACAGAGCTGTCTCTAGCCGTCCACGCTAGGACAAGGCTGAGGTGAAGCTTGCTGAGCCTTTTCAGAGCAAGGTTTTGACAGCTACTGTATGAGAAACTGTCTCCTCAGCCCCAGGAGGTGCAGGAGGAACAGGTCCCCCTTCAGTGCTGTGGTTTCTGTTTTGTCAGCTCTGATATCTTGCTCCTCTCTCACTTTCTCCACTGGGGTTTCTGGACCTTGCCGATGAATCCAGGCTTAAATAACTGACTCTTTTATGCTCTGACTCCATCGGGTGTGGCCTGGAGCATGGATGGGCTCGTGCTGCAGCTAAGAAACAAAGGTACATCCCCAGCATGCAGGTTCCTGGCGTAATTTTGTGTGAAGAGAAGGCCCACTGCTTCCATGGTCACCTAATGGCTCTCTGGTGCTAATATTGGTTCAGTTTTCACTAGGTCCTCAGTGCCAATATGTGAGACCCTGTGTATGGAGAGGTCTCGTAACTGGTATTTGGGGCAGCAGATTCCCAGGGGAGGGATGCTGTGTCTGGGAGCAGCAAGGTAGGGAACAGCAAGGCAAAGGAAAGGTGGAGATTGTGCTGTGGTGCATATCAGAGGGATGGTCTCCAGAGGTGGAAGAGGAAGGTGGAGGAGTGAAGCTAGTGGTCCAAGTGTGGGCTTGACAGGTCTGCTCCATGTTGCTCGGTGTAGACCTTTGAATAGAAACCAGACTTATCAAATTTTGGCAAATGTATGGGCTAGAATTCTTTTAGAATTCTTCCAAACCCATAAATCAGTAAAATGGGTATAAATAGAAAATTGAACTTGGATATAAAGTTTTATTAAATTATTGATGAAAGGAAGAATTTCATTAGGAAGAAAATCCCTGGAAGGAACATGAGGTGGGAAAGGGTGCCAGAAGGCCTCCAATGACTTTGGTGTAGCTCACTGTGCTGGTGCGCTCCTATGGCTTTGTGGGTCCTGAGCCTGTGCAGCTCTGATCTCTGCTGATGGTACATCATTTGACACCAACTGGAGTGTTTCTTCAAGAGCTCTGTTTGCAATATTTCCACAGTATTTGTATCACCCAGACGACCACAGACCCTGGTCATCGTGGTTGCCTGGATAGACCTGTCTGGTTTTGGAGTCTGTGATACTGCAGGCAGACACCAATGGGGTCTATGTGGCATTGCCATTTTCCAAAGCACCTCCCAAATGTTTATGGAATTTTTAGGGTTGTTTCAAAGCATGGGTTATGAGCTTAAATGGTTAGCCCAAAGTAAATCGTCATGCTGGCACCAGAGGTAGAGGCAGAACCCATGTTTCCCAGCTTCCTGGTAGCATTACTTTCCTGTTTGCTCAGCAGAAGAGGCACGGGCCCTGGAGCAGGAAAGCCAAGAAATCTAAAAGTAGTGTTCTTCCTACAACTTACCAGCCATTCACAGCACATATGGCCAGAAAGGAAGTTTAAATAATTCAGTCTCACTCCTTTATAAAGCAGCTCAATTTAACCTGGTTATCCCTACAGTAAAGCTATTACCTGTGCTTACCTTCCTAAAGTACTTCTAGCTGCAGTTTGCCTGCACCAAGAAATAGAGGATCTACTGCTTGTGGTTTGGAGTTTGTACCGATGTTTAATCATTCTTGCTGCACCTGACTCTTACAAGAGTTTGTCTTCCAATGCTCAGGAGGTCAGTCTTGCCATACTTTGCTACAGCCTGTTTTCCATTTGGTACCTTTTTGGCTTTTTATTCATAGTCGTTACCTTTGTTTTGTCACTGACGGAGGAAGAAGCACCACCAGTCAGAACCGTGGCCCCCAATTGCTGAATGATGCCTTTTCTTCTTTGAGAACTCCATTTCGGGATAGATTGATTTGTACTTGTAGACACCATAGTTGCTTGTAGCTATAGGGTTCAGCCCAGATGTCTCTGACTGCACAGGGCATTCAGTATATAGATTATTGTCTGATGAATTATTCCTGTGGTCCTATTTTAATGTTTCATTTTTCAAATACATTTGGAAATTTCAGAGAAATCAAGACTGACTTCTCAAAAATAGTTCAAGAAGGAAGCCTCAGTGAGGGTGAAACTAGCAAGCTTGTTAAAGGCAGCTGGGGGGACTTTCTAATCCCCAGGTTGTCCAAACATGCTCTTTTGACTCTGTGCCAACATATTCATTGAATTCTGCAAACTCTTCTCACAGTGCAAATACTTCCATTTCTAAATCACAGATACAAGGAGGACTGTGAAATCTAATTTCTAAATACAACAGAGTATTTTCAAGCACAACATAAATATTGATTAAAAAAAAAAAAAGCAATGCAATGCTGACATTTTAAAGATACGTAAACAGTTATATCTGCTTCTAAACATTCTAGGTCACAAGGGAATTTTTGTCTTGCAAATGTGGTGTTTGAAAGGGCATTTAGGTCTCTGATGTCCCTAGCTTTTTCCTTCAGTAAACTCCCATGGATCTCCTTGGGTAAACACTGCAGACTGGTCCTGTGATGTTTCCCAGTGAGGTGCTGTAGCCTGGCAATGTGGCTTGGATTTTAATGCCTTTTTTGAAATTCTGAAGTTTTCCCAATGTAAATAAACCTCAGGATTGTCAGCTCACCATGCTAATATGTGTGCAAGTGTTCAAAACTGTATATGCTTTAGTTGCTCCTTTTGTTAGCTTTGCTGGGAGTTAATTTCCAAGAAAGCTGTACATTAAAGCTCAGTGCCATTACTTCTCAGCCTCTGTGCTCTGTGATCTGCTCATACACCTGAATCCCCTCTCCAGCCCTCTCTTCTGGCTGGAATCCCCTTGCTATCAATCCAGCATTTCCGAACTGTAGGCATCTATGGGGTTAGGGTAAGTGCTCAGTAGCTGGTTACTGGTAAGGGTCCATGAGAAAAGCTGAAGAGTCATCAGTGGCACAAAATGTTTTGGACCTGCTCTGTTAGGCAGCCTGGAGAAGAGTAAGTGCAGAGAACCCTGGGGTGAAAGGCTTGGCATATCCCAGAGTCTCCTTAATTTATTTGTAGCTAAGACCTTGTAGGGAGTACAGAATTGGGCATTGCTCTTTACAGTTTTTGGGCATGTGTGTGAAATGTCCTTCTAAGAGAAGCTTAGCTATATGGTATCTCACTATTTGGCAAGTTTTTTCCTTGGAAGAAATTTTCAGTTCATGGTCTGTACAGGAGCTATTAACTAAACTGAGTACAGCTCTTACTGCATGTTTCAAAAGTGAATGCAAGTCTCAGGAGGGACAGTCTCTCTGCTCACCACTTACACAGGGCATCCTGGCTCCTTGCAGTGCTGCTTTTGCCATTGTTATATGCAGGAGTTCAAGTTCTTGCCCATGGCAGTGTACGTGGTGGCCCTACACAGTCACTTCGGTGCATGAAGTGCACAAGTGAAACTCCAGCCACCCCCCATCACCCTCCAGAAGTCTGAAATGATTGTGCTGATATTGATTTTCAGTACAGAAGCCCTTTCCTCCCACTTCTACGGATTTTTACACATCTGAAGGATGTTCTGACAATAGTAATCGTTTACTTACCTGTTACAAACCAATTATTATCATGTGCAACTTGGTAACAACAGATTCCCTAAAAAATGGACAAACGATTTCTTAGAAGATGGATTAGCCTTCATGCACTATATAAGTATAGTAGAAGAATAATTATAAAGGGAGGTTAGATGTTGAATTTCAGGAGGAGGGCAGGTTAATTTTGTAACATGAAGAATATTGAGGCCAGTATTCCAGGATTTCTGAGGAGAGACAGCCACAGTATTTTGCAGGACCCATGCAAGTGAGTCACTGGGTACAGCCTCATCCATCTGTCTCCTGTCCCTGCCTATTTGTTTGTTTGTTTGTTTGTTTGTTTTTTGCCAAAGTAGCCATTTAAACCAGTGTTGTTATTTCTTATGGAGTCCCAGTAAGGTTGGCATGCTGGATACTCTTGAATGTGCCTGCTGTCTCATGGATAGTTGCTTGTTTTGCATGCTAGGCATATCCTTCAACATGGACACATCTACCACCTGAGAGGTTTGAGTTTCAAAAGGTTTTACAGTTTGCATCATTATTGCTAGGGTATCAGGTAGGAATACAGTTTAAAATATGTTCCTAGAAGTTTTGAATAGTTGTAGTTAGGTTTCTGACTTCCAAGGTTCTATTTTTTAAAACCACTGTAACAATGGCTGTGCTTCTTTAGGTTTACATTTATTTATTATGCCTTTAAAGCCTTTGAGAAGGGTTGTTTTTGCAGTGTTTTTCTTTTTGTGAAGTGCTGTGTACTCTAATTGGAATACATATTTTTGGTGGAACATACAGTTTAGTACAATTGCAATATGAATTTTGGGTCTTGCAGTTGTTTGTAGACATCTTTAATGATTCAGCTTTCTATAGTATGACACTTCATGGCATGATATCTTTCTTACACTCAAATTTTTTTTTTAAATGAAGTCTCATATTGCCCTGAATCAAAGAGATAATGTACTTGCTGCAGCTAAGTGTGGCCCACTTCCGCCCTCACACACACGTATGTAATTCTCAGTGACAGATCTGGTAGCTGACAGTAAGATGTGGCCCTAACCGCCTGGGTTTTTCACACCAAACCGCTCTATTGCACACAGTGGAATAACTGAAGTCAGCATCTGATGTTATGAATTTAATAGGCAGCCCTTTCCACTGAATTTAATTTTCATTGATCAGTCAGGTCTTGCACTTTAAAAAAATGGTAATGCCTGTTCATAGAATATTTCTGTTCAATATTGCAGGGGACTGCTACATTTCAGGACAGGTACTTGTAGCAATGTGATGGTAGTCACTGTGCTGTGTTTGCATACTAATCAGATAAGTTCATGAACCATTATACTTGAGAAATCCTCAGCTATGCTCTGTAGAACAAATTTGATCTTTGATACTCAGGGGAAAAACTTCAGGAGCATAGAGCCTTACTTGTCTCTGCTAGCATTCTGATTACTACTTATACATGTTTTGTAGGTCTGGTGTCAAAAATACTTTCTTTAAAACACACAATGCTTAATAAAGACAAATTTGAACTAATTCACTGTGGTATATTTGCGCAAAGCTACGTGGCCTGGAAGCAGTGAAATTTGCATTGCACTTATCTCACCAGGTGATCCTGTTTGAATAGCCCCTCTGTACTAGCATTACAGGAAAGCAGGTATTTATTATGCTGTGATGCACATTTGCATCAGTGGCAACTCTTCACTGATTCTGTGTTAATGGTATAAAGTCTGTACCTTTCCTTTGCTATTTTTCAGAAAAGCCTGAAGTTAAACTATGCTTAACTTACAGCTTCTTCACCATAGTAATTTGTTTTGTCACTGGGTGCTCAGGCTAAAATGTCCACACTGCTAATACCTTCCCTCACAGTGATGGAGGCAGGTATCAATCAGGTTAATTTTGGTGCCTCCAGTGGGCTTGGAGAATCAAAGGTGTTAATGTGACACTGTGTGATGCAACACAATTTAACAAGGTCCAGGTCTTCACGCAACCCCATCCTGCTCCGAAAAGCATGTTGTGTATGGCAACAACTACTGAGAAAAAAGTAGAGATTTTTAATAAGGTAAATTTGTCTAACAGACTTCTAGAGGGTGTTTCAGATGCTAGCTGTTTAGGGGGCAGGGGAGGGAAAAGCCTGATGTGGGCTGGAGTTATTGGCATTGTTCTTGTGAATCTGAGCTGTGACGTACTGAAGGACAAGCCAGAGTATCCCAAGATACACAGAAGAGGGTATCGGGAGAAGCAAAGTGAGAACATGTGGTTTTTGGCTGGTGCACAGCCCACTGGCCACAGGCCTGGGGCAGGAGGGAGGTGGCTGTAGCACCAGATGCTATAGCTGGTCTGAGACCTGCTGAACTCATCACAGCTTTAGCACATGTGGCACATTGAATTTCAGTGTCTCACAGCTCCTGGCTCTAAGAAGGGTTGCAGAAGGGATATAATTTCTGGGTAACATCAGGGTGCAAAACTGCACCTGCTGCTGCTGTGGTCCTGGCCAGCATCTCTGGTGGGAGCAGTGCCGCTAACCCAGCTCTCCTGCCAAGCCCAAAGAGGGCCGCCATGCTCCCGAGGTGTGCCAGGTCCTCCTTGCCTGCCTGAGATGATGGCTGGGGTTGTGTGTGGGATATGGCGTGGCAGTGGCCAGACTGCCCTGGATCTGGCTGGGATGCTGGTGGAGGGGCCAGTGATGGGGGTAAGCATTCAGGCTGGGTGACAGGGACTTGATTTGACTCCTGGGACAGTGGTGGAGATGTGGGAGGCCTCACTCCCTGATGCAGGGATTCTCTTGCTAGTTGCCCCTTCCCTTCCTGGCTCCTGGGGTGCTCTCCTTCCCCTGACCCGGACAGGGCTCCTGCCTGGGCTTCTTGGCTGCCTGCAGATGGGTGAGATGCTGGGGCTGGGGCTGTGGGCGTTTACATCTCCAATAGGCACATGTGAGCAATGTGCCTTTAAGACTAGCGGGAGAGCAATAGTATCTCCCTCCCTCCTGTTAATTGTAGCATGTTTTTCAGCCATGCTTTCCAGTCACATTCGCAGGCTGTGAGAGAGAGCAGCACTGAAGCTCACCGGCTGAGTGCCGTCCGGACAGCGCGTGCTTGCCCACGGCATGGGTGCCCACCGGTGACGGGCAGCGCCTGGGGCCGGAGAGCTTTGTGCCAGAAGCAGGAGCCCTGTATGCCTGAGTTTCGGTGACACTGCCGGGCTCATCACGTCACCTGTGCCCCTCACCTGCGTGGCTGTGGCCTCCAGCCGCAGGTCCGGCGGTGCTGGCCACCCCACACCTGCGGGCCCTCGCAGGGGCTCCCACACGAGCTATGAGCGGTGCTTTGCTGGTGCTTGGGGACCCGCAGTGGGTGATGCAGCGGGAGCCGCATGGTGCCTGGCTGGGGATGCTGTGGGCTGCCGTGGGAACGCCTGGCTCCCTGAGCGCAAAGTGACTGCAACTAACTCGAGGTTGGGACTACTTCTCGGAGGATGCCCTGGGTATCTCCAGTCACTCCTCTCTGGCCTCACTGCAGAATATTTGGAGTTGCTTGCTCACCGGTGCTGAGGGGGGACAGAGGCATAGGCCTCCAGAGGGTTAAGAGCATCTGTCTTTATGCCAAGTGTTTGAGCAGGAAATAATCTGCAGAGATACATGTGCAGCAATTCAACTGCTGCTGCTCTCCCAGGCTGCCGCTGCTGCAGTTCGGTGTGTGAGAGAAGCCGTGCTGCTCACAGAAGATGCTTTCTTGGTATGTCCGAAACACCAGGCATGGCAGCAGAGCCCCCGCTGTCTGAGCTGGGGTAATTGTCTCCATCCAAGAGGAATTATGTTGACTTGCTGGCTGTGTCGGCTCACTGAGGTAGGTGCTGCTGTCTGTGCAATATGCCATGATCTTTGTCGGGGGGATACAGTCCTCTCCTCAGCCTGGGCTATAAAACTAAAAAAATCTTTCTGTGGGAATGGGGTTTTATTTGCAGCCTAATGCCAGATAGAAATATGTGTGTGTGGTTTTTGTGTGTGCAGCAGGGAAGAGAAAGCAAAGGATACTTAAGTGATACCTTTCATGCCTGGCAATAAAGTTGTTGCACTTAATTGGAACAAACTTGCCTTGGTCTCTGTGGAATACACCTGGGATCTTTCGCTTCTTCCTGGCATATGACCTTTTGAAGGGGTTGGCTGCACTATGCTGGGTTATGCTTTGGTTCAGAAACAGGGACACAGTGCACTCTACAGGTCCCTTCATTCTGCTCCTGTGGACGTGGGGAGGACAGAGGACACCCACATGGAGAGAGAAAATGCTGCAGACAGGGAGGTGGTGTTTTTTGGAGGAGTGAAATTACACTAAAAGGAAGAAAAGAGGTGCTCTTCCTTGAAGAAGAGGGAATTTTAAGGTCCTAAGGGTTGACCCTGGTGTTTGGAAGTAGCAAAGGAAATTTGTTTTAGAAGCAGCCTGTGTATGAGTCTGGGTTTTGTGTTTTGCTTTCCCAGCTCTGTGGAGAGGAGTTTTGTTCATCTCTGCGAACTGCTTTGCCACCTGCAACCTTTGCTTGAGGATTTTTTGCACCAATACCTGGGGGATAAAAACTGCCTGTGCCATCAAATTTCCATGGGCTTATTTAGGAAGGTGCCTTCTTGGAAAATCCCTAACAAAATCTGTAGCAGCTAATGCTGTTCCTTTCTCACCGGCAGGGCATGCATTTTTGGTTTGTCTTGAGACCTCCAGTGGGAGCTTTACTCCGTAAAGGCTAATCTGAAAGGGAAGTTTTCAAACGATTTCCCCCGGAAAAGCAGGGTGGTGGGCATTGGATATCTATTTGATCTGGTTCTCCATATGTATGTTTGCCTGTTGGTTCCTGAGCATATGAGCACAGACCCTGCCAAGGAAACCTGGCTGTGTAGCATAGGTAGGTGCTGCCTGGATGACATGCCTGGATCACACAGACAGAGGTTTGTGCATGTTTCTGGCATTGCAGATCTACTGAGATAGCACAGCCAACAGTGCCATTGCTGTGTAACAGTTTCAGAAGTGTTTCTGTGGCATCCTGGCAGAACAAATGTGTCATTCATAACTTCTCTCTTCAGGAAAAAGAGCAGGACTGTCATCTGCACTGCAAATGTTTTTAGTCAGTTTTGTTTTCTTTAGTCAGGGATTCCTGACTGGAATGTGTTGCTACCTGAGCAGTTTGGTGAGAGCATTTATTATTGCCTCCTCAACTTCTCCAGGGCTCTTGTGGTATGCTTGACTCAGCACTGACATATCTCATAGGGAAGGCTGGTGAAGAATCGCCCTTTTTAGCTGTAATTTGGGCCCAAATGCAGGCAAGAACATGTTTCCTTTTGTGCAAGAATGGGACACTTGTGCATCCTCCTTTGGGATCCTGTAGAGAAGACCTCTGCTGCTCTGCAAGACCTCTGTGTTGGAGGTGGAGGAGCAGAAGTGGGTCTGGTGGGTTTGCTGCTGTGTATGGATCAAGAATCCACAACCCCTGCCAGGGACAGAGGCTGTGATGATGCCAGGGGAGTAGCTGCTTCTCTCTGTCCTGGGAAAGAGAATCCCTTCTTACTGACATACTAGGTAGAGCTGGGCAGCAGTGTTCCACAGCAACACTTGTTTGTCCCATGAAGAGAAGAAAAATCTCCTCACTTCACTCAGAGAGGTGAAAACATAAATGTATGGAGTCTCACCAGTGTAATACTGGTGTAAGGTCATCTGAATGACTTCTTTCTGGAAGAGCACTTATAAAAGGTGGTGAGCGTTAAATAGCCAATTGCCTGTGGAGGAACACTAGAAAAGTTATATGGTAGTCATCTCATTTACTGCTATTTGCACACAGGCAGAATGATGATTAGAACTGGCTGAATTAAAGTAAAATGCTTCTCACAAACATGATTTCAAAATTCAAAATTAATTTGGTGCTTGCCAGCCAGCAACTGTTTTGGTCATCTTTGTGCCCCTATTCCAGGAAGTGAATTGTTCAAAAAGTACTTTCGCGAAAACAGCAAAATGTTGGAACATATTCATGTGTGATGTGGTCTGAAGGAGCGGATGGGAATACATGCCTTACAGCCATACTCCCATCCGCTCAGGAAATCAAACTGGTACATTTGAACTACTGATTATTTCTAAGCAGCCTTTCTGGTCAGTAATAAAGTTTTGCATTAAACTCTAATTATGTGGAAGTCGAGAGCTATTTGCTAGAGTTAATAATGGTAATTTCTAAAACTGTGATTTATAAAATGGGGGCTGGTCAGCATTGTGTGTCACACATGCTGCACTGATACCTTCCTCTGCCTGAGAGTCACATAACTGCCCATCTTGTAAAGCAAGGGTGGGGCGCTCCTCGACGTGCCCCATGGGTGCTCTGCTGCAAGATGGGGCTAAGCTTGATGTTCTTGTGGGCCCAGGGGAGACCTGGCAGCAGCGATGCTGGAATCCCTGCAGGGTTTGCCTTTTTGGAGACAAATGCCTGGCCTCATCCATCAGGTCCCACGCCTGGCGAGCCACACTGGGATGTCTGGCCAGTCACGTGCTGCTCGGCAGTCACAGGTGGTGCAGGGAATGGATAACAGACAAGTGCAAAGGGAATAAATTGAATCTTCAAGAACTATTTGCTAGGGACTGATTTCTCTGCTTTCTGTGGAGAGGTAAATGAAGGCCAGTCATTAGGAGCCTGCACTTTTTCAGTGACCGTTGCATCTTTATGATTTGGATGCTGCTTGTAAACCAGCTACAGGTGATCAAAATCAAAGCCTGTGGTCCAGAAACTGTTGAGTCAGAGATAAAACTGTGCCTTTCTGATAGTGCCTGGAGTATCTTTAAGAGACTGTGCTATTGCATTTGAAATCTATCTGGCTTTGTACCACTTATAAAATGCATTCACAGTAGGTGGTGGCATCAGCCTCCTCTTAGTGAATGCAGATATTTATATTATGCAAAAGCTTTTTTCACTTTGCTGCATTCAGATGATGACTGGAGATACCATTCTTGTTATATAAAAAATTGAGTCTGACTTTAGAGGTGAATTCAAAGAGCAATTTCTATTTAATATATATAGTAACAAACAGGAACAAAGCTGCTAAAAGATTACTTTAATGATGAATCATTATATGGCTCTCACCAGTCTGAAAAGCAATAAAAGTCAAAATGGAGTGCTAGGATTTAGTTGCTTAGAAAATGCGTAGAAAGAGACCTGTATTGTAGAGAGTGTTTTACACCACATCAAAGTAAAAATGTTTTGAGGTGCAAAAGTATCAAGTGACTTTCCACCCCAAAGATAAGAGGCAGCTGCTACCTATTGTTTATTGTTCCAGAAGGTTATTTTCTTTGATTGTTAGTCACTCTTAATATGAATTTATTTTTTTTTAAGCTCTGACTGATTTCCCGCCCCCCACTCTGTTTCAGGGCAGATGCTGTCGTAATACTTTTTCTTTTGAATGCTATCATTTTTTATTACTAAGCCTAATTAAACACTGTAACTTTTGAAAATCAGATTAATTTGAACCATCAGCCCAATGCAAATGCTGTAATCATCAGAGATCATAAACTGTTCAAGGGACCATAATTTTACTACAGAGCTGCAGTGGCATGTGTCCAAGGAGCTTGCTACCTTTGTTCAGATGACATGGAGTGTAATGCGTGTGCTTCTATGTAGTGCAACATGAAAAGAAATGATACATTCCTCAGCTGTTGGATTGCACATTCTAGCCATAAGTCAACAGAGAGTAGAGAAATGACATCACTTCTCCCATCACTGAAATACCCCTTCTTCACTGTAAATATTGTGTGAATTCTATGGTTTCTGCACAATAGATAAGGGGGCAGATAGAGCTGGGAACTTGTTGCACACTAAAATTGCACTTTATTTGTGAGCTAGGTAGTGGTGGACGTGATAGAGGCAGCCCCACTGTCACCCAAAATGTTTCCACCCTCGGGCCACAGTCCATGAACTCAGGTTGCACAGAAGCTACTTCAGGTGGTTTGCTCTCCAGCCAGGACACACATTGATCATCACTTCAGTCTCCTGGGCAGTGGGACAGATACTGTGAGGTTCTGGTAATGTGGTTCCTTTTAGACCAATTTTTGGTATTTTGGTCTTTTTTTGCCACAGATGTTAGGTAGCAAATAATTAATGTTGGTTCCAACTCAAGCAGTGGCAAAGTTGGTCTCCCTGCTCTGTCCCAGCTTTATTTCTGAGGTGGTAACATTAGGGAAGATCTCACTGGTCATTATGGATGTAATTACCTGGCCCCGAAAGACAGAAAGCTGTTAATCTGACAGTGCAAACATTTACACTGGAGTTCGTTGTTTAGACTTTCTTTGCAGCAGAGGAAAAAGGCACACTGAGGGAGCCATTACCCTACTTATTTTAAGAGTCTACAGTAAGATGAGATGAGTTGCAGGCTAGAAATGCCCAGTCCTCTCTTGTCCTGCAGATGGAGTGTGGCTGCAGCAGTAGATGAGATGAACCCCACCAAGCAGTGGCGGCTGGTGTCAGTCCTCATCCAGCAAACTGCTCAGCTCCACCTGGGCTGCTCCAGGCTCCTTTGAGGGGTTTGGTGGAAATGACAGGCACGGTGGAGGACCTGACCTTGCAGGTTTAACTCTGCCTTACTGAACTCGAGTCGCTTTGTCAATCCATATTATCAAGAGTGGCTGTGAAGCGTGTGCTGCTGTTTGCCACTGAGCATCCCCATAGCAGATACCCCTTATGTTTCTGCTCACTTGGACCTGGTATTGCTACTTGACTGTAAATACAATCTCTTTGATCAGTACTACAAGTCATGCTTTTTTCCCCTGTTAAATAGCAATAAAATCTTCCAGACTTGTATGTTCCAGGCTTTATGGTGAAACTGAAGTGGGAAAATCTGTGTCAGTTTAGAGACTGATGTGGAAGATACATGTTTGTGTCAGTGGGCTTTGCGGACCTTCTGCTCCTGCCCACTTCCCCACCACCTTGATTGGATGCAGGGAGTTACTATTGCAAAGAGAAGACCGGTAGTATGAGACTTGTCCCATAAAACATTTTATATTCGGGATTTACCCAGCAGGCTTGTTTCAGCCAAAATATGGAATTCAGGAGTGTGTTTTCATGCCAAGACTTGTAGCATTTGACCATGAATGCCTACCTCCATTCTTTTTCAGCATATGCGACATTCAGGAAGCTCTGGGCAGACGTGTGATTTTGTAATAGCTATTGCTTGCAAAGGAAAAAATAAAAAAGCTTGCAGAAGCATATTAATTATCCACAGTTTAATGTATATAGTGGTTTGCAAACAGATATTGTGGACACTGTTATCTGAAAGACTGTAATTTTAATGGTTCTAATGGGGGCTATTGTAAGTCCATTGAAACTCTTGCAGTTATGGTTTAATTTTAATTTATTTGGAAAAGCCTGTATTTTTAGATTTTATGGTACCCAGTTTTAAGTGTTGGCTTATGATGACAAAATCATAGTTGAATGCTGGAACAAATGTGAATATATCTGTATCAAAGCGGTCTCTTGTCTTGATAACTTACCTATTTTTAAATGTTAATCATCACCTTCTCCATTTTCTAAAATTGTGCGCAAATATAAAACCTCATGTAAGCTTGTAAGTCCAAGAACTGTGGTGTGAATATGGCAAATACTGTCTAGCAGTCCTCAGTTCTGTAAGGCATATGTGATTGTTAGGATAATGTTGTTTGACCTCCTGATAATACAGGCTATAGAAAATTTCATCCAGCAATTTCTCCTTGCCTTTCAGAAGCATATTCAGCCTTATTTAAAGAGTGCAGATAACTGGAACTCAAAGGTGTCCTGAGGGTAGTTGTTTCGGTGAGTAATTATTTCCAATGATTTAAAAAAAAAAAAAAATCCAGTCTGAGTTTATTTCCTTGTTCCATATGTTGAATCTTCTTCCCTCGTTGACTTAATTAAGAAGCCTGCTAGTAATGGAAATAATTTCCCATCATGTGGAAAAATCATTGTTTAGCCTTCTTTTTGCTAAAGTGATCATATCTTTTAAACTCTTTCCACACAATCTGTTTTCAGGCCCTCAAAGTCTATGCATTTGTCTCCCAGTTTTTCAGCATCTTTTTGAGCTGTGGACATCAGAGGTGGCTGTTCTGGGACAACAGAACACCATATTCTACTGATATTCTTACTAACACCGTAAGCAGAAACAACATCACCTTTCTAACCTTCAACAAAAATACCTCTCTTCAAACATCCAAGTGTGTCATTAGATCCTGTAGCTCCAGCATGGCCTTGGGACCTCGTGTTCCGTTTATCTGACCTGACTCCCATATATATTTTTAAGTGTCTGATTTCTAACATACAGTTTGCCCCTCCGTAAGTGGGGTAGATCATTCAGTGTTGCATTCTTTGATCCTGGACAAGTAGACTGGTGTTTTCCTGTGCTACAGTGTCTGATCTTTGACAGGGCCAAGCATAAGAAGGGGACTGAGTTGTTTGTCTGCAGTCATCCAAGTTTGGCAATATTTATCACTTAAGCCAGTTCTGAGTTGCATTCATTGGGCTGAGAAACTTGTCTCTGCAGGCCCAGTTAAAAGCACTTCCATTCACTGATGGTTCCTCATTACAATTACATCTTGTCGATTATCAGTGATTTTTAAAGTGTTCTGTAGTAATTTCATGTAATGATATTCTTACAGTCAGTATGTGGTGTGTCGCTGAGCTGTTTGCGAAAAACAAGCAGCACAGCTGCTATCCCCCCCCCGCTTTATTAAGTGTATTAAAAATCATTTCAGAATTATCCAAGAGGGCTGACTGAGGTTCCCATCACATGCAGTCGCAACCATCTCTGCTGCTTTCCATTTTCTGATGGCCATTGGGTGATGTTTTACAGGAGAGACTGAACAGATTTCTGTTGCTGAGGTATTCATAAAATCACCCATGACAAAGATAAAGCAAATTACAAATTTGGTGTTTGAGCACTCTTCTGTTTCCCCATACTTTTTGTCATTTTTGGGTTTCCTGCTGCTGTTTAATTTAATTACTTGCTTCTCGTTCCTTAGGAGTTCAGAACTGTAGCAATTGCTCTGTGATGTTACTCTGGGGCTGGCTAACCATCTTGACTGCTTACAATTGCTGGAGTAATATATCCCTTTGTGGTCCATCAAAAACTCTCCTGTTCAGCTCCTCACCTCGCACTGCTGGCATCCAGGTCTTTTCTTTAGCTTGATGATCTTTTTCATTGCTCCTCCCTTGAGATACTTCTCTTCCAGCCGGAATATGGAGTAAAACCTTTCCTCCTCTGATTGCTGTGATGTTGCTTGCTATTTCCCATCCCCTCAGTGCTCACCCTGGTATTTCTTATTCATTTAGCACCCCTTGTCCATATCTCTGGGAGTCTATAATTCCATCTTGATTTCTTTTTTCTCTCTCTTTTTGCCATCTTAATTTTTTCACAATTTTTTCTTGAACAGTCCATTTGTTTCCTTGATATAACAATTACTGACAGCCTGGTATCCTGTCTCCAACAGTGGCAAATAGCAGATGCTTAGAGAATAATATAAGAAACAGGGTGAGAATATAATAACCCTAATATATCCTGCCAGCAGTGATCAGTATCATGTATGCCTGACTGTGTTGTGAATGTGTTTAAGCACAGCCCAGTGGGGGACATAATGCCTAAAACCATGTGGGTGAGGAAAGGATAATTTTACAAGATGGCAAATTTTCTTGCATATCTGCCTCTCTCCAAAAGCACTGCCCTCCCCTTGCCTGGGGTTGCTTTGCTTAGCACAGAAAGCCATGGCAATGCTGTGCTTGTTTCTGAGCCAGTCCTGGGGTTCATCTGCAGGGCTCCATGCTCCTGATTGAGTAGGACTTGTGTTTCTCTCTCTTGGAGGCTCCTTGAGGAGATGATTGCAGTGTGGCAAGATGAAGGGAGAAGTCCTTGCGTTTGGTTATGAGCCCTTATATGATTGCGCTGCCTGACAGATTCCTCTAGCTTTCAAGTTCTGGCTAGTTGTAACACAAGCCGACATAGCTGGAAGTGTGATGTTGCAAAAAAATTTTGTGAAAATCACGGACGCATGGGGGAGGGAGAGACCCAAAACAGTATCTCTGACCTCCAGAGAGGTTCCAGGTGTCTGTCCTGCTTGCCCCTTGGCAGGGCAGCCCAGGAGCACTACCAGCACGCACACAGTGGCCAGGTGACTGGCAGCATGGGCTGGGCCCAAGTTGCATATCTGCTCTTCTCCATCAGTGATTTGGAGATGCAGGGCTTCACATACAGCACATGGGAGGCTGTGAGCATTACCAGAATGTGGACTTTGCTACGGTGTGACATTGAGGTGTATTACCGCAGCCAAGGTTGCAGGAAGATGTATGTGGGGGGCTTGGGGGAATTTTTCTGTCTGCATCTTCATGGTTACTTTGGGGTTCATTTTTTATTTCCAGATTTTTTGTTTTCTGAAAACTTCTCCAGTATTCCTTTAAGTCTGAAACAAGGTCTGAACTGTGGAGGCAAGTAGAAAAACATATTTGGATTTTTTTACAATGCTAGGTTTGAAGTTGCATTTAAAAATACCTCTATTAGCAAGTAGAATATATTATCCAGGGCACTGAGCAGCTAAATCAGAGGTGTGATGTTGCAGGTGTTAGACCTCTAATTACTAGTTCTTCAGTTGCACACTTCCTCTGTTACCATCACTACTCCTGCAGCCAACACACTTACCATAGTTTGATTTAGTCTCAGCTGGTGGTCAGCTTTACTGATAGGATGATTTTATTTCAGAGTCATGTTTTCTTCATGTGATATATTTTCTTTTGTGATTGTTGCTTTGCTCATTACTATCTGCAAAATTTTTGGAGAAGTTCTTGGAACTTCCTTAGGATAACATATAAAAGACAAATGGGAAGACAGAAGCACTTTATTGACATGACTGGCCTTCAGTATCCAGCTCTTCACTGTTTGACCTCACCAGTAAGGATAAGGGTTCTTCTGTTCATAAAGGTGAGTCCATACATCCCTACAGCTCTAACTGCTCCAATGCATGCCATGTGATTGTTGAATAAGATTGGGCATTATTCTTCCTGTCTATCTCCCCCCCGCCTCTTCTCCCAGAAGCACAAGAGTGCCTATGAGGTATGAGCTAATGAGCTATACCAAGTGATCCTATCAGTGGCTTTAAGGGATGTTCAGGAGAACAGGGTGAAGCACACAGTGCGCCTTTCCCAGATGGAGGTTTCCGACTTTGTGCAAAGTTGTGCGTGCCAGAGCTCAGGAGTGTGTGCATATGTAAATTGGCTTGTTATAAATTCAGGGCAGAAAGGCACATAATTCCTTTGATGCCAAAGGGAACTGTATCTAGAGACTCAGAGTAGAAATATGCCTACCGATATATGTTTTAGTTCTGTATAAATCATCTGTAAGTATAGCACACTCTATTCATTTAGCTAGTGACAGTGTTATTTAGAGGTGATGCGAAACAGTCACAAAGTAATAAGGACTGCCTGAGAAGAAAATATGTGCTAAAGCTCTTAGGTGTAATGCTAATTTAAATAAAAGATGTGCTCTATTGGGGCTGTAGAATATTTCTCTTAGAAATCTTAATAAAATTCCAGTCTTGGATGCTTAAAAGTTGGTTTTCTTCAAAATGAAGATGCAATGATTATTTAAGAATGTTTAGACTCATTTTTAGCTTGGGTTGATTCATTCTTTTCTTAAAAGAATGTTTTACGGGTATCTTAGTAGTAGGGACACCCGTGCTTATCTAATGTATGTAAATGCAGTCCAGCAGCATATACCCCTAACCGCAACAGAAAGCACAGGGACCTAACTGCTCATCATGCTGCCAAGTCAGACCATGTTTCAAGTTAGGCTGATAAGCAAGGGCATGTTAAGTGGATATCACTTTAATGATTGTTAATGCTGATACAGTGCATAGAAAGGAGTGTAACTCTTCCGAAAAGCTGAATAAAATAAAAGTTGCGAAGAGAAATCTCCTAACTTTATATTAAACCAAATCATAAATATGCCGAAGGGTAATAGAAAGCCATTCTACCTGGAGGGGTTTATTGCCCCTGCTCTTTATTTCTCTAAAGGTTATTCACTGTTTGTGTGGACATTATACTGTAAAATCTTTTGCTGAAGTGATAACCTTGTGCTACTTGCAAACAAAGTTTGGTTAGGTTGAAGTTATTGCTGGCATCTTGCAGTACAGATGTGATGGCACAAATATTAGAACAAACAAGTCTTACTAACTTTAAGTACACCTTTATATATGTTAAAAGTGTGCATTTTTAATGTTTTAACTATTGGAATGTGGATTAGAGCAGAGTCATGACTAAAAGGTTGCTATATTGACAGTATCAGCCTATGGTAGTGCTGGATCAAGGTCCCCTTTTCAGCCTGAGAAGCAGTATTTTTTTCCAAGGTGAGATGAAATGTTTTAGTCTGTGGTGAGCCCTGAAAGTAATAGATGCTGTTAACTGGAGATTTAAACTTTGTCCCTGGCTGCTGCTGGCTGTAGATTTTATGGTAGTTCTCTTTTTATTTTTCCAACTTGTGTTGTATAGTTTGTGTTGATTTAGTCTATCAAAGTAGGCTGGAGAAGCTTGGCTCATCTTGGGCTTCCAATTAATTTTCTGAAGAGTATGGTAGACCTCCTGTGCATTGGGAAAGAGCAGATGCGGATACTGTGCTAATGATGTGAATTTGGGAGAAGAGATACCCAGGAGGGCAAGTTTCCTCCCTCCCTGCTGAAGCAGCAAGCTCCATGTGCTCACGGGGGTCCCTTCCATTGTTGTTTGGGCTACTTGGGCTCATGGGACTCCTTTTCTCTCTCTCCTCACCTCTCAGAAAAGAGAATTTCAAAGCTCACAGTTTTTTTTTAATGTATATCTTATGGGGAGGAGATGGCTTGCAGTGATTGTTTTATTGTCCTGCCATGTAAACTCTTCAGTAAATGCATATGATGATGTGTGTGACAGGATGAGAGGCAGTTGTCCCAGGCCATGAGAAGACACCTGGGCATGGATAAGCAGACTAAGCAGGATTCTTATTGTTTCATAACTGGAATCACACATTTTGGATTTCTTTTTTTTTAACCTGAGATTTTTAAGTCTACCCAGACTTTAGGGTGGTGTTTCTACAGTAGACTGCTTAGCATTGCCACTCTTCCTGAGCGTACAAAGAGTTTAACTACCTGATTTTTTTAAATTTTGAAATACAGCTCTTTAACATTTACAGGTATTTTCACATTTTTTATATCACTGTTTTTACAGTATATTAGGAAAGTTCATACTTCACTGATGAATGCAAAGTTAAGCACGTTGACATCTAACTGTCGTGTAGTGACTTGCAGAGCAGTGCAAAATGACTGTGCTAATCTCACAGGGTGTTTATTGCTTCTACAGTGCTGGTATTTTGTAAGGGAAAAAAAATGAAAGGGAAAAAAAAAAAGACTTTTGTTTCATGCCATGCAGCTTAGCTAATTATTCTGGTGGCAGGTCTCAGGTGGCTCTCTGTATTTCCTTCAAGTCTGCTACCTGTTGGATGGCATGTTAGCACACGTTTTGCTGAATGAACCTTCCTGACCAGTATAGCCAGTGAGGTCCATTACAAACATCCCTTGACAGTAGCACTGGCATACGTAAAATGGCATGATGGAGAATTGAGCTGGTATCTGTGCCTGTCTCAGCAACTGTTATCTGTTTAATGTTCATGAATTTCACTTTTCTGAGCTCCTCCTGAGAGGGGTGAAGCTAGGAGAAGTGATCTGCCACAGCTGTAATACAAACAAACACTTAAGTTTTTGTGCGATGCTTTCCAGCACGCCTCTACCGTGCTGTCCAAAGGTTCTCTTATTAAGACTTTACAAGCTTAGCTAGTCGTGTAGCTTTAATGCTCTGTTTGTCATCTTGTTATTAGCTGTGGCTGAAGGAAGAACTAAATCCAGAATCCAAATGAAAGACTTTCAGTGTATCTGTAATAAACAAAGAAACAAGCCCCAACCTCTTCTTACTCTCTTAAATAGTGTCACTCTACAGCTGCATCAACGTTTTTGTGTATAGGTTGCGTCCTGGGCCATGGATTCCAGAAGATAATTTTGATCAGGAGATGACTATCAGCCACATCACTTCCCCAAGCAATGATGCATTCAGACCCCTCTATAGAGTTTGCAAGTGGGTTTAGAAAGTTGTCTTACATTGATGTAGAAGACTGCATCTCCCAGAGATGAGTAAAAAGCTCGCTGGAAACACTTTGTGAATAATAATTATAGAGCTGTATTCACCTCTGATTTTTGTTATGAGATTTGTGGGAGAAAACTGTGCATGCTGAGATAGATAGAATTTTCTCTTTTGTACATGTTGCTCAGAGACTTCTTTTTTGCTTCTGGCTGATTGAGGAAAAATGAGAAAATACTTAAATTGAACACTAGACTTCCAAATAGTATGAAAAGCTTCCTGAGTGGCTGGATGTATGTTGTAATGGCAGTGGTTTCTCTGAAGATGGGTAGCTGAGAGGTCAAGCTTGAAAAAGTTGATATAATTTTCTAAGATATTTTAGTTTAGTCAGAATGATAGATTTTTGACTGGAGAGGAAATAGAAGAGAAGAGTGAGGCCTCTTTTTTTTTTCCTTAAAGATGATAGGAAGAGGTAGCTCCTTTTGGACAAGAGGCCATGTTATCCCCTTCTTGTTTTGCACAAATGTAGATCCTGACTCTGGAAAAGATGAAGACCCAAGGGCAAATTACTGCCTGGAATTGTTGCTCCCATCTTTTGTACTAGCTGTTGCTGTACTGCTATATAGAAATCCATCGCAATGGCAGTGTTGAGGTATATATAATTCTGGAAATGTATATGTTTTTTAATGACTTCTGAGGCTAAATTACCTGTTTGTTAATGGTTCTTTGGCTGTCAGAAAAGCATTTGAGAGTGCTCAGTGTTTACAGATTCTGTAATCTGTTTCCTGGAGTTTGGGGCAGTTATTGCTCATGGCAGAGCTCTGCAAAGGGTTGACTTTTTGGTTGGTATGGTTCATTTCTGTGCAATGTCTGAAGCTTGTCATAGAATATAACATCTCCAGATTAAACATTTTCCCAAGTTAGTGACTTTTATGTGGATGGTGATTGCAAGCAAGGAGGGAAGGATATTAAAAAGGGAAGTTTTATGTGGATTTAGCAAATAAAAGCTACATTATATCTATGTTGCAGCCACATCTTGTTAAATGCCTTTGAATATCATATGCGACAACATCTCTCCAAATACCAATTAGTGTTTCACTGTAACTGCAGTGGCTGAGGTGGATTGTGAGTCCCAAGCTACTGAAGGATTCCTTAAATCAAGACATCGAGTCTTTCAGAATAAATATTTTACTGCTCAGGTTTACACTGTGTGATTATTAACAGCACTGAATAAATGTGTGAAACCCTAGAAGCTGTGTGCAGTGTCTTACCCAGAAGAGTCCCTGGTAGCTGTGAAAACTGTGTCGACAATCAGCAAGGGGTTATGTCCTCAGGATCCACAGTCTCCTACGCATTATGTGAAGAGGAGGAAGGAAAGAGGGGCTGACCCTTAGTGCAGGAACCTCTCAAGTTCGCAGCTGAATACCTGCCAGAGCTGAATGGAGAAATATCTCATTTGTCTCAAATTTACTGAAAATGTCCCTTGAAACAGCTCTATCCCACTCTGCTCTATATTAAAAATAAAGATGATAACTTTGTTTTCTGTCTTCTGATTACACTCAATGAAACACACAAATGCTGGCAGGATGAGACTGAATATCATGTTCTGAATGTGCAGTAGTCTTTTTTTCTGAGAGGCTTTATTTTATGATTTAATTATTGCATGACAAGGGTTCATCTGTGCTCATAATAGGAAGGCAATTTAATTGAATTCTTAATTTTATAGGCAGGATCTAAAGAATTACTAGAAGGTGTTTCTCCTAATGTTGACAATTCTCCTTTTATAACACTTATTTATAGGCATTTCGTGGCTGACACAGATCTATGTACAGAAATAGTATATGTTTATAGACTAAGCCTATAGTTTAAGGCAAATAAGCAGACCTTGCCTTTAGTAGAATATTTTCCTGCATAAGGACTCTGATTTTAAATAGTGTGGATAATGGTGTCTTTGCTATCTGAGGAGTGTATGGATATGACTCATAGTGTCATAAATACTATGGCTATTACAGTGAGCATCCAAGTGAAATTACACAAAATTATATATTTGCCAGGGTTCTTTTCTCTAACAGCCAAACTTCAAAATAGAAAGCTTTATTATGCATTTTGATGCATTTGAACTACTGAATGTTCTTGCTGGCCCACTAGACAGTTTAATAGGGCTCCTGAACATCATCAATAATTCATGCATCTCAAACAAGGATGTGGTACTTGTTGTTCAACTATAATCTGAACATACGATATTGTGAGCTGCCATAGGATGCTCAGAGGCATCCTAAGTGCTGGCCCTCGACCTTATAGAAGTGCAGGGTTCTTGGATTTGAACTTACTGTTCTTTATCAGGCTTCTAAGAAAAATGTCATGCTGATTTCCTGAGTTCTGTATTTTCTGTCTGGATAACAGCCAGATTGTGCCCCATGTTTGTTCAGGATGCAGAAGAGTGTGAAGAACTCCATGGCTATGCAGCTTTCAGGAGTCAAGCTACAATCCCCAGGCAACTGTGAGCTGTGTTGGTTTGAAAACAGCTTTTTTGCACTGGCTTAAGGACTGGTAGTGCAGCACAGTGTTGCACCCTGCCAGTGTGATGTCTGTGTTCAGTAAGCTGGGGAGCAGCAGGAGTCTGTTCAGCTCTGTGCCATCCTCACATTGCTTAGGGGTTGGGGAGACGCAGTTTCACTGGCACTGGTGCTGTGTTCCTTATGCCTTAGGCACAGGGCTTCCAGCAAAAATGGGCCGGAGCTCCCATTTTTCCATGCAGACTGCAATGAGGTTAGTCCTAACAAAGTGCAGCTCATTCTGGAAATAGCTTTCAGGTGGTGGGTGTGTTTGAAAAGAAAGATGATGGTTCTTCTCTTGCTTTTGGCTGTAATGATGGCATTAAGATTTCAACACTTCTCTCTTAACAACTGCTGCATTTCAGTGATCCTTTTCCTCTGGCTGGCTGGAGTGTTTGGGCTGAGATGAGAATTCTGGCTCTGTGGTGAAAGAGCAAATGATGAAAGTGGCCGATCGTGATTACCAGCCATCTTGCGCTTATGCCTCAGAGCGTTCGCTAGTAAGAAAAGGCTGGTTGTTCCACACCAAGAGCTACTGTGCTTGCTTGTCTGGGACGTGCAGCCTGAGCAAACCCACTTTCCCATTAGGCTGTCAGCAGGGCATCTGAAAGCATACCTCGTGTACCACGCAGGACAGTGTTCGTCATGCGGAAGTTGGAAATCCTAGCATTTGCAACTGCAGATCAAAGCTTGTTTCTGAGATATCTGAATCTGACATAAGAGGGCTGTGAGTCCCCACTGATTGCGGCTGAGCTTTGAGCAGTGCTGCCTCCACTGCCTGTTACATGTCTGGAGCTGCTGCTTATATAGTGGTACAGGTTGTGTTGCTGTTGCCCAACTGCTCATCACCAATGAAGTAGCTCTGAAATGTGACAGGATGATACCATTTCATAAGGAATTATTTTATCCCTATTTTCCTCTCTCATTGCTGTGACAAGTGCTGGAGTCCCTCCAGACTGTCAGTGGGCTACAGCCTGGGACCCTCTTTTCAAATCTGTTTTGTGCTTTATTTCTTGGTGTCATGTTTTGTTTCCATGGAAACTCCCCAACCTAACTCAAATTATATGACTGTCAGGTGCATAAACAATGCAGTCATTAAAGAGCATTTTCAGCTCTGGACAGTTGCTCATCATGTGTCCTACCAGGCAGGCAGTGTGGTGGCAGCAGAGGCTATGTGGCCACCAAAACTTGATGGGAGCCTGCAAGGCTTTGGCAGAGCTGGGGAAGCCAGCTGCTGCACCCCTGGAGAGGAGTTCCCTTTGGCTGGTGTTACTTAAAGCTGTCGTGCCCATAACAGTTATATCCATAGGAAAGGAGGACTATTTTGCCATTATCAAAAGGATGTGCTTAGGTTACATGTAAAAGCTTGTATGCAAAGATCACATTGAAAAGAACAGATTTACAACAGTGGTAAAGAAGTTAAGCAGAAAATATGTTGTTTCCAGGAAGAATGGGTTAACCACAAAGTGTACCTTGGAGTGAGAGGTTAACTTCTATCACTGAGCATGGAAATAGGCCTGTGAGATATCCAGGCAATTTTTGTGTCCATAGTGCTGTGATGAATAAGAATGGTTGATTAGCATCAATATTTCCCATCCTGCTTGCACCCTGGCATAACATAAACTGCTCATGGCAATATCTTCCTCCTTTCAGTCCCACCCCTACTGTTGTCATTGAAGGAGAACATCAGTAACAGAAAAAAGCTTACTTTAATGATGTAGAGACAAAAGCGCTGTGCCTGAAATAATAGTTTTCCCCTTCCTGTCTTTGTGAAGCTTTACAGATAGCATTATATTGGTAACCACTTTTTGTAAGTGCCACATTAGGAGGACAAAAACCCAGTGCACAAGAGAATTTGCAGCCCTTTAAGGAAGAGCCATTAGATTGTGAGATAAAATGTGGGTCTGCATCTCTCTAAAAATAAGATATTTGCATCTCTATAAGGACTTCAATTTTGGTAGCCGGGAATAGTCTAGGCATCTTCATTGTAATTATTAAGAATTACTAACTTGCACAATTACTGCTTTGAGAGAGATGTGAATGTACATGGTATTTCAGAGGACATGGAGAAGTGAGGAATTTATTGCTATTTAAAAAAAGCTGGAGGAGTTTACTTGTTTGCTAGCAAATAGTATAGGAATTCAAAAATTGCCAGGCTGGAGAAGGCTTCAGGTCCGTCTTGTTTGGCGTCTCAGCTCTGACAGATGCTAAGGTTTCAGAGGAAGGGAGGAGACCTGTCTTAGGAGAGGTGAGAGAATTTCTTCAGCCAGTGAAAGCCAGTAGGTGGAAGAGGGAGGACAGCAGAGATGCAGAACGGGTATTAATATTCTTAGAACTTTTTTTTTTTTAATGGCTGTCACTTTACATTTGAAAAACCCTAAAAGAAAATAATCTGTTTGGAAAGTGGTCAGTGCCAGGAGGTTGTTTCACATAAATCAGTAGCTACTCTGGTTTATGAACATGAGATTTTGGTGCTCAGAAGCTCCTTTTTACATTGCCAGTCACACAGCCATAGCCTGAGGACTGCCTTAGGGCCCCCTGAATTCAGGGAGTGGGGCTCAGTATTGATTGGGTCTTGGATCATGTTCAAAGAGCAGAATCGGACCCCCAAGGCCTGCAGCCTAGAAGTTAGGAGCAGCAGGAGTTTCTGCAGTGTGGAGTGGGACAGTCTGGTCATAGATTTGCTTATATGATACAAGAACAGTAACCTTTTCTGGAACTATTGCAAAATGCTCACAACTCTGCAGCTTAAACTGTTTTGACATACCAAGTAAAACTGTTTTACATTCTTCTTCTGTAAAACTGTAGCCGTGTATTGTCATCCTGTAATGGGATGGAATCTTTCCATTTGGTGGTGTAGATCAGCTCTGTTCTTCTGCATCCGCTCCGTAGCGTGTTAGGTTTTTGTCTTGGCTTTTTGTTTTTCGTTAACTTATTGCATTGATTAAAATAGATGAGATAGGATGTACTTTTTGCATGAACACTGCCAGAATGGGAAGCCTAAAACAGGGCTGTACTAACAGGTGCAGATATTCCTTGTCAACAAATCAGTGTCAGCTCACTATTCCTGATTGCTTCTTTCATCGGTTGGGTTGTGAACACTCCTGCTGGGTCTTGGTGCAGACTACCATTTGGCTATCATTTTGGCCTCAATAAGTACTTCCCGCTGCAGAATGCTATTGGAATAAGCTCTTAACACGCTTGTCTTCTGGTCCTTGGAAAGCCCCATTTTTCACAGCAAATTTTCTTTTGAAGTCTGATTCAAAGCCCATTGTAATCGGTGTAGTCTTCTATGCATTTTAATGCAGCCGAATCAATGGTCATGCATTTAGGAACAAAGAATATTGCTTGCATCTGCAGGGTGGGAGGATTCGATCTTAGAGTGCCGTGATGTTGAAAGGGACTCGGAGCGTCGTGCTGAAATGCAGCCACGTGTGAGCTCTGGCTTTGTGCGACTGAATGTGGCCCTTGGATGGACCTGGGGGGGGAAGGATTATTACTACTGTACATCCTGCTGATGACATGGCTGCCTAGACATTCAGCCCCAGTCCGATGTTAACACATTTTGAAAAAGGATTATAGCAATTTGTAGAGGGTTCAGAAAAGTTCTGCAGAAATGACTGGATGTCTGTAAAACCTGCATTTTTAATGAGAGGCTCAGTCTAGTTAAAATAAGGTTAAGAGGATACTTATCAGAACTGTATAAATACTGTGTTGGGAGATTTATGGTCGCAGGAGGCTTTTTAAACTAATAGGCAAAACTAGAACTCTATAAATCAGTGGATGGAAGCTAAAATTAGGCTAATCATGTTGGAAGAAGTGTAACCCTAAAAAATCTTACCTAAGAACAGAGTGGATCTTTATCGCTAGAAGTCCTCAGGAATATACCAGTTTTGAAGGTCAGCACATTACTGACTTCCAGGGTAGCTGCAGGAGACTCTGATTTAAGATTCCTGGGTTATACTATGTGCAAGACCACATTAAATGTTTAGACTCTCTACTCTTGACCTTAAAGCCTAAGCACTTGGCAGTCACTAGCATGAGTGAGCTTTGGAGAAAATTCTTTCAAAATCACACCATTATGTACTAATACTGAGAAAAATCCAGACTCCATTGGGCAGGATTGCTCTGGGACACAGTGATTTTAAAAAGGATTCTTTTTCTTTGCTGGTTTGATTTAATTTTTTTGTTAATGTCCGTTATTTTAAATTGATATTTCTTAGCATATCTTTTTGCTGGAGCAACTTTTAAATATGGCTTTTAAAACTATATATAAAATTATCTTGCTGATGCTTATGAATGTTTTCTCCCAAGAGCAAAATCTCTAGCTAAATATTCTGGGCAAGTAATGAAACTTGAAATTATTAAAAAAAAACACCCCCAAACCCTTTGAAATGTACATATTAAGTAAGTGAAGAAAGGAAAGATGGGTGAAGAATTTTTTTTCTTTCACAACTTTAAGCTGTAGTGATCTTAGACATTGCTCACAGATTTAATAGGTATAAAATTATCAGAAATATTTCCTTTTCCCCAGATTTTACTTCCCTTTAAACAACTGTAATTAGATTTACAGGTGACTATATGTTGCAAATAGGATTTTATACTAAGATCACAGTTTTGAGATTACAGCTACTTTTTTTTTATACAGCATTTATTATGGTAAGACTGAATATATGTTCTATGCATCAATGTCCTTTGAGTAGCACTCTCCATTTTTTCCGTTCTGTCAATACCATGCTTAGCTGAAAGCACCATCTGTGTAAGGGTCTTGTTCCAACTCTACACAGACAGATCGCCACCCATGACCATGTGGCATCAGTTTATGATGTTGTGCATCTTTCTTACTTAACTGTTTGTAAATTATATGCTCTGGAAAGCAGAAAGTGATTTTGATTTTGAAATAGAATGTTCTCAAGAAGGACTTGCCTTGAGAAGCTGTAAGCTGCATTCTTGCTGGAGATTTTTAAATTCACTAAAAAACTTAAGCTTCAGTAGAAGCAAAGGACGTGGGTCAGTGTGGCAGCGTCACAAAATCCAAATGGATGACATTTTAATGCTAAACAGAATTGTACTTTTGTAAAATAATAACAACAGTACTTCACCCTGCTTGGTCTGCTTCAAAATGTTTCATTTGCATTAATAAAGCTTTGGGATATCCTTGTATGGTTGATGCTATTAGTATTGCGGATCAATGCTTTTAATAATAGTAAGATATCTGTTGAAGTACAGCAAACGGGTAATATAGGAGTAAGAATAATGTAAACTTAACTAAACTGGCTTCATGTGCTCCCTCCTGCTGGAAAAAAACCAAAACACTATAAGCGGAGAATGAGATGGAATGAATCATAGAATCATAGAATCATTTAGGTTGGAAAAGACCTTCAAGATCTTCGAGTCCAACCATCAACCATGCCCACTAAACCATGTCCTGAAGTATCCCGTCCACTCGCTTTTTGAATACCTCCAGGGATGGTGACTCAACCACTTCCCTGGGCAGCCCATTCCAATGTTTGACAACCCTCTCAGTAAAAAAATTTTTCCTAATATCTAACCTAAATCTCCCTTGCCGCAACTTGAGGCCATTTCCTCTTGTCCTATCTCCAGCCACCTGACGGAAGAGACCAACACCCACCTCACTACAACCCCCTTTCAGATAGTTGTAGAGAGTGATAAGGTCTCCTCTCAGCCTCTTCTTTTCTAGACTAAACAGCCTCAGTTCCCTCAGCCGCCCCTCATAAGTCTTGTGCTCCAGGCCCCTCAGCAGCTTGGTTGCCCTTCTCTGGACATGCTCCAGCACCCCCATGTCTTTCCTGTAGTGAGGGGCCCAAAACTGAACACAGGACTCGAGGTGGGGCCTCACCAGTGCTGACTACAGGGGAAAGAAGAATGAAGAAGCAAAGAAGCTTATCAGATAACAAAACCACAACATGCTACATGGGTCATGGGGCCAGAGAATGAGGCAGATGAAATCCAAAAAGGTAAGTGGGAATAAAGGAACCTGTGCATTTAAGAGAAAATGGCAAGCAGAAATAAATCTTAACAGATGATGATGATGATGTTGATGACGACGACTATGTTGCACACTATATAATGTAAAGCTGAAATACAGCCACTGGATTACCTGGAATGTATCTGCATCCTGAACAACAGAGTGGTGCCTGAGAGCATCCATGCTGCCCTGGTCATGACTGTGCTGCGTGAGTGAATGAACTTGTGAACAGGATCTGTTTCAGTATTTTTAGGAATGTTTAATTATTTCCTTTTCCAGTTGCCATCCTTATACTTTCCATTATGTTTGGATAAAACCTGCCCTTCCCTCGACAAATGTTTGTTTCTTATGTTTTCCTTGACTTCTTTCATAGCAGTTATCACTCTTGCTGTTTTTCTCAAGTATGTGTTGCAGGTGCACTTCAGGGATTGTGTTGTTTGGGAATTCTTTTGAGGCTGAAGAGCTCTTTCTTTCTAATGTTTGCCTGCACTTACCATGCTAAAATCTTGGGAGATTTCAGTAGGTAATGGTAGCTTTTGCAAAGATCAACAGCCATTTATCCAATTGCATTTAAAATCTGATTTTTCCAAGATTTTTATAATTTAAAATCTGAAGCATCTAAAATATAGAATTTTGGTGTTTTATTTTTTTCACAGAATTCTACTTTTTTTCTACTTTACAAAGCTGTCTTAGCTTTCTGGGAAGATAAGGTTTGTGTGCCTAGAATTGATAATATGTGATTCCCAGCAAATTTCAGCTCCACTTCAAACAGAAATCCTTTTGATTTGGGGTGCTAGTGTAGGGCTGTATGGCACTTCATCCCTAGGGTTATCTGTATTGCAGACACCATGCAAACATTTATTTAGGTTAGTGCTAACACGGGTGTATTGTCCTTTTGCTGGATTTTTTGTGCACAATTTAAAGCTAAAGCATCCGTCTGAAGTCCTTGCTGCAGAAAAGAGCAAGATAATTTTCCCTGGCTTGTGTAATGCAATATCCTTCCATTGTATGCTCTGTTCTTACTAAGTCCACAGCTTCTATTTGTCCTTCATGTTTTGCTTTTACCCAAGTACATGAGGCATTTCTTAGCCTGCAGACTTTTTGCAGCTGCTGTTCTTCAACTGCTGTTTTGTCAAAGGGACTGAAACACAGAGTGTATTTCTACTGTCAAAAAATAAGAACATCTTCCTACCATCAGTCACTAATATGGTTTGCTTTGTTCCTGAAAGTACATAATTCAGAAATTGGAGTCATGTACTTCTACTTCGGGGAGTGTATTTTGCAGTTAGAAAAAGAAAAACCTTCTTGATTATGAACGTCAATTGTTAAAGATATAGGATACCTCTATTCCTTTATTTTGAAAGCCTTTTTCTTAGAAAGAAAAGTTTTGCAGGTGATTAATCTAGTGTGTGTGGCGTTATTAGCATCACACTGTGTGTGATATTGTTGGGCTTGTGGGTTTGTAATTTTTTGGAAGAATATGAGAGTCAATGTTCAAATGGCCATTTCCTATAAACATAAATAAATAAAATAACTCTGAAGAGGACAGTCCCAGGCAGTACAGTCTGGGCCTTATTCTGAAGTCTTTGCAGAGTAAAGAAAAATGTGATTTCTCAAATCATTACTGTTTTGTTGATATTCTGTTTTATTCTCATTCAGTTGTTCTTTAACAGATAAGCTCTCAAATAATTCCTTACCTTGATTTGAACGAATCATCTGTTGTTGTGGAACATAATTGCTGACATACAATGTAATGTGTAATAGTGCTATTTATTTTTTGTTTCATCTTTAAATAACATAACCTCCACCTCCTTGTGACCAGCTGAATTTCTGGCTATTCGCTGACAGCATGGCTGTGGCATGGGGAGCGCGCAATGGCCACCATGGGAGCTGGGCACTGCCTCCCTGACTGTCTGCTGCATTAACTGGGGCTGAGACGCTTGCAACAACTTGCCAAAGACGCAGAATAACGGAAATAATTTCTGAGGTTTTGAGTCTATTTATAACTACAAAAAAAGTGCTTTTTAAAGACAAAAATTGCATGAAATGTCTCCTGTCAAAATCTCACTCATCAATGTCAAATTCTCATGACATTGACAAAATAGCTATTTCTGTGGGGAAAATGTGACAAAACTGAGTTTTGAATTCGCTGCTGACTTTTGTATCCGCTGCTTTCCTTGGAATTAGCTCATTTCTCTGGGAAGGTGTTAATTTTAAGCTAACAACTCTAAAAATGGGTGGCTTTTCCCCTCAGAGTAATCTTGATGCTGAGTTTTTATTAAAACTGTAGTTTACTCTTTATGAAATACATGTCACAGGGGCTAGGAGGAGAACTGTGCATAGCAAATTGTACAGCTGGGTATACAAAGCAGTAAGTTCATGGCCTCTTCCATGACTCTGGCCCTGGAGCCCCTAAAGATGTCCTCAGCCCAAAAAATGCAGCAGAAAGGAGAAGCTGTTGCCGTATGCTCTGCGTGAGGAGCAAGGCAGTCAGTTTGTCATGAGAGTGTTGCCCAATACACGATATGCTTGTACTCAAAAGACTTTCTTAAGTCTCATTAAAATTTCCATTTGTCTTGCTCAAGGGTAGGGGAGAATAAGTGTGAAGGACAATGGAAACCAAGTATGTATGAATGTTCTGTGGATGTGGTCCAACTCTGCATTGATAATGATAAAAAAAAAAAGTAGGTTATAATCCTGACAGACAGTAAATTACAGGCAGCTATTTGTTTCTGAGCCCAACCACTTTTGCATTTAATTTCACATCCTAAGGGAACATCTATACAGCACATCAAAAATGTTCAGAAGTTAATGGTCCTTCATCTGCAAGATCATTTCCCTTTTAACCATGTACCAAAAGCTGCCCCTTTGGGATGCGACATCCTTAGCTTCTGTTTCAGAAGTCATGATGTGGAGGGGCCCAGGCCCAGTTTCTTGGATAAAGAAATAACTCAGGACCTGCACAACTTTCTGCTCCACTTCCTTCCCATGCTCCCTGGAATCAGCTGCTTCTGGCTGAAGTTGCTCTCAGGAGAGGCAGGACCTGCCAGGGAGCTGTTTGGAGGCTCTCCCATGTTCACTCTGAGACTGATTTTTATCGTTTCTTTGTAGACACCTGTCTTTGCTTGCTTGTCTCACAGGTCCTCTTCAGAAGCCTGCTTTATTTGCTTGTATGTATTTTTTTTTTTTTTTTAATGCAGGCATTGCAATCTGTATTAGTGGTATTCTGGGTTTCTTTTTTCCATTCCCTCTCTTTCGACAACAACCCCCTCCTTTTGATGAAAAGAGTGCTTCATTAATATTTGTCATGTAGATCAGACAGACAGAGGGGTGAGAAAGGTGGCTAAATGTACCTTCTTCTCCCCAGTAACTGTGCATGCTGGTGCAGGCTCTGCAGACTCAGACTTAGTGTTGCCAAAATCTGGAATAAAACTCCTTAACAGCAATGAGAAGTTAAGAAGCAGGCACTCCTTTATTGCAGCGCTGGGCACACGGGGGATTGCTCCACCTATTGTGTGCACCTTTCTAGTCTAACTGTACAGGTTAAATACACACATGTTATACATATTCACTAAATTTCTAGAAAATGTTATACATAATCATTAACTTCCGATAAATCATTAGCATATGTAAATGTCTCTTCATGCAGGCGCAGTGAAGGTCTCTGGTGGTCTTCAGAACCCTGTGGTGGTCCTCCATAGTCTTCCTCACTTGTCCGCTTCTTGACCTCTCTTAGGTGATTCTGTGCAGTACGATTCTCACCATCATCTATATTAGTTTATATAAAAATGCATACTATGTCTATTCTTAAATGTAACCTTTCTAATAATTGGTCCTTCAGTCACACCATCTTATTAATATTCCTATGTTAAAACAATCATTGGTTAATCTCACTTAACTCTACTGATTAGAATCCTCGATAATTAGATCGAGGTGGGAAGGGTAAGGGGTTTCCAAGCAGCAAACTGGTGTCTATAATGGTTTCCTTAGTTTCCTAAAACAAAACACTACATATCAACAAATCTTTGTCAAAGTTTCTGTGGTTAACTGATTTTAGACAATACTCGAATTCTTATAGTTACACATAGTACATTTTCTAAAGTTCCTACGACTACATTTCAAACTTAACGCTCCCATACCTATGCTTCACAATTTTCTACTTCTTAATCAAACCAAACTCTTTTATGTGATTAAATTTTGATTTCTTTACCAGAATATTTGCAACATTAGTATCACGCACTGATGCATGGCTCCAACTGGGGCTGTAGGTATAGCCCTGGACCACCAAAACCCACCAAGGATCTGCTTGCAGTGTAGGGGTTGTAATTTTAAAAGCTGTGACCCCGAACATCTTGAGAGAGCATGGTGAAAAGCAAATGGAAGTTAAGTTTTGGTGACAGTGTTGCTAAGATGGCTCGTCTTGTCCTTCTGTAGAGTAGGATGGAATGGGAAGGTGGTAGAGGATCATCAAAAAGGGTGCTGCTTACATGGCATTAGTTGGTTCTCGAAGGAGCTACATGGAAATTAATTCCTGGAGAGTAGGTTTGATAAGCATCTTCAATTCTCCTGCACTTGACGGGGAGCTGATGGTATTTAAGTATACCACTGAGAGGTTCAAATAAAGGTTTGTCCCTTATACAGCCTTCCTGTTACATGGGTATCTTGTGTTTTGGGGCTATCAGTAGGAAGAAAGCAAAGCAAGCACATGATGCTGAATTATACAGGCAGTAGTGCATAATCATGTTTCTCATTCATGGTGGAGGTGGATGGAATGTCTGTAGAGATATATTTGAAGCCCTCTTTAAATATTTTTAATAAAATCATGACTTGCTGGTTTCAAAGCAGTCAGTTCCTCAATCTGCTTCATTACATGTGGCAATACAGAGACCAGGACATTTTCAACATAAAAGACTACATACAAGTTTTGCATCTCCAAGGTTTATTGTAAATAGCATAGAAAAACAACAGGCATCTTAGTATGTGAGTTAAGATGCAATCCTTCTTTCTGCATATTATCCATTCCTTGTTGATTAATTTCTTTTATACGAGGAAATCCCATCTGCTGCAGAACACTGAATCCCAGTAGTAATAAGTCTGGTACAGATATGTCTATCTGGCATCAGCCCCAGAGCAACCCATAGATTTTTTTTATGCTGTAATAAAGGCAACTTTAAAAAAGAGGAAAAGCCAAATCCTGTAATCCTTCGTTCATCTTGAAGTGAAATTCTTCTGTACTCTGTGTGTGTGAGAGAGACAGCTGCTCCATTAGGCACTAAAGCTTCATGTGCTTCAAAGGAGGAAGCACAGAGTAAATACTTGTAGCTGCCAGTTGAGTCCTGTTTGTGTGCAAACATCCCATGCTGGGGCCTTCCCTGCTTGTTTTGAAACTTTTGGGCTGCATGGATCCCAGTGCACCTGCCTTAAATATCCCCTGAGGACAATATGAACTAACCTCTAATTTGAGGTCCATGGTGCTTTGTTTTACTGATCCAGCTGCTCTGCAGGTTTGTCTTCTTCCCAGTTGTTGTCCTTGACCCCCTGCAGGCACTTGCAGACTGCAAATGCAGTTCCAGTGGTCTTTTCTTTGGCAAACTGCGTGACTTCATTGGAAGGTAGAGTTCCCATACACAAGACAGGTATAACAAGATAAGCAACCTTGTGGGCGCCTTTTGCATCATACATGCTGTATCATAGTGCCTTCATACTCACTCTCTTATAACATGGAAAGGCTAGCGTCACCATCCTACTGAAGCAGCAATGAGAGGTTGAGTTAGTTGCCCAAGTTTGTGCAGTAGATCTAGGACAGACTGTAGAACTGAACTGGCTTTCTTCCATGGCTGCTGAAATGGCAATGAGCAATGGACGCAGCCCGTTCCAGGCACTGAGTGCACCCAAGGTCGCAGAGCCCCTCAGCAGTACAGCTTAGTGTTGCAGCAGTGCCAGCTGAGTTGCCTTGCAGTATCCAAGATTGGAGCATCACGGGTTGACAACTGTCTTTAAGGGACATTGGATTATTGGGAAGCAAGGATGTGAGAACAAGGAGTTCGTGCTCCTAACCTTCATGTTCTGCTGTAATTTTTTTTAGAATTTGAAAAGGGTGTAACCACACTAGGAACAATTTACCTGTTCAGACGGATTGTGTGTCAGATGTTTTTACAAGATAGAGAAATGACTTCTTGTCCCTTGTGTGCAGTGGATATTACATTTGTGTGTCATTTGTTAGTTTTGCCCACTCAGTTTATTTATCCCAGATGATGGGTCTTCTGTTGCAGTCCTATAAACAGTTATAGGTCATACAGAACTTTTCATATGTTTTTCATATTTGTTATCAATGACATACAGTGTATGTTTAGACAATGACTTTAAATCCATTGTTATTTTCAAGATAATTGTTCTTTTATTTTGGTGTTATCACTTTTAATAATGATACAGTGTAAAGCTGTCCCTTAATTAGGGGATGGCATGGTAACTCAGTTGCCACACAAAAGTTATGCTGATTTTTGAAGTATGCTTCACCCCCCACCCCCCAAAATAATTTGGTACAAGCAGCGCTCCAGAATAACTTCACTGAATGCTGTGGACTTGAGCCTATAAAAGCTCATCTTTTATAATTTTTAGAGCACTAAAAAGCACAGCTAAGCACAGCTAAACACCCGTAATAGAAGTCATCTTCATGACACAGCGGTAAAACTTGCTAGGACTTCTCCCACTGATGACTATATTTAAATGGGTGTGCCAGTGCTGAGCATTTAAATGGTGGCTGGCTGACTGTATATGCTGCCAGTGCTGGGTACTGAGGAGTTCAGCTCTAAGTATGAAGTTTAATCCACCCTGGTATTCGGTTATCCATTAAAAATCAGATTTTAATTGATCTACGTGTGAACTGATCTTTAATTGGACTTGTGTTTTTAAGGAGAGAAATCATCACATTCAATATATTTCAGTGTGGCTCATCTGTTGCCTTTCCAATTTAAACCCTAAGCTTTTCAGTACAAAGATGTTTACATGTCTAAGAATGTGTCCATGCCTCTGGCACCAAGATCCTTCCTTTATTTGCTCATATTTACAAAAGACAAACATTTATAGATCCTCCTGCAAGATATTTCCATATTGCAGAATGCTATGATATTGTCTGTGTGAAAATGTGTGTTTGGAGTTCTTTGTGATGACAAGTTTAAAAATCAAATTACACAGTTGTGTCCATCTCTTTACAAAAGAAGTCTTGACAAATTATTCAAGCCTTTCAAAATTAGTGTTTAATAAATACTGGCATATTCTTGTATGAAGTTAGTTCTCTTATCTAAGGTTAATCTATAAAAGGATATAAAACTTGAACCAGAGTAGAACTGATGCATTCATAATATCTACTTTAAATGCTAGCTCAAATTTGTTGAAGCTGTTGTGCAGAATATGTTCCTCTTCAATGATACTTGCTCTGAATTTGAGCAGCAGCATTACAAAAGCTTGCATACCCACACCATTAATAATACCAGGGTAAAGTGAACATTTAGTAAATCAACCTGTAAGGCTAAGAAGGGTCCACTCTGTCTTTTTGTATGGTTTCTTGAATATTGGAGGCCATTAAGTTCCATCTCCAAGGCAGGAATTCCCATATTTGGAAATGTCAGAACTGAGAGATTTTGATGCTTCTTTTGGGAGTTGGTTTCAGCAACTGGTTATCAGATTTTTTTGGAAGGGAATTCCATCAGGCTGGAGGTGCATGTTTAAATCCATGTACTTGTCAATGTGTGAGTGCTGAGCCAGACTCAGACTGCACAACAGCAATGAAATGGGTTTGGGACAGAAAATGGAAGTGAGGAAACGAACACAGGAACATAGAAGAACTGGGCAGGGAGAGCTCCAACATATGTGGAAAACCACATATCTATCAAATCTACATTTCCACTTAATGGATAGTCAACAAATCTGCATAGCTGCAGCACAAGCTGGGGATGAGAAAGATGAGACCAGGAGCCTGATTGCAAGATAGCTCCAAGCGCTCAAGAGTCAGGGAATGGAGTACAGCCCTGCCTCTGGCTTTGTCCCGCGGTGGCTCTGACAGCTGGCTTTGTCCCACAACCAGCAGATTTTGGGCTGAACGACTGGGAGCAACAGACTCCAAACATGGTAAACCCAAGGCTGAGGAATGAGAGACTGCTGATTCCAGTTCATTTATGTAACTCAAAGGCCTCATTCTCAGCATATCATATTGAATGTTTTGCCTTCTTAAATGTCCATGGAACAACTGAGTAAATAGCTGGCTGTGTGCCATTCTCCATGTGCTGTTCTACCATAATTTATTTTGTTCGGCTAGTCCTTGCCCTCGTATTTTTGCTCCATAGTTAACATCTGTGTATGGAAAGTTGAAAGAAATAATACATTGCAGTATGCTGGATATATAAGAGAAAGTATTGGCAATGGTTATGGGACCTGAATTTCATTAATATCCCCTTTTCATCCTTCCTTTTTCTTTGTTCAGATACTATGTAAGTGGACTGCCAGTCTTCGGAAAATCCTTGTTCCCCATGCACAGCCAAAGGAGCTACCAGTGTGGGTTTGAATATCAGCAGGTAGCCTCAGTCTTCCTACTACTATGGGGAGTGTCCTGCCTTCATGATGCTCGAGACATGGTTTTTTAATAGTTGCACTATGTCACACTGCTGACTCTTTCTCCTTCATGTTGATGTTCTTGCAGTCATGGCTCATCTGTAATCCATCTGATTGAAATGATGAAAACACCTAATAATCTAGAGTCCCAACCAGTCAGAAAGTACAGTAACAATCTGTATGCATTTTGCTTCATTATTCTTCAGAGCATTACCTTCTTAATTCCTTACTGAGGAATCTCCTCTTCTTGATATTAACATAAGTTAGCAGAATAATAAAAGGTCAAAAAAACCCAGCTTGGAGTGGCTGCTATCTATTTTTAAATTGTTTTCTATTCCTCCTTTCTTTCCTAAGGCTTTCCTTCTCTTTCATCACTGTAATACATTGAAAAATACAATGAATATAAACAACTGCATCCAGCACCGCACTGAATATATCCTGATCATAGGAATGTCAGTGTTTTAGGTAAAAAATAAAATAATAAGCCACATGCTTGTGTGAGGTATTAAAGTCTTTAAATGCTTTATCTTTTGCTCTAAAATGTAATGCTTTCTGTGGTACACTGAGCAAACCCTTGCCACTTCTATGTGTTATATTCTGCAAAAGGAATTCAGGAAATAAAGTTAGTAACAGTTCATCAAACTCTTATCTCTTTCTTTCTGGACTACTACAAAAGTGCTTGGCTTTACTTGCAAGAAATCCACAGTAGATTTTGGGGAAATTCTAACACGTTAAAGTGATGCTGAGGTCTATTGCACAGCAAATGATGTTGATGTTTGCTGAGGAGCTGGTGATATCTTTAAAGTGATGAAATAACTATTAAGCTTTTTTTTTTTGGATTGCTAATGAGATATACATTCAGATGACCTATAACTTAGTAGCATTTTATTTTGTTATGTGTTATTCTGGTCTTGTTTGCTAGACAAGTGATTTTTATTTCAGATTGCTCAGCAATAATTATTTTATCTTTAATTAAACAGATTTTTTTCTTGTCTTTGCTTCTTGGGTTCAACTGAAAAATTGAACAGCTGAAATGTACTGATCAGATATTCTTTGAGAGCTGAAAACATCTTTATTTTGGCTGAATGCATTTTTTATTAAATCACTTAGGACTTCTTCAGAGCAATGTAGTAAGTGTTCACTTTCGATTTGTCCTCTTTACTCCATCACCTGTTTGTGAGGGAAAATGTCAGCACAGAAATTTGTATATTGATTTATTTTCTTTGAAAGAAAATGGGTTTTTTTGAACAGCAATTACTTTTGTTTTTTTAAAACTTCTGGCCTTTCCACTTCCATCTAGACTGTAAAACTCTGAGGTTATGGCTCATTAGATATCATCAATATCTATTGTTCCTTCATTTGTTTTCTTTTGATGTTTCTGATATGTATAGGTGGTGACCATGCAAAATTAAGCTTCAGAGAATGGGTAAGAGAAGCCAAAGCTGCTGTCAGTGGATGCCAGATCTCCGCTCCTCTAGGAGCAATGTGGGATGCAGTAATACTGTATATGAGCCTTTCCTCACTGCATCTTTAGATTATTTACTGGAATAGATGTTATGCATAGATGCAATAGCATCAGTAACTTCATCTGAACAGGTTGTAGCAACCAAATATGCCTGTAACATCCACATTTAAAATCAGCTTGCTCATCATTACAGTCATGATAGCTGTGTATCAGCCTTGCAGCTCTTTTGACAGAGGGAAAAGGGAATGTGTTGGTGTCAGGAGTATTGTGAGCACTCCTGTGGTCTAACTGAGGCTGGATCATTAGGAATCAATTTAGCTGGTGGAAAAAATACCCTCAATGCTTCCTGGAGTATACCCTAGGTTTCTCTCAACAGGTTACTCAAAATATAAGGTAGAAAATTTATTAGTGCAGCATCTTGTTTGTGATGGCAAGGAAATTCTTTGAAGGGACCTTTTGGGTCGATCTTGTATTGATGCAGCAGCTTTGCAGAAGACCTGGTTAAATGCAAATGGAAGGGATAATTTCCAAGAGACTAAACAAGTATTGAGAAACTGATGTTATGACTTTGGGCATATTCTGCTTTGTAGCTGTTGATATACTGCACTATTTCCATAAAACCTTAGTGTTTCCTCCCCTCTTACCAGCAACAATCCGATAGTATGTTTCAATATTGGGACTGAAGTAGGTTCACCCTGGCTGGACGTCAGATACCCACCAAAGCCGCTCTATCACTCCCCTCCTCAGCTGGACAGGGGACAGAAAATATAATGAAAGGCCAGTGGGGCGAGGTAAGGACAGGGAGAGATCACTCACCAATTACCGTCATGGGCAAAACAGAATCGACTTGGGGAAAATTAATTTAATTTATTACCAATCAAATCAGAGCATGATAAAGAGAAATAAAAACTAAATCTTAAAACAGCTTCCCCCACCCCTCCCTCCTTTCCAGCTCAACTCCACTCCCAATTTTCTCTCCCTCCTCCCCTCCAGCAGCACTGGGGGACAGGGAATGGGGGTTGGGGTCAGTTCATCACACCTTGTCTCTGCTGCTCCTTCCTCCTCAGGGGGAGGACTCCTCACTCTTCCCCTGCTCCAGCTTGGGGTCCCTCCCACGGGAGACAGTCCTCCATGAACTTCTCTAGCATGAGTCCTTCCCAGGGGCTGTAGTTCTTCACCAACTGCTCCAGTGTAGGTCCTTTCCACGGGCTGCAGTCCTTCAGGCACAGACTGCTCCAGCATGGGTTCCCCGCAGTGTAACAAGTCTTGCCAGCAAACCTGCTCCAGCGTGGGCTCCTCTGTCCATGGGGCCACAGGTCCTGCCAGGAGCCTGCTCCAGCATGGGCTTCCCACAGGGTCACAGCCTCCTTTGGGCACATCCCCCTGTTCTGGCAGGCTGCAGGTGGATATCTGCTCCACCACGGACCTCCATGGGCTGCAGTGGGACAGCCTGCCCCACCATGGTCTTCACCACGGTCTTCACCACAGGTTGCAGGGGAATGTCTGCTCTGGTGCCTGGAGCACCTCCTCCTCCTCCTTCTTCACTGACCTTGGTGTCTGCAGGGTTGTTTCTCTCACATATTCTCAGTCTTCTCTTTAGCTTCAGTTGCAGGTCGTGCCCCGCTTCTTAAATACATTATCCCAAAGGCACTACCACTGTTGCTGATGGGCTCAGCCTTGGCCAGCAGTGGGTCCAACTTGGAGCTGGCTGGCATGGGGTCTGTTGGACATAGGGGAAGCTTCTAGTAGCTTCTCACAGAAGCTGCCCGTATAGCTCCTCCTCCCAAACCTGGCCATGCAAACCCAATACATTCCACCCCTGCTAAGTTTGACGTTAATTTATATGAATAATGCACATTTTCTGATACATGATCCTTGCTTATTCTTTAAACAGCATCTCCCACAGGTATCTGGAGTAAGTTCTGTAGTAGTTCTTGAATACACTCATGCCTTGAAAGCTGGGAAAAACATTCCCCTGGCATTGCTTATATTTAGTAGAATTGTTCACCTCTGAATACTTTGTCAGCAGGCAATTGCATTCCCTTAATTTAGGGAGGTGATTGTACTGTGCCTGATCCTGAGGTTTCCATTAGAACAAAGGGGCTGCTGCTGGAGTGGTGCAAATGTGTTCGTTTGCACTCTGTGCATGTACAAATGAGACATGCACAGAGAGCATTCCCATGGGTGGGCAACTAATCCAGGTCTGACTCATTGTCTGCAACTAGGAGAATTCCTAGTTTAGCTTATTCTGAGGAAGATACATGAAAATATCCAGATATCCCCACAGGTACATTGTTACTGCCTCATCACAAGATCATTGTCTGTTTATGAAACTTATAGAGAAAATATTAACGCAAAATAGAAATTTCCAATATGATGTTAACTTCTGCTACCTGCAAAAATATGTAATTTTAATTTATTGTTCCTCTCATTTCTGTTTTCTAGGGGAAGTACTAAAATAAGATAACATGTTGTAAAGTAGATTTATTTCTATGCAATACAATTTTCCTTTCCTTCTCACTGAGCCTATTATGTATTTAGCAATTTACCAGTTTTTCATAACAATGAACACATTGTATAGTATGGATAATTTTACTGCCATTGTATTAAGTTTCAATAATACTTTAAAACGAGCATTTTTTATAACATATATAATTTCAGTGTCCCATAAAAACAGTTAGGAGAATAGAACAAATTAATGGTGTTTACCAATAATGGATTTTGTAAAAATTCATTTTAAAATAACAATGATCATAGTAATTAATTGCAATGAGTTTCTTGTGTCAAGCACTCTCTGTGCAATTTACATTTGATAAGAATGACAATTGTTCATCAGAACCCATCTTGTGATCTTGCCTAGATTTTATCTTTATTTACCCAAATAAATGTGAAAGTCCACAGAACCAGTGGATAAACCCCATAAAGTACAATAAACATTATGCTTATATAATGAAATCCACCTATTAACAAGAATATTTTAAAAAATCAAATAAGTATCATCCCCAAGAGCAAAAGGCTGAGACTTACACTTTATTGATTATTGAGATCAGCTGAGATTTTTATATTGATTCCAAAACTCACTTGCTTTGCTGATAGCATGAATTATGAGTGTGGTCTGTTGAAGCACAAAGTATACCTCCTCTTAATTAGATTGCTGCAGACACTGTGCTAGGTTCTCAGAACAAAGTGCAGGTAAAATAGGGTGTGGATGTGCAGCAGTGACGATTATCTGTGTCACTGCTTGCATACATACTCTCAGGGCTCAGGACAGCTATTGCAATGAGCAGCTAACATGCTGTAAATCTACAACTTAGTTTATGTTGCACTAATTTACTTTGTGCTAATTTATACCTCTAGCCACAAAAGAAATGCAGATTGTGTTGACCTAGTCTACAAGCCAAGGTCTGAATGGTATCTCCTTCCCATTGCTGGTGTCTTGTTTGTTGTGTGTTTTTGGTCAGTGTACTTCGAATTTTGAATCTAGGACTTTGTAAATCAGCATTTTGGATATCTTCTCAAAGTTCTGCTGTAGCATCTTTTTTTCTTTTTTTAGTTGCCTCTAATAAGCAAACACCAGAATCAAGCTTGTGTTCCCTACGGACACTTCACTTTTTAGAGAGGAAAAATGAATAATATTCAGCCCACCATAAAGGCAGTGGTGCTCAGTGGCAGTGGAGGTCCGATGCTATCATTTTGTAATCCTGGCTGGCTCAGTGGCTTGCTCCCATTTCTTCCTCCTGGGTACAGTGCTAAAAGCTCAAGGGAAATTCCTGCTTCATGGGCAATTCCTTTTTGCCACTCAGGCAATGCTTTGCTTTTTGTGCTTCCTGTAGAAGAATCGGTGTTTAAATCTCATACTTCATAAAACAACTGGTTAATAGCAAATAAACTTGTAGCATTTTGCTGGTGGCATGTATAGTACTGTAAGGAATAAAGATACTTTTCTTCTGTAGGCCCTGAAAGAGAAAAGCCTCTTGAATTAGCAAATACAGAGAAGTTCTGTGGGGCAGAAACTTTAGTGCTGTGCTGGCATCTCATAGGATCTCTGTTCATGTCTCAGGTGCTTGTACAGCAGACCTGGAGAGCACTGAGCATGTATATTTTTTAATGACGGATATTTTTCATAATAAACAGTTATCTGGATTTTAATTTTTGTATGTTGAGAGATTTTTTAATTTTTATTTTTTATTCTGCAGATGTTACATGTGCTATTGCCATCCAGAGTGTAGTGACTAGGCACAGAGAACTGTTACTCCTGGGCACTGCAGGACACTCCCCTCCAGGGAGCTGGTGTGTAGAGAGGAGGATGTGATGGAAAGTTGGAGGCAGGTACTGAATAAGTCATGAACCTGCTGAGAAATTTATTGTTACCAATTAGTTGTTACAATTATCAGTGTTTTGCCACAAATTTAAAATTGCAGTTTCAAGTAATAAGAAATTAAATTCTCAGCATGTTTGAGAGAGTAAGAACAAACCAACTGTATCACCTTCCAGAAATGTGGATATTTGTCCACATGCTAGACTTTAAGATGTTTTAAACTGAATGTATTATATCCTAAAGACTTCTGGAGAACTAATCTAACCACATCATCTATTTCATAAGGCTGGTGTTTAAACTTTAAATCACTATTTTCAGGAGTTTTTTGTTTGGCCTTATAAATTCAAATGGCTCTGAAACTTGTAATGCAAAATTCAAGTCTTAAAGCAATTCTCTGCACTTAAATCTTACAAAATAAAAAAAAGGTAAGCAATTTTCTTCTGAGATGTTTACTATGAAAAGAACAGCTTGTTGCTATAGAATCAAAAATAAGTTTTTCAGATTTGATTTTTGAATGGCTTTAGCTTTTGCACTTAAAACTGTGGAATGAATTATATTTCAAACTGGAATATGCCGCAGGAGCAATAAATCTAAACTACCATTTTTTAGAAATGAATAGGTACTGTATTAATGCACATATTAGGTCAAACTCTCATTGTCTGTCACAGTAATTGATGCACATTACCTCTCCCTGAATGACACAATTATTTTAGTGTACTGTGTGACACCCAGCAGGAAAATGAGTTAGTCTTCTTGAGGAGACCTGGTATCATCCTGGCTGTGGGCTCTGGTGAAAAATTAGGCTTTGAGGAAGGCTGGAGGGTGATGGAGCTCACGGGTCAGTCTTGAGGAGCTGGTGCTGAACTGGTACTGGCTGCGGACTCAACTGGACCAATGGCTCAGAGGAAGCAGCAAAGGTCCCGGCACAGTGGTAGCATGCACTGCGGGTAGAGCTGTTTCTTCTGGAAGACATCAAAACCTGAGACCCAGACAGTGGGTAGTTATTACAGCTTTTGTGACATTCTTTGGCGGTATTCACCAAGCTCTTATTTAAACCCTTATATTAATATGCTAATACAAGTACTCTTGCTAAATTCTAGTCTGCTTAATTATATTCTGCTTAGCTACTTTTCCATTGATATAGTTTTATTCTGCATTTCTTACCCTAATTTGTTGTATTGCATGAGATCTTGTAGCAGACACTGAGTATTCAGCCTATCTTGAGAAATATCATCTGACTGGTATGTGAGACAGATTGGGATTCTTCTCCTGTAATGTGCTGCTGGACAGAAATGTAAGGTTTTGCTGTAAGAAAACTCACCAAAATTTATGACAAAGGAACATTTTACCTCCTCTGATGCTCTGAAAATTCATTGCAACAGATGGCCCTGTGCTCAGTGATTTCTACTCTTAGCTTTGATGTTGTTTACATATATAATTTTTAATACCTAAAGAAAACAAAAATCCAGGTATTTCTGCGCTGAGATAAGATGCAGGAGTGAAGTATACTGGTAAATGAGTTATTAGGGTGTCTGCTGACCCCAAAAGCATCATCACTTACATCTTCAAAATAGAAATCACAGTAAGAAAAGGGCTGAATACTTGAAGAAATACTAAAAAAGGAGCTGTCTTGGTGATCAATGGACACTGCTAGCTTTGGCAGAGCTCTTTAGAAGCTTAATAGTTTAACAAAAGCATCTTAAAGGAACTTCTTTTATAAGAATCTTTTATATCTACTTCATAATAAATCACCAAGTGGTTCATGAAACAAATACGGCTGTCTACAATAGACTAATTTTTCTTGCCCCATATTTTTTTAAAAGTTGTGAGTTGTCTGAGATAGAGGTTAGACATGTGGAACAGGATCCATTTAGCAATGTCTTTGGGTGTGTGGGTGCTCTTCCCACTGGTTTTGCTATGGGAGGATGGAGTTCTTAACATTTGTATGGTTCTGCAGAGATAATGTGAATTTTTTGCCAGTTCTTGACATCAAGTACTCAGTTCCTCACAGCAGCGTGGCCCTGCTGCAGTTGTTGGCTTTCTGCGAGAGGTGGAGCAGGCACCAAGGGCTCTGCAGAACACGTTGGCCAGTGATGGTGGTCCTGCTTAGCTCACTGCCCAGACTGGCACTGGTGGGAGTAATTCTGCCCCCAGAGATGATGGGAACAGCCTGGCTCAGCACTGGGCTGGGAAAGTCTCAGGGAGGCAGGTCCCATACTGTCTGTATTACAGTTTTCTTGCAGAAGTGTGTAATGAAGGAGAACTGAATTAAAGTAGCATTCTCTGGGTGGATTTTGACTTTATAGATTCTACTCCTGTTGGTGGTGTTTCCAGCCATAAGTGTTGCTTTTCCATTAGTGTAATTATCTCATATGGGTAGAGCTACAAACAAGTCAAATAAGCCAGTGTAATTAAAGCACTGATGAGACCTGAATTTGTGGTGCTCTCTACAGGGTTATGTTCTTTTTTAGATTAAAACCTTTAGGCCGATTGACTGAAATTCAGAAGGAGCTTAGCATTGCTGTGCGATATGTCAGTGATCCCTCAAAGGACAGAAGCTGCTGAGGAGCCTCAAAGACAGGCAGCTGCAGCCCGGCTCAGAGCAGCCCTAGCACCTGTAGCAGATGTCAGCCTTAGAGGGGCTCATGCTGAGGGTTTCTCTTTTTATTTATTTAACAGCAGGCAGGAACTTGAATTGAGGAGCAAGTTGGATTTTGATAGGCACAGGAAGACTTTTGGTAGGCAATGCGCTCTGATGGGGACTTTGGTGCACTTTAGGCCCTTGTGGGTACCAGGACCAACCGAATTTTCCATATGGCAGGTCCCTCAGCTCATACAGTCCCCAGTGTCTCTGCAGAGCACTCCAGAGCAGTTTTTTGTTTAAAGGAGTAGTTACAAAACACTGTTCAGGAAGATGGGGTGCTCCACCATGTAGTGGGAGAGCCAGAGATCAGCAGGTGAGGCTCGTCGGGAAGCGAAACCTGTCTGTGCAGAGACCAGACTGACACCCTGGTGCTGGCTCAGGAATTGAGACAGGCGCCAAAGAAATTGCCTTGCGAGTCGAAGTCCTGTATTCACAGAGGATGTAGCACTGATAGGTATTTTTTCCCCTTCTTGTTCTGTTCATGTCTTTTGGCCCTGACTTCTGTGTAAAGGTGAGCAGGTATTTAATTTCTTTCCCTACCTGCCTCTGGCCTCCTGCTCTGCCTGGCGTGGAGAGGGTTGGAAAGCATATTTTACCTTGATTTGTGACCCTAAAGTGATCTCTGCTACCTCTGGCCTGGTGTGGCCTGGAAACGATGGGAGGTAATAGGATGACCCATCACTTCCACCTGTGATAGTGAAACCTAGTGTAAAGGGCTGGCTGAGCATCACTGCCTCGCAGAAAGCGTGGCGAGATCATGCTGTGCTGACATTCTGGGATGGTCTTTTAAATGGGACGATGACTAGTAAATGTGGGTTATACAGGTTTCTATTTAATTCATTAAATTTCTTAAGGGGTGAATCCTCTAGGCAAGATTATACATTACTGCAGCAAATTATCCAAATGTACAAGAGTTATTGAGGAATTAAATGCATCTGCGTTATGGAGTGCCAAACATCTCGGGAACAGACAATTCTGATAATGTCCTTTGATTGTGTTAGAGCCATTTTATGGGTAATATGTCTGAATAAATCTGAAAATGTCAAACTTATACATTAGCAACAGATTTGTCTTAATGCTCCACACTACTGAACAGCGCACTGCACAAAAATTGCATTTGGCAGTGCGAAGGGCTGGGGATGGGAAGGAGAGCTCATTCAAAGGGACAGCACTGCTGTCCATCTCTCATACCTCTGCCTAAAACTGCTCCAACCCGTGTCTCTGTGTGTGTGGGTGACTGTTGTGACCCTGCTGTTTTCTGGGAGATGTTTTAAAAATGTTCCTGTTAGTCTGAAGGACTGGCAAAATGAGTAATGCAGTCAGTTGTAATTCACCTCTACGCTGCCTTTATATTGCCACTACACGCTGCAACTCTCATGGGCTGCTTACCTTATCTCTGGTTATTGGAGCATCAGGATGCCACAGAAAACAGAGCTAGTGCTCCTGTCTTCATACAGATATGTTGACACATGAATGCAACATGTGGTTGCTCTTTGTCTTTAATTTAAATGGAAGTGACCATTCCAAATACTAGCAAAAATGAAAGAGAAAAAAATCTAATTAAAAAAAAGCAATCAGCATACTATTTTTGTAGGTGTGTCTTATTTTGGCTTTTTTTGTGTAGTTTTTTTTGGGTTTTTTTTTGTTGCTGTTGTTGGGTTTGGGGTTTTTTTTTTGTTTTGTTTTCTTTGCTTTAGGTTAATATCAATACAACTGTGCCTGAAGGAAAAATTAACCAGATCGACTTCCAACAACTACCTGAACTAACAACAGGATAGCTTTGCAATGGAGATGCTGCTCACTGTGTGCTGTTGAGATCTAAAGAGCTCCTGGCTCTGTGGGAGTGCTCCACTGAAAAAATTAGCCTTCTGAAAGGACTGTTGTATGTGTGTAAGTCATGTCATCAGAAAACTGAAAAAACACCTATAACACTGAAATATTAAGCGTCCCTGCTGTTTTGGGAATGGGTAGCCAAGAGAAAAGCTGGATGGCCTCTTACAGAGAGGCAGGGCAGTTCAGAAGACTTTGTAGAATGAAACTCTCTTATGCCCCATAGCCTTGATGTGGTCGGAAGGTACATAGGGCAAGGTCTATCCTGCATGCAGGACAACCTCTGAACAGTCTAGTTCCTGCGGTATTAAGCAGACTTTGCAGCACATAGAGTTTCTGCCACACTGTTAAATTGATCAGGCTGTAGATATTATGTGAATGCCTCCTTATGAGAAAGAGCCTGTGCCCAAATTACATGACAACTTCACTGGTGTCACTCACAGGTATGGATTTGCAAAAATGCTAGTGACAAGAAAAAGGTACAGGAAACATCTCTGAGTAGAAATGAGAGAAGCTATGTAGGTGATTCACCATCTCCTCCATTACAATGCAGAACTTGATAGAAGTTCCATCCTGGACTATTACATACATGCCATTAGAAATTCGTGCCATACTACACTATGCTGCAGTATCTAAGGCTTTTAATGAAGTTATTTGCCTCATTGGCCCCTTTTTTTTTTAAATAATTGTAATTAAATAGTGTAAGCTAAGAAAAAAAGTGTAAATACTTTTGGTGTGAAAATAGAGATAGTAGCAAGCCAGTGGGGGAACTACTTTTGCTTTAAATGAATAGCAGATCAAGTCACCAAATTCAACTGGGCTTGATGCGTTTTGTCTAACAACATATATTTGCTTTTACTTCTTATCTGTATAATGCAGCCATATGCTAAGATGTGCACCATACATAATCTAAATAAGAAACTGTTGTGGTTTCAGCCCAGCTGGTAACAAAGCACCATGCAGCCTCTTGCTCACTGCTCCTTTTCTGGCCCCGGTGGGATGAGGAGGAGAAAATATAAAGAAAGGCATACGGGTTGAGACAAGGACAGGGAGGGATCATTCACCAATTATGGTCACAGGCAAAAGACAGACTCAAATTGGGGGAAAAGAAATCAATTCAAGGATATTAGGAAGTAAAACCAAACCTTAGAACATCTTCCTTCCACCCCTCCCTCCTTCCTGGCTCCACTCCACTCCCAGTTTTCTCTCCCTCCTCCCCTCCAGCAGCATAGGGGAACGTGGAATGGGGGTTGGGGTCAGTTCATCACACCTTGTCTCTGCTGCTCCTTCCTCCTCAGGGGGAGGACTCCTCACTCTTCCCCTGCTCCAGCTTGGGGTCCCTCCCACGGGAGACAGTCCTCCATGAACTCTCCAATGTGGGTCCCTTCCATGGGCTACAGTCCTTCAGGCACAGACTGCTCCAGTGTGGGCTTTCCCATGCAGTCCTGGCCATCTTGGGGGGCATCCCCCTGCTCCAGTATGGGGTCCTCCCTGGGCCGCAGGTGGGCATCTGCTCCCCCGCTCCCCTTCATGGGCGGGGGGGGGGGGGGGGGGGGGAACAGCCTGCTGTCTCACTGCGGGCTGCAGGGGCACCCTCTCCTCCAGCACACCTCCTCCCCCACCTTCTTCACTGACCTTGCCATCTGCAGAAGGATTTCTCTCACCTTCCAATCTCTTTCCCCCTTCAGGTTTCCCTTCTTAAATACATTATCTTAGAGGTGCTACCACTGTTGCTGATTGGGTTGGACTTGGAGCCAGGGAAGCTTCTAGCAGCTTCTCACAGGAGCCACCTGTGTAGCCCCTCCCCTGCTACCAAAACGCCACCATGCAAACCCAAAACAGAAACAGATGAGGCAGTTCAGAAATTATTAAGGGAGTGGTCAGCAGTGGATGGCTTTGCAGAATTACTTTTTAGGGCTTGAGTAATTCAGCAGCTTCTTATAAAGTAACTCTTGTTTCTTAGGAAACCCTAAGAAGAGGCTAGCAATCCAAAGGTAGGTTTCATTTGAGGTTCCTAGGCTTTACTGGCTCTTGTAAGAGGAAAAAGATACAAACTGCAGAATGTTTGGATTTGAACCCCTGCTCTTAGTGCTGTTTAAATATTTAATTTCCTGCACTTAAAACTTGCTATCAGATAATTTTTTGTTTGTTTAAATACTTGTATTAACAACAGGCTCTTCACTGAAATGTATCTCCCATAGAAATAAATGCAGAAAATACTTTAAATAGATCTATGAAGGAAGGCTACGCAGACAGTGTTTGTATTGCTCACAGAATTGCAACTGCACAGTAATCCTTTTGCAGTGGTAATGGAGAGCTGCTTACCCAAATAATTTAAAAACAACTTCCTGCACCAGATTGCAGAATCCCCCCCAAGTAGATACGGACAGTGGATATCAGAGACTGAGTAACTGATGGCACCACACTCTGGGGACAAGAAATCAGAAATGCCTGGGTTGAGGTGCTATGCCAAGTGGATAAAACTTGTAAGAGAAGAAATTTACGATGAGTGAACTGTAACCTGGGGATAAAGACAGTAATTTTTGTTTGTGTTTGTAAAGTGCTTAGAACTGGAGCCCTACTACATGTTGGTGACTCTGAGGTGCTGTGGTAGTACAGATACTTACTGAGAAAGATGATGAATATAGGAATTCATGGTTTTTACTAATTATGGCAATATAACAGCGTTTTCTGTAACACTTTGGATGTTCTTGTATGAGTGTTTGGTTATATATTTTAGAGTCTCCTTTGTTAAAGTGAGTCCTTGAATAAGTAGCAATATTTAAAGCATAATTTAGAAAAAAAAAAAAGCCTTCACTCTAGTGAATATCTGCCTGTTTACGGATTTAATTGTGCAGCTAAATAAGTGCCCTCAACTTAAACAAAGACTCTGAAATGTGTCAGGAAGCTTTGCCAATGTGGAGTCACAACATGCAGAGCTGTGATCTGTCACTTGCAGAGCAGCTGTAGCATATGCAATCCCATTCATGTGTAAGAGTAACTTTGTCTCTTCTGAATGAAGATGACGTTGATTCTTAAAGCAATCCTCAGTGGTTCTGCTTTCCAGACTAACACAATACAGGCTTTTTTTGTCTTTTGGGGGGTGGCAGACCTACCTTTAATTGAAGCCTATTTCTGACTGAGTATCCGTCAGGTCTATTGGAGAACTGTCTTTCACTAGTCTAGAAAATGGTAGAGTATGTTGAGTCTTTTTTTCCTTTGCTCTTGTTCCTGTTCTAAACCTTTTTTTCCTGCTCTAAACCTTTTTTTTTCCCTGCTTGTCTGTTTTTGTTTAAACAGGCTGATACGCAGGGAGCAGCAGCCCACTGAGTAAATTACAGGCTCTGCTGAGCCCCTCTCAAATGTCCCATGAAACTGCCTGCTCTGCAACAGGCTCCCAGCCTGTCCCACTGAGGCAGTGGGAAGGTCCCAGCTCAGAGTGCAGCTTGGCATTGCCCTCCCAAACTGCTCACCTCTCAGCTAGGACCTGTAAGTGCACCTGGAAGAGCACCTCTGGAAGGCTTGTTGTATCTGTCTTGGACATCCACCTTGGCAAGGGATAGATTGCCTTTTTCCTTGCTGATTGTGCAGTGAGGCTAGAGCACCAATACAGATTTGGATGCAAGTGTTTCTCCTTTGGGCTTCCTGTTGCACCACATTCACTAAAGTGAAGATAAGCAAGTGATAGCATCGGGGTTCAAACCTAGAAAGGGTTGGCTTGCACTGAGTTTGGTTTGGTTTAACCACCCTTGGCCCCGGATTCTGTGTTCCAGTCCCACTGCTGAGGAATTCTGGTTTACTGCGTCCAAAGTTTCCGAAGAGATACTGAGATACTGCTTTTTTCCAAGTAATGACAAAATTCCTACTTTCATACTTCTTTTAATTTGTTTTTTTTTTTTCACCTAATGGGAAAATATGAAATACCTCAAAGAAACTTCACTGCTTTTCATTTCAAAAGCTTTTTTCAGTATGTTTTCTACATGGGAATAAACAAAAAAAGCCATGAGAGTACTTCAGCTCTTGCTCATGATAATGCAAACATATTTGCATTTCTCTTTTTTTAACCCTGTTTTTAAGCCTATTCTTAAAACATCTAATGTCCAACAGAAATTAAAGAAAAATTTAAAAATATTGAAAGAAGATGTAGAAATGCAGTTGCTTTTCTTTTTTGCCAGGGCAAGATTTAATTCCTCTGAAGACAGAGAGTAGGCGATGGTGAGGACAACTGTGAATCATTCATCATTGAGACCTTCAGTTGTTTGAGGAGATGCAGGGCCAGCACATCTTAGCTCATGACTGATCTTATGCCCCAAATCTCCATGCTCCAAGGCAGCCTGCACCTTGGGAATATGAACAAGGAGTAGGTTCTTGAGGGAGAAAAGCAGCAAAAAACCCTGCATCTAGTTCAGGTTATTTGTGTCAGACCTTTGTCACCAGGCTCTCTGAGAGAAGGATAGCACCTAGCAGATTTCTTGGCTAAAAAAAAATGATAAAAATAGGCCAAGACCATTTTTTTTTTTTAAAGTAATTATATGAGTCGGCAGAAACCTGGAGTATCTGCCAGTTTGCAAATAGCACAGAGAGTTCAGCATTTGCCAAGGCATTTTTTTGGCAGTTCCCTGAAGCTGGATGATTTGTATCTGAGTCTGATCTCCCTTAGTGTCTGAAATGGCAAAAATGCACCTGACTAATCGATGACATTGGGATGGCCTTCTTGTTCTTACGAGTGTATCAAGAGACTTCATCTCCCCAGCCTTGAGATCTGCCCATTCTCCCTTGTGCTGGGACCCTCATTGTTTCAACGTATTGTGGAGTTGTTTCAGTGCCCACAAGAAGCATCAGAATTGCAAATTCTTCAACTTAAAAGGTATCTTAAAAAAACCCCAGCAACCAACCAAAGAAAGCACAAGTGTAATATGTTTTGGTTTTTTTTTTTTTACCAGAAATCATAACTCTTCTCAGAACCTGAATCAGACCTTCTGACCCATTGCTCTTGCTGTTTATGTCCTCTCATACCACTGTACCTATCTGAACAGCCAGTTAATCCTATCATATGCTGCTTGCTCAATTTTCATTTTATTGGGCAGGGCATGTTTATGTTCCTGTGCATCTTCCCAAGCAGAGGGATGGGAGCTGTGAATCGTATGCTGCTCAGGAACAAGTCTTCTGGATATGGCCGTGCATGTTCTCTAGCTCATGCTCCTTTGCCTCTCCCCTGTGGTCTCCAAAGGGCTCCTCAATGTGCAGCTGCAGAGGTTTTGACATGCTTCCTCAGTCACTGGGCTGCTGAAGTTGGGAACATTTTGGACGGCGCTGTGCAGTATCAGGGCATCCATATGGAGAACCCCAGGCATCATGAAGTATTATTTCTGAAAGTGCAATAGAAATATCCCTGCCTGGATGGCCCCTGCTTCTGCAGCCCTTCTCCAAGCTGCTGAGACAGTGAGCAACTGGGCTTTTGTTAGCAGGATAGTGCAGACTCTCAGTGTCTCCAGAGTCCATAATTACACTTTAGACCCTAGCCACCTTTGTGGTAAATCCCCACCAAAACCATTAATCAGGCTGTAGAGTGAGGTTCACAATGATACTTACTGATCTAGCATAGTGTTTCCCATCGCTAGCACTTCATGCCCTGTCTCTTTAATGGCAGTAAGCTGTCAGTTCTGCTTCTGTTAATCTTTCTGAGAAACTCAAAGGAAATATTTCTTGATTGAGGCAAGAGGAACCATTCGGGCTCACATGACCTGCAGCTTATTTTGGATAAATAGATACAAATTCTGAAGTGGCTCATTCATCCGATATTAACATTTTTCCTGAGGCTGGACAAACTCAAGTTATTGTAACCCTAAAACACTGAAATGTTCTGGAAATGCAGTGCCACCAAACATGTATGAAATTGCTGTGTGGTTTTTGTTTTTGTGGGTTTTTTTGTTTGTTTTGTTTTGGTTTTTTTTTTAAATTTGAAAAGTCCTTTCTGTGCCAAATATGGGTGCTACAGTGTTGAAGTGAGGCTCAGATCTGTGCTGGTGATAGCTGTAGCTAGCTTTAAAGTATAAATTGTCATTATTTTGTATATTTAAAAGAAAATTATCACAGTTGTGTTTCTGTGTATATGGTCAAAGGCAGATTCTCATCACATGCTAACGTGATTCCATTGACAAGTATGGAGTTACTATTGCTGTAACCTCAAATGTAATGAAACCAGGGCTGGGCTCTAAGTGTTCAAGTGGGTTCACAATAACAGAGAAGCTGTGTGTGCCTGAAGTGGCATGGAACTATCTTCTTTAATTAATTGAGTGACCGTCTCTTGTGAGCAATGTCACCTACCGCTGCCTCACCTCTGTAATGTAGGATAAAGCACAGCTGCAAAGGCCTGAAAAATTGTAAATCCAAATTTGTACCTGTATGGTTACAGGGCATAATGGATAAGTTAAAATACGAGATATTACCAAGTGGGATATCTGTTGATCTATGAATGGATTAACAGTCTCCACAAGGCACCATCGATATTGTATGGAGGAGGATGTGCAGACAGGCAGATGACTAAATATAATGTTGAAAGATGCATAGCATGAACTAAATGCATAGCACTACTAACAATTTGAGTTTGCGTGCATATTTACCATATGGATGAAACACTCATTAAAATAAGTGCATGATAGATACCTGATAGAAGAAATAATGACGAGTGCATGGTATGGTGTATAAAGAGTGCATATAAATGTTTGTAAAGGAGAGAAAGGATGCTTTGGATAACGTTCACAGTGGTTTTGCCTTTTTGATTAATGGCAGACCAGTTTGGTACTGCCCTAACAAAGCAAGCTGAAATCTGCCATGAAGGCGGCTAGATATGGTGATTCTGGAATCAGTGCTTTATACAATTTAGAGGAGCCAGTTAAAATGAAATACTGGCAGCCAGATTGTTTTCCATCATGTAAAGGTATTGCACACTGCTGAGCATCATCTTCCCAGAGACCTGGGCAGGAGAGGGAGGTGCAGCAATTTGTTGGGAGCTGAAAATCCTGGGAGTGCTAGCTGGCAGGAGGAGTCGGAAGGACTGCATTGATGAAACCCCACATTTTTGTTGGTGTATGTCATCACAATTAGTCAATTAGTATTTGCTTCTCCCCCCCCCCATTTTAAGGCCTGACCTAATGCATACTTAAATTAAGCACTTACTAATGACTGGAGTATGCTCTGCAAAGTGTTTGTGTATATTAATTACTTATGCATTCAAGTGTAGTTTCTTTTACCCTACATAGATCTCTTCAAGACTTCCTCACTGGATGTTGTTGGTTTCTTTTTCTCTTGAGTGGACGTTAGAGATAAAAAGCAGTGCTGGATCTTACCAGTAGCCCAACAGTTTCTTGTCTTCAGTAGCCATAAATGCAAATAGTAGCCACAAATGCAAATTAGATGGTTTATCAGTAGCTAATTTGCCATTCTTAATGTCATTCTGCAGATGGCTTCAGGAAAAGGGGGTTTGTATACAAGTAACGCCTACATCTTGTTTGAGCTTATCTAGAATTAACCAAAAGCTACTCACCCTTTAATGCTGGCGGGGAAATAAAGCCATGTCTTTAAGCTCAGCAGCATATGCATAGCTCATGCATAGAGACAATGTATGTGCCAGGCCTGTATGCAGCAACAGGACTGTGTGAGTCGGCACAGGCAGGACACAGGAACCACCACAAAACCATGGGTGAAATGCAAAGAGCAAATTTATTTTCTTTAGCTTGTGAACCGGGGGATCCTTGAAGCAGCACCTGGGCAGAGGCACACAAGAGGGAATGCGGGTACCATGGAGCTCTGTCCATGCTAGAGGATCACTGAAGCTGCTGTTTTTGCCGGTTTTTCAGGGATTCGCACAGGCGTAGTTTACCACTGTGCTTTATCTTTCCCACAGCAGGGCAGGAATCTCAAGCATGTTCAATAGGGTGCCTCTAAGTCTATCACAGGCCTATGTTGTCTGAACACAGATGTTCTACTTGTCAAACACACAAGGAAAGACAACAATTTGTATGATATATGTATTTTTCTCCACCCTAGCTGCAAGTCACTTGAGCGTGTTAACAGTCCTCCTTGCCATTCTTCCATTATTTTCCCACAAGGACAAAATCATCTCCCTTCATGCTGTGAGGATATTGGGGCCCTGTAAGGTGGTTTTCAAGTACTGGGAGAAAGTGCTGAATGATGAGATGGATAGAAAAGATGTGGCACAACTTCTGTGGTGGGACAGTGACGAGGCAGAGGTCCCTGGGACACCTCCTGAGTAACATGCATGGGGCAGGGTCCAGTGAAGAGTGGAAAGGCACAAGAGAAATCCTGGTCCCGTCCCCCACCCCATATCTCCCAACCACTTATGGGCTGCTGTCCCTGTCCCCATGGACGTGCATGATGCCCTGGGCTGGGGCTGCCCCTCGGCCTGCACTGCTGTCTGGCTGCGGTAGTGGGAACTGCCAAGGCACCCAGGGAGCCTCCAACCCTCGCTGCACCCAGACAGCAACTTCTTTTAAGTTGTGTTTGTGTCTGTAACTAAAACTCTAAATGACTTCTGGCTCTTCATCAATGACAGGATTTGAAAAGGAGAGAGAAAGACAACTTGTGGAGTTCGGTATGAAACCTTCAGCTCATCTTGTACCAAATGTAAGATTAGATAGGTCTAAACCTGCCTGGTAGCTTTGAAGAAGCAATAGATAAAAACATCCACAGTTTATTTGAAGAAAAATTGCCATGAAGAAGTTACAGTATGGCCACGACAAATAAAATTATACTTTGAAAGATGGTGTAAGCTAGAGGAGAGAGGAAGGAAGAGGGGTTTGAATGCCAGAAGCAACCTGTGGTCCTATTTGTGAAATCTCTGCAAAACCATAAGAAAAATATGAAGAGATGAACTCAGAACAATGTCAACTGTGTCTATGAAAAAAAGCTTAGAAGACTGGAAACATTCAAAGGAAAACAAGAACAAATTAACAGCGCTAACCAGTCTGGTATGTAGTGATTGACAAGAACAGGACAGAAAACCCTATAAACAGTTTTTATTTGGGATTATGCTTCATGTGGTATAACTGTTGCAAACAAGAAATATTACTGTTGTTTGACAGACTTGCCATGTAGCAAAATACTTCCCAGCATATGAATAATAGCTTAGCAATGTGCTTGTGAATGAACAAATCAAGGTGATGTGGTGGTAGTTTTCCAGTGAAAGTAAAAAGAATGTTTCTGGAAAACCTATTGAGTTCAAAGAGGCATCTTTCTATGTTGTAATTTCTAAAGAAAGCTAGCTTAGCAACATGGTTCCCTCTTGCTAAACAGCAAAAATGAAAATAAAAACTTGATGGCTTAAAAGGAAGAGGCAGGCTTGCTCTCAAGCAAAGGATACACAAGGAAGAGCCACAGATTTGTGTGCAGGGGCACCTGGCCAAGTTCAACTGATGCCCTCATAGGGTTTTGACTGATCTGTTGGGATTGTGCTTGTGCTTCTTCTAGCACAAATGTTCAGGTACTAAATAATTTGTATAGCATCAAAACTGGAGATGAGAAAAGACCTTTTGGTCTTTCTCCTGCCGGATAAAAGGCATATCTCTGTCAGTGGTTTTTTTTCCTATTCTAATTAGGGAGATTATTTCACCATCTCCATTGAGTGTCTCTCACAGGGATGGGAAGAGATAAACCTCTGTGGCTTGCCTGACATTCAGCCCTACATTCTTCTTTGATTAATTTTCCCCATTTTTTTCATCTCTTATGTATTCTAATTCCTTTCTGCAAAGCCCTCAAAGCATTCAACATCCACTGCATGATTGCTTGGTCCACATGTATGTGCTCTGCTTTCTTTGCATAGTAATCTCTATAGCCCTGTAATCGCTGTGGCTGCCTAAACTAAACAGCTAATTGTATTCATCTGCAAACTGCTCTGATGACTTGGTCCACTGAAAAAGAGCATTAAGAGCAGGTGGTGAGCTGTGATTGCGGCTGCTGATTGGAGAAGAATTATGCACGGCTTTATTTTTATTATCTCTTTCCTCTGTCTTCCCACCTGCTGTTGGGTCTGGTCTTAATACTGCAGCAGGGCCTGCCTTTTTTCCCCTCTCTGCACTTAGACATGGAAATAATGCTACAGGGGGGCCCTAGTTCTTGGCTGCTGTACTAATTGTACAATTGACATTGAGGTACTAGGGCAAAATGTTGACTGAGAACCAGGGGAAGACATAATTGAATGAATTAATGATGGAGGGAAGGATTAAAATTGTGCACTTAGCTTCCAGCCATGCAAAATATTTTGAGAGCAGTATTTTAACAAGAATGAGAAAAATACTAAACCACTAAGATGCCCGAAGGGCTTGGTGGTTATCTCAAGACTGGGTATCGCCCTTTCCTTACAGGGAAGCTCAGCTCATTGGGCTGGATTTCCAGTGTCATCTGTTCCAAGACGTGAGTGGACAGGACTCACTACTTCAGAGATTACTTGCTGTGATACTCTAAATCCACAGCAGAGTAAAAGGTCTGCATTCTTCATGCTGCTGAGGTTTGGCACAGAAGAGTCTGCTAAACAGAGGTTTGGCCTTGGTGTGCCTGCAGCTTGAGGAAATCCTAGTTATCTGTGGGCCACCTGCAGAGTGCAAGTGGGAATCCTCCAGAAACAGAGCTATTAAAAGCCAGAGGTTCCTGATGAGAATATAGTAATTAATTGTTATTATGTTTCCTTTCATGGAAGTACTGCCTTATGATCTGGCTCAGTCAGTGTGAAGAGGAGGGTCACGGCTGCATTCCCGTTGGGTTCCTTATGTGCAGAAGGCCCCAAATGTAAAACTTGTGAAGGGCTTTGTAACATCTCATTGCCTTTAGACTTTGGTACAGATTATATCAATTTTCTAAAGGGTTTTAGCTTACTTAACTCTTCTGGAGTCTGTTACACTGTGTAACTGTTTGCTGTTGCTTGGTGAGTCTGTGTTAAGCTATGAGAGCCACAAAACAAAAATTACACCTAAGGGTTGAAATCTATCTTACTTTCCATAGGGTTGAATGCATGACCTGGTGTTACAGTTTTAGGTAGGCTTAGCTCCCCCAAATTCAGGAACACTTGCATGCCTGAACAGGTTGCCCTGATCTGCGCTGTGTATCCAAGTAGGCTCTCAATGGCTGTCTGGCATCGTTGTCCCCAAGTTTTCTCTTTGTGAGCAATCCAGCTCTGCCTCAGTTCACAGTTTGGACACCAAGGACCTAATGCTGGACTGCTTTCAAGTTTTCCTCTGTTGTGTGATTCAGATGTAAGTTGGGCAGTCCATTTTTAGGCAATGAAGCCAAAAATACTGGTGGCTTGACTTCATTTTCTCTGCATTCCTTTTCTGAAGTGCATTTTTATCTTCAGAGAGAGGGACACCTTCATGCTTTAACAGCACCACAGAATGTGTTATCAGATTAGTCTAGTTACAGAACAGATACCACTTAAGAGCTGTTGCTTGACATTTTCTTGCAAGAATATGAAAAAGGAATGGTGAACAGTGATAGTGAATCTATTCACTAGAAAATACTGAATATTTTTTTTAAAGTATACAAAAGCATCCCAGTATTGTTTTAAGCTGAGTACTTACAGCATTCAGTGAGCCCTGGGGAGAGGAAGAGCTTTCCATTTATAACCATGTGCAGCCACTTTTGAGCTTTTTGCATGAACTCAGGTAGCTGACAGAAATGCTTCAGTCCTTTCAAAAGGTGAGCCAAAGTCCACTGCTCTTTGTTGCAGTCAACTAAAATAAGCCTTCTTTTTTCCTAATAAAGACAAATGTGTTCTAAATTAACATGCACTCTAGTAACTACGTTCTTTTGACGAGGGAACAATCAGGCAATTGCAAATGAAGATAGTAAAAGAAAATATAGTAGCTCCTGCATACCTTGCAAATCCAATGAAATTAATTTTACTGGTTTCAGTTTTAAAACACATTGAAAGAAGAGCTGCAGCAAGACTACACTGCATCAGGAGGAAAGGTGGTGGTAAATCTGAGCTGCAGAAACTTTAATGCTCTGGTCCCAGGAACAGGGCTGCATGTGGCAAAACATTGGCTTGAGCGGACCTTGTGTAGGAGACTGGTTGCTTTTCAAATAGCTGTTTGTGTCTTGTACAGCCACAATGTGTAGCTACACCTGGTGGAACACAAGGAATAGGAGGGAGGTTGTGCTACTACAGGGGGCCAAGCAATGTCAGCTGGAAGCCCTTTGTGAGCAGAAGAGCAGCCCAGGTAAAGGATGAGCAATGGGCGAAGGACGAACTGGACCCTGTACTGCAGCTGGGGGACTGGCAGGCAGACTTGACATAGATCAGGGGCAGTGAGATGGAGGATAGTTCTTCCAGGAACTGAGAGAAGTCAAAATTCCCTGGGATCCTACCAGAGAAAATGCCAGCTAAAAAAATTCCTGAACATGTGCAGCTCTTGCTGCTGGTCCTTTGGTTTGGAAAGCCAGTGCTTGTCACTGTGTGCAGTTACTTTGTACAGTTGGGAATTAGAGAAACGGAAGGGCTCTTGTTGGAAGTGATAGTTTCAGAGTTTTTTTCTCTACTTGCTGCCTTTGTTTTGCTTCTGTTTCCAGTTGGTGTGTGCAGAGGATGATGGCGGGGTGCAGGGCAGTGAATCAGTGAGAAGGGGCGCTGCAGGTACCCTGGGGCACCCACAGCCCATGTAGCCCGGGAACATCCTCCAGGCCTCCAAGGGGAGGCCAAGGGAAGCCTGCAAGTATTCTGCACAATGCACTCTAAGGATACAGTAACACCAGTAGTGAAAGGGTTTTCTGAGTCAGAGGATTATGTGTAATCCCAGTTTGGGACTGTCATGGTTTCAGCCCAGCTGGCAACAAAGCACCATGCAGCTGCTCGCTCATGCCTCCCCTCCCAGCCCTGGTGGGATGAAGAGGAGAAAATACAAAGAAAAGCTTGTGGGTTGAGACAAGGACAGGGAGGGATCACTCACCAGTTATGGTCACGGGCAAAAGACAGACTCAACTTGGGGAAAACAAAATTGATTTAATTTACTACATATCAAATCAAAACAAAGATAATGAGAAGTAAAAGCAAACGTTGGAACACCTTCCTCCCACCCCTCCCTCCTTCCTGGCTCCACTCCACTCCCAGTTTTCTCTCTTTGCTCCCCCTGAGCAGTGCAGGGGGATGGGGAATGGGGGTTGGGGACAGTTCATCACACCTTGTCTCTGCTGCTCCTTCCTCCTCAGGGGGAGGACCCCTCACTCTTCCCCTGCTCCACCATGGGGTCCCTCCCATGGGAGACAGTCTTCCACAAACTTCTCTGGCATGGGTCCTTCCCACAAGCTGCAGTTCTTCACAAATTGTTCCAGCATAGGTCCCTTCTATGGGCTGCAGTCCTTCAGGCACAGACTGCTCCAGTGCGGGTTTTCCCATGGAGTCCCGGCCATCTTGGGGGGCATCCCCCTGCTCCGCTGTGGGCTCCTCCCCGGGCTGCAGGTGGGCATCTGCTCCCCTGCTCCCCTCCACGGGCTGGGGGGGACAGCCTGCCGTCTCACTGCGGGCTGCAGGGGCATCCCCTCCTCCGGCACACCTCCTGCCCTCCTTCTTCACTGACCTTGCTGTCTGCATGGGGGCTTCTCACCTTCCACTCCCCTCTCCGCTGCCAGTTCCACTTCTTAAATACATTATCCTAGAGGTGCTACAGCCACTGCTGATGGGCTTGGCCTTGGCCAGAGGCGGGTCTGACCTGGAGCTGGGGAAGTTCTAGTAGCTTCTCACAGGAGCCACCCCTGCAGCCACTAACCCCACAAGCCCCACCACACAAACTTGAAACAGAGAAAAAGGGCTGCTGTGGGTGCTCTGGGTCAGAGCAACACTGCTTTTAAGAGCTTGGGAGCTGCTGAGCTGGATCAGATCTCCGCTCAGCCTGATCCTGGTCCTGCTTAGTGTCAGAGACCTTTGCTTCAGGGGGAGTAGCAAGAAGCTTGCTGCAGGTAAGGATGAAACGGGTGACTTCAGACTGAGCTAACAGTCCCCTGCAAGGAAATCAGGGGCTTGTAGTCATTGGAGAGTCTTGTTTCTTCTACTGAAATCTAGCTGTTCTTGTAAGCTGATGTCAGTGCCCTGTCCTGTTTTGAAATCTGCTTCAATCTTAACCTCTGGTGTTAGGCACATGGTTGCCGTGGATTAGTTGACATTTTATGTTTAGTTTTAAATTGCTGGCCCTTTACCCTTCTGACTGTTCTGTCATTTCACAGCACAAGGGGAAGAAGCCCAGACATTTTTGGTCTAGTGTCTGCAGGCTCCTCACTGCTTTATTCTTTTTTCATTGCTGTTTTAAGCTTTCAAAGCTTCCTTAATCTTTTTGTTTCATGTAGCATTTCCCCCTGGTTTATGTCATTATTGTTGCGCTCTCTGACCTTCATCCTCTCCATCCCTCATTGTAAATATTTTTCTTTATAATAATTTTAGGATTACTAAGCACAGTTTCATTGGGTGTATGATTGGATTTTTATAATGCAGCATATTAATGAATGTGTATTACTGATGTCCCTAGAAACTGTACTCTTGAACAAAGACCTCATTGTGCTAGCAACTTTATAAATGCATGCTGGAAATGGCCTGTGCCTGGGAGACCTAATAACTATGAGTCAAGCTGGTTGCAGGCAGGGGCTGCAGCAAGCAAGGGGATGGGATCACTCACAATAGCAGGGGTCATCAAGCCACAGCTATCACTATACCTGCCTGATTTTGTGATGGAGGTGTAATAAGAAATGGGTGGTGAATGATCAGGTATGAGTTATGAAAATATGAAAACTTCTGGCTTGAGAGACATGAACAAAGGCAGGAGTGCTCCCAGGTCTGTACCTTGTCCCACATAGCAGGAAGTATGGAAACAATCTAGATGAGATTGATCATGTGCACGTCTTACTACTGCTCACTGTCAAAGTCAGACAAATGCAACTTCTTTTATGGCATTCATCAGACATAGTAATATTCAAGTTCTGATTTATTAAGTTAATGTGCTTTGTAGATAGATGGTGATTTACTGAATAATGTTGCACTCATTCTCCGTTAAGTTGACTCATGCTCAAGAAAGAAGTTTCTCAAACTTTTTTGGGTTTGCTTCCTCAGATTCATTCATCGTATCCGTCTACAAGAAGAAATGTCTTTTGTTTGAATTACAAGTGTGCATATCTTAGCTGCTGGGCTAAGAAGGTATTTTTGCTATGTTGTGAGCAGTGGGTATAAAGAGGGTTTCTGCTTCGAGATAAGTTGAATATGTGTGTCACTAATTTATTAGCAGTTGGTGTCTTCTCAGTTCTGATTGTGGTGATCTAATTATCCTCTGAATCAGTTTTGTATTGGACAGCTGATTTTTGCAGTGTCCTTCAAGAGAAGTCTGCAGATGTGAATAGTGTGAGATTTAAGTAAAATGTCTAGAAATGTAAAAAATGAGATGCATAGCATGTGCAGGGTGGGAACAAGCTGAGAATGAAACTGGCTGAACAGCAGAATGGAAACCTGGCACCATTGCTGCCCAGGGAAACCTTCCCGGGCCACTGCACTGATGTGAGCCCAGTCTATCCTCTGGTGTTTGGAATTTTTTCTGTCTAGAACTGATGTAAGCAGGGAAGTTCAGGATTCAAATGCTTGTGGTACTACATCTGTCTCCAAGCAGACTTTCAGGAAAAGGCCAGTGACGCTGCCTGTCCCATAAGCTTTTCATTAGCTGACTCACTTAGCACTGGGACTAAACAGGAAACTGAATCAAGCTGGGCCCGTCTTGGACTTTTCCCCTGAATCCTATTTTTAGCTACACAAATGCAAATCGGAAGTACTTTGCTGAAACTGGTGAGGTACTTTATAATTTATTTGTCAAATTGTTCTGAAATTTCTGAAGCATGCAGTTCCAAAAGACTAAGATCTGTTGCTGCAAAATGTCCATTCCCCCTGGACAGTGAAGGCTAGACTGGGAACATCAGTCAGCGATGCAGACGTGAATGGTGTGTGCTTTCCATGAAATGTGAAGGCAGAAAATATTTAGTATCATTAAAAGAACAAAGTTGACATATTAAATAATCAGCTTATTAAAATCCATTTTACAAAGGGTCTGCTTCTGGAAATTAAGTGTTAGCATTTGGTAATAAAAGGCTAAATATGGGAAAATCATGAAAAATTGCTGCACATGTTATGAAAGAAATACAAGCAGTGTCTGTAAAGTCAGCTACAGGCTATAGGTCAGCACTGACACTGAAATAAACAGTCTCGATATCCTCAGGTTTTCACTCCTGTCCATGCTGTACTCCATCCTGTGTGCTCACACAAACAGCAAACTGAATTGAGAAGCTGATCAAAATAAAAATAACTTTTTTTTCTGTGGGAGGCTTGATTGGTTTTAGCTTACTCCTAAAACTCAGAATGAGCCTCATACACATGGTGCATAACACTGTGTATTTTGGGAATGCTTTTGGCTTTGTACTTTCATGTACAGGTGTTTTCTTAGGTGTTTGGCAGATGCCTGGCACTTGCAAACAGTGCTTGTTCCCAGCACCCCATGCCTTGCTTGCCGCCCTAGCTGCGGTTCAGAAGCTTCTCTAAATATCAAATAGCTTCTACGCTGTTAGTGAAAGGCAGGTTGCTCTGGAAAGCAAATTATGCCATGAAATAATACCTCTCATAGCAATCCTCAGTACGAAGCCTTTTACAAGCTGTCAATATGTAGGATTTGTCTGTATGTGGAGGCTTAGTTTTATCTGTGAGTGAGGCCAGAGATGAAGAGAATTTTTGAGCAGAAGAAAACAAGTGGACTGGTTTGTGTGCTCAGAAAGCTTCACAGTGTCCGTCCCTGCTCCTGCTTGCAGCACAGAACCAGATGAGGGATGAGGTTTTCCCTCTGTCCAAGGTAGTTGTAAAGATGTTTCAAGATGCGAGTTGACTGAAAGAGGAGGCAAAGCACAGGCCAGTGTAGCACAGAGTGTAGCAATCACCTGCTCAGGATCTACATCGGTCATCCTATTAGCTCTCCGCCTATGCCTGTGTAGTTTTAACATGTGGAATAACTCCTTTTTGGGCTATTGATTCATCTGGGATTTTTGTGGTACAAAGTTTGGATTAAGAATGGAGAAAAGACAACTGACATCTTTCTGTTTGTAATTCCTTCTCTGCAACTGCTTTTATGTCTAGCTTTCTGGTGTTTGAGGTCTTCCACCCTGATGTGTAACCTGGCACAAGTAGCCCTCCTATTTAGGCTTGCAACTGCAGGATTATCTCGGTTGAAGAGATGTGTGTAGAAATGACACCGTCCTGAATTCTGCTCTGTGCAGAAGCTCAGTTTCTCTGTCTTCATCCCCTGGTTCCTGCAGGCTGTGGACTTAGAGCTTGTTATAGCAGTATGAGGGCCATAAGCCTCAACCTGATTTGGGGTGGGACATTGCAGCCAGGAGTGTAGCAGCATCATCAGTTGTGCTAAATTAGAATAAGCCTATGAAACAGAAATTCTCTGTGAACAACCTGCCCTCTGAATTTAACTGTTTGAGGGCTAACACCTCTCACCTAAGAGATCAATTTCTCTACCTTTGGTTGAGCCTTTCTGGCTTTTTAAGGTCAGTCATTGTTTACTGAAGTGTCTTTTCATCATCTCCTATCAGTTGTGTTGTATTGTTTTATTCGGGTGCATTTCTGACAGTTATTATACCCAGCAAATGCCCTTGCAGTTATTAATTTGGCTCTGTATCTTTCAGTCTTTCACTGCTTGCTGAAATGCTGATAACTTCACAAAGCCTGTACTGTCCTCTGCTTGCTGCATCTGTAACGTTATTCTTACTGCCTTTTATAATATGTATGCTGGTGGCCTTTTGCTAGAACACTGGTACTGACACCTGGTGAAACAGGAGAAAATAATTACATTTCTAGGAAATAATAATGCTTGGTTTATATTTCTGAATGTAATATACACTTATAGGCCAACAGTAGCACTTTGCCTACTTATAATTGATGGCTATACCAATTATGGCTGCTTTTCATGTCATAGGGAGAGATTAATTGTCTGTTTGTGCAATATAGTACTGGAGACTGGGACTTACTGGGCTGCAGGGTAAAGCCCAAACAGGATTAAGCCAAACAGAGTGAAAAGTTTCTTGAGGATCTGTCAAGGGGAGCAAATGTGGAGGTGGGAGGGGTGGGTAAGAGTGGAAAGATGCATAAAAAGTTTCTCATAGATCATCACTTGCAGGGATGGCATCTGTACATATCCCGTCTCCCTTTTTGGTTTGTCACTGAGGTGTGGGCTTAAGAAAGGACGCGCTGTAGTAAAGAGCTGTGCTACAGCTGGAGGGCTGCATCTGTAAAGCTTGGCATGGAGAGAAATCCACTTAGAAAGGTAAAGGCATAGCTGTGTGCCCTGCACCTTCGGAAAAGGCTGTCAGTTTTGAGGTAACTTCTGTTAAAGTATCTGTCAGAAGAAAAGCTGAAGCAAAACTAGAAAACTGTCCAACCTGTCTGAATGCAGCCCTGTACGAAAAGCAAAACAAGTGTACTGTCATTAACAAGCGCTTTCATGACAGGAAGGGAGGGTCGATTAACAGCAGAACATCTGGACAAAGACCACCTGACAGTGGTGCTTCCCATGGTTTACAGAGGACAACTGAGGCCTCCAAATGTTTACAGAGGTCTGGAGGTATGTAACTGGCTTGGCACAGTGGAGATAAAAATAGGAGAAAGGCTATGTCCTGAAGATAAATTACTTTTCATTGTAATAAACCTTGCTTTATTAAAAAATGTCTGAAATTTTGTTCATCGTAAAGATACATGTTACGAGACATGCCAATGCTAGCTACATCAGGGATGCAACCTCTGCATTGACAGCTTTGACAAGTGATGAGCAGCTGCCTACACTGATCTTCTGTCTGAACAGTTTGTGTTGAAACAGGTGAAGAAGCATGTAGTGAGCTTGGTTAATAAAAAGGAAATGATCAAAGCTGAGCAGGCTCATTTTTGCTGGAGCAGTTTAAGGACCGTTCATATAAACAGCTCAAATGGATGGAGAAGAATATAATCTCTAGTGGGAGGCATGGTGACAAGCTGTTGAGGCAGTGCTGGGGCACAGCTTCAGGTGGGAGAGGACATTCCTGTACTGTCAGAGAAACTGGATTATCGAGTGCCATTTCTGTGTTCACCCTGCTAATACCAATCCTGTTTGTAGTGTTCCTGCTGCTAAGATTACTGTTTATCACAATGATGTTAGTGGATCCTGGATGCAATTCTGCATCTTATTAGAACAGGGGTTAGTATCTTTTTGTTGTATTGCATGTTTAAGCAGAAGCTCCTTATAAGTCACATACCCTTCTGACATTCATTTCATTGCTTTTGTTAATGCTCCTTGAAGAAGTCACTTCAATTTCACATGATATGTTGTAGACGGAGTATAAATATCCGTATCAGTCTGCGTCGTTGCAGGAAAAAATGAGCTGTAGAACCTCTGGGGGAATACAACTCCATACAGATTCAAAGTCAGTATTTCTTGAGGCCCATAGTTATTGGATTGCTCTAATCTAAGACTCTCATCTGATAAGTTTCAATAGTTATGCCAAAAAATCACAAATCTGCGTGGTTGTGATCTCCTTGGAGTGTCTTCTCTGGCCTGTTGGATAAGAAGCAAGAAGAAGATGCCAAGCATTAGTATTTATAGCTGTTATGTTAACTTGCTCTGTTCTTATGGCAACTTCAGCACTGCTGTGGGATCCTTTTTACGTGATGTTGGAATATCTGCTCTGTAGCACTGTTTTGGGTTTGTGTGGCGGGGTTTTTGGTAGTGGGGAGAGGGGCTGCCGGGGTGGCTCCTGTGAAAAGCTGCTAGAAGCTTCCCCAGCTCCAGGTCAGACCCACCTCTGACCAAGGCTGAGCCCATCAGCAGTGGTCGTAGTGCCTCTGGGATAATGTATTTAAGAAGGGAAACCTGCAGCAGAGAGGGGAGTGGAATGTGAGAGAAACCCCTCTGCAGACAGCAAGGTCAGTGAAGAAGGAGGCGGGGAGGAGGGGATGCCCCTGCAGCCCGCAGTGAGACGGCAGGCTGTCCCCCCCCAGCCCGTGGAGGGGAGCAGGGGAGCAGATGCCCACCTGCAGCCTGGGGAGGACCCCAGGCTGGAGCAGGGGGATGCCCCTGACCAAATATGGCCGTGAGTCCATGGGAAAGCCTGTGCTGGAGCAGCCTGTGACTGAAGGACTGCAGCCCGCAGAAAGGACCCATGCTGGACCAGTTCATGGAGGACTGTCTCCCATAGAAGGGACTCCACGCTGGAGCAGGGGAAGAGTGAGGAGTCCTCCCACTGAGGAGAAAGGAGCAGCAGAGACAAGGTGTGATGAACTGTCCCCAACCCCCATTCCACGTTCCCCTATGCTGCTGGAGGGGAGAAGGGAGAGAAAACTGGGAGTGGAGTGGAGCCAGGAAGGAGGGAGGGGTGGGAGGAAGGTGTTCTAAGGTTTGGTTTTACTTCCTAATATCCTTGATTTGATTTCTAGTAAATTAAATTGATTTTTTTCTCCCCAATTTGAGTCTGTCTTTTGCCCGTGACCGTAACTGGTGTGTGATCCCTCCCTGTCCTTGCCTCAACCCACAAGCTTTTCTTTGTATTTTCTCCTCATCATCCAACCAGGGCTGGGAGGGGAGGAGTGAGCGAGGGGCTGCATGGTGCTTTTTTACCAACTTGGCTTAAACCATGACAAGCACCTTAGCTTTTATTTTTCCCAATGACCTGTTTTTTGCTTGTCTGCATTTACTGCCTAAAATACTCTTTAGCTACTGTAATTCTGGCTGACTTTTCCTGCTGCTCTCTGGCTGTTCTTTTCTCTGAAAAATGTAATGCTGAAACTAAAATTCATCATTTCTGCTACCTTGGGGGGTTGTTGTTGTGAGATACTGTTCTGAAAGTAGTAGTGGAAGAAACTGTGCCTTTTTATTAGGTCTGTATTGGCATTCTGAATTAATTCTAGCAATAGAAATAAATGAGCATGTCAAGGATCATAGGTCCCTCTTGAGCTGGGTTGTGGAAGAGGGTAAGAGCCTGCTAGTGCTGCTGGGTGACAGTTATTCTTTCTGTGAAGGCAACCTGCTTTTATTTCTGAGTTGACTGAGAAGACATTGCTGAATGTACACAGTTGAGGGTGAATGAGGTAGAACAATTCTAGTTAAACCTGCTGGTTTAAACCTGGGGCAGGCAACGGGTATGGCCAGTGTTTTCATAGCTGCCACCGAAATAGAAGATCTAGGTTTCCTTCTTGGCTTCCAGCAGGATTTTGCATGGCTGTCTGCAAGTGTATCGTGTTTGAACTGGATGGTCTATGACCACAAAACTTTATAATGCAGCTCTGTATGGTTGGCTGCCTTTATGTAGTTATAGTTGGCTTAACTTTACATAGTAAATGTTTCAACAGTGTCCGAGATGTTAGTATAGGGCACAGCCTGCTGTAGAAGCATTCTCCAGGGTGAAATGCAATGTTTGTCCAGTTACTGATGTTTCTATCATGTTGTTTTGGAATACCAGGACTTACGCTTTGGCTTATAGTACTCCATAAGCCACAAAAAGAAAGCAATAGAGCAGCATGTATGGAGCTGCAGTAGGAAGCGAGGCCATCTGCAGAGAATCACATACTTGAGTAATTCATTAGGTGATTCATCCTGTGATGGTTCTTTGGATCTGTAATAAGAATTAGTACTTCTCCTTATGCAGAGAAGGGAAAAAGGAAAAATTAATTCAGAGTTTCTAGCAAAGCGTAAGAAGTGACTTGAAGCCTTGTCAAATGTTCCTATGATTTAGGGATCCAGCACATGGGGGCAGTTTATCAGTCTGGGCCAGCTGAGGGACTGCCTTGAATGAAGTTATCTTGATCAGCACTGGAGTCTGCTGATAGAAAGATGCGAGCAAAGCCAAATATGTGCCTGCTTCTAGTTTCCTCTTTGATGCTGGCTTCAGTAAGATGCTCAAAAAATACAAAATACAGTAGTCCCGTTTGTATTAAAGCAGTCAAAGGATGCAGGTTGACTTCAGATGGTGACCTCTTCAGCTGCTGGAAAAAGATGTTGCATTTCTTTACTAGAACAGGCAGCAAGGTAGATCAATTCAACAGAGCTCTCTGCTTCTGTTTAAAAAGCAGAAACTGTTATGTGCACAAGAGAAAATCTTTCCAGTTCATTACAAAGAAAGAAGGGACCTCTTGGTCAGACTGTTGGATCATTCCAGTGAATATTGACTCTCCGTGGTACAGATTGGGGTATGCTGTCCTTTCATCCCTCTTATATCAGATCTGTACCTTCCTCCTCTGCCTCAAGCCATGGTTCTAATCTTTCTCACTTTCAGGAGGTCCCAGCAGAATCCTCACCATCATTTCAGGTACTTTTCTGACAGTACTTCTTAACCTGTCACTCTCCTCCATATACACGGGAGGGTATCAGTGTTTGTTGTCTTGATTTCCCAGTTTGAGACTTAAAGGTTTGTAGTTTTTGGAATACTGCCAGTGAGGTAATTGTGTGCTTGAGCAATCATTTGAAAATATAAGTCGTCCTCAGTCAGTAACTGTGCACATGCTTTTTGTAATATATTTGCAAAGCAACTTTAAATAATCTAGCTTCAACAATCTCAGGATTTTATACGCAATGATCCTGAGTGAGTTTGGTCAGTGGCTCTATAATTTTATAGACTGTTTTTCAGCCTTTTTTATTTTTGGGGGTTGTTTTTGTTAATTTTTGTTTGGTTGGGTTTGATTTTTTTGTTTTGGTTTTTTAGGTTGGTGGGTTTTTTTGTTTTTTTGGGTTTTTTGGGGTTTTTTTGAGCGGCTGTCCATTTTGGTGGTTTATCCTCCACTTTTATTCCTAGAGAGCTTTATTCACGTCTGCAGCTTCTTTAGCTGTTTCTGTTCTATGTCTTCTCTCCAAGTGCTGTCTAACACCACAGGGCATTCCCTGTCAATGCAGTGAATGCAACACTCCTGCTTCCTTCCTGCAGCTCTGCCTGGCTGCTGCCTGCCCTAATGGTGCAGGCCTCCAGCCTTGAACATATGTTGGTCCTGTCTGTTCTGAACCAGTATAAAGAGGCAGTTCCTGAATCCTCCTGCTTCTCCAGAGAAGCTATGACTTCTGTTTATCTTCAGGCTGCTCCCTGCAGCCTGACTTCCTAGCTATTGCCCTGCTCTTCATCTCTTCTGCCTCTGCCATTCCTCCTTGATGCCCTTTTCTGCCTCTGTCTTCCCCTCTCATGCTAAGGTCCTTCATCTCTTACAAGTCCTCCAGGAAGGCAATGTGTTTGGCTCCTCAAATATAAGTGAGTCCCTTGATTTTTATTTCATTTTGGACAAATGTTCGTTCCTCATCCTCTTCCACCTCCTGCATTTCTGCTCATCTGTCCACACCAGGCCCAGGCTTAGAGCATGTGTCAGAGATATCCCAATCCTACCTCAGCCTCCTTGCCTGAATCCCAGCATACCTGTTGCACTTCTCTCCCCTCAAAGCAGGGGTTCCTCTGACAGGGAGTTGTGGTGGTGTCCTGTGATATAATTCATTATGCCTTTGCATTCACATCTTCTATGGAGAGATGCTATCTCTCTCTGTTGCATGATGGTATATGATGCATTGCTCTCACCATAAGGCAGTGGTGGATGTTGCCTTCAGGTTTGGCTAAACCTGTTTGTTTTGGGCAGTGTTCACTGGAAATTGTGTGGTCTTAGCCAGCTTCCCCACCAGTGGTAAAAAGTCAGCACGCTGCTGGAACAGCACAGTGTGGTGGTGGGTTATGACTGTTGGGATCGGCTCTCTGATCTGTTCTGAGCATCCTTTATCTTTCTAAAACCAGCCAGTCTTGTGTCCTGTTCTAATGAGATTTGGGGGAAAAAAGAAGAGGTTTTATAATGAAGATTTTGAGGTATTAAACATATTAACACCGGAAACATTTTGTACCTGTTCAGTTTTTGACCTTAGGGAAAATTTCTGATGTTAGCTGTTTGTACAACAAACTTATGATGATGATAATTTCTTACCAAGGAGGGAACAGATCTAATATTTGCTGTCTGTGATTGTAACTCTAAGTGTGACTTGCATTAGATTTTGGTGCAGTTTGGCAGGTTTTATGCTGATTCACTTCACATACAAGAGGGCTGAAAACTATTCATGCCAACCTGAGCGTGCAGGATGTGAGTCATTGCCTGATGGTCATTGCCTGGTCTGGCTAAGAAGGATATTTTCTATGAACTAAGTCTGTGCATCTTTGAAAATTACCTTTTTACATATTCATGAAAATTTACCTAAATTCATTGCAGCTTTCCACTGAAAGTGAATTGCTTCCTAGGAAGTGCCATATGGCCTGTGCTTTTATATTTAAGCAGTTACTGCATCAGAAATATAAAGCCCCCAAACCTGCTCTCGAACTTTTGGAAGAATAAATCATTTAACTGCCACTGTGGACATGTAAGAGCTGTCTGCAATCCCTTGCAGACTTCTTGAAGTCTCCAATCAGGAACACATCAACATGTGGTCCTGAGCTGCTGTCTTTTTTGGATCTTTAACCCATTTCTGATCACCCTCCTTGAACACTGGTCTGAGTGTAAGGAGCAGACTGGGTCAGTTTGATTTTTGTGGAGAGCCAAAGTGGGGGTTGTGTGATGTTTAATGATGGGCCAGTTCTGGGGATGACCTAGTCTGTGACACGGGAGTCACTTATTGCCCTGGAAACAGCATCTAAATCTATCCCCTCTGCTTGCTCCACACAGTCCCGCTGTACTGCCAGGCAAAGATCAGTTTTAGCATGTCCAAGCCATAGGCAACAGCCTCGCAAGCCTCTTCTGGCTGCTTTGAGTAGGCTGCACACAGAGCTTTTCAGAGGCACAGCTATATTAGCCATCAGAGAATATTCTGCCTCAGGGATAGAGTTGAAGTCTCCTCCTGATAGGCATGCAGCAATATTTTCTCACAGCAAGACTATAAACTATATCAACACTTGGCTGGAAAGTCACCATGATAGATAGTGCTGTATATTCAAATGTGCTTGAATTTAATTTAGACCTTGCTGGGGAAATAAATATCATCATCCCTAAAGAGACACTAGACTATGAAACTAGTTTCCCTGAATGGATTTAAGGGAGCTAATTTCTTGTTGAACATCTGGCCTTTTAGGTGACTGGCAGCGGTTAACCATGATGCACTGGTTTTCAGCGAATACTGTCTTCATAGGAAGTGTGGAGCTGGTGCAGACCTGCAGCATCAGGCCCTAAAATAGCATTCCTGTTCTGTGGTATAGAAGTGAATATTTTGTAATTGCAGATTGGCATGAGATAGTGCACTTTTTTTTTTTTTTTAACATTAAGGAAAAAAAGAATCATGTACCTCTCTGTTGAGAGGATTAATTAGTTACTGGATGCAAGCCATTAGTGTAAAATGCTAAATATTGCTCTTCTGGAGAGTATGTCAGCTAGAACTGGCCAAGTATTGGAGTGTATGTTTGCTTCTTCTCCCATGGATTAATTCATTAGAGTAATTACTATTTGAAGTCTCCTACAGAGATATGTACATGGAGGGGGAAAATAGGGCTTTGGCTAAAAATTAGCTTTATGGAAATATTTTTTCCAGCTGGCTCTATTCTCCATTCTTCCTTCCACTCAGAGTTGTTTCTTCCATTTCACAACTGATACTGGTAAATCGTTCAGTAAAAGCACTAATGTTCTGTCACAGCAGAGACAGAAGGTGAGAGAAAGGATGTTTTTGCCTCTCCCTACTTATCTCTGCTGTTGCAAGCTAAATAGCTGCCTCCTTGCAGGCATGCAGGGAGCTGAGGAGAAGTGGGAAGGGGAACCACCACCTGGCATTCCCACTGTGCCTGCTCAGCATGGGGTAGGTGATGCACAGCTGCGAGGAGGGTGCCCTGCTAGTTTCTGTTTTCTCCTGTACTGGCTCGGGATGGCTTATGGCCACCTCCCACATGACTCTCCCAGCAATTAGCTTTGTCTGAAGCTCTTTCCTCTGGCCCAGGTAGCTGTTTCTCCCCTTGAGTTTTGCTAAGTAACTAGCTCCCTTTCTCTGTCATCCCTGCTCAGCTGTGGGAGATGCCTCCCCAGCAGCCCACTAGATTGGCATGGAGTCCTTCCATCCACTTTGAACTGCAGCTTAAAAGATGGAGTGACCCTACATAATTTAAAGGATATAAGGGAAATTTATGAGTCACTTTTAGATTCTAAAAAACTCACCACAAAGCCATCCTTGGTGAGACTGGATGCGACAGTTGTAGCACTCCAGAAGGGATGGATGGGATTGGAGTGTTGCCTTGGCATGAGCACCAGGACAGAGTGGTCTCTGCTACAGGGAGAGATGCTGCCGTTGTCTCCCAGGAGTGGCTCTCCATGTGTGCTGTCGCAGTGAGAATGTGTGCTGCTCAAAGTGGTGCAGGGGCCATAGCTGTGGGACAGGCTGTACTTATATGTACTTATATACCATGCTCCTCTAGCCTGCAGGGCAGGATCTCTGGTCCCCTCTTCCATGTCCTGATTTCAAATCATGGTAAGGGCTTGCTTCTGTACTGCAGGTTTTTCTGTTTATATTTGTCTGAACAGCTTTCTGCCCCTGCGATCCTGGAGCTCAGCTCAACTTTCCCACTCAGGGATGGGGACTATTGTTTGGAAAAGTTTTTCCCTCCATTTCCATTGTGCTTCAGACTGGCTGGAGATACCTTCTGTCCACTGCTGGGTGAGGTTTAGGGGGTGAGGACTTTGTGCCCATGCCAGCTGCCTGTGGTGGTACGAAGGAGTCTGTGCCCAGCAGTTCTCTTCTGTTTGCTGGTGCTTCTTTGACCAAGGAGGCTGCATGCAGTGGCTTCGTGCCCTGGAGCTGTACTCTTGCTGGGACACTTCCCTGTCCCTGCTTGCATTGTGCCTCTGACAGATGGTGGCAGCAGCACTCTGTTCTCCTTTCTGATGACATCTTTTTTTAAGCTTGCTTCACCAGTTCTGACGCTCTGAAGCTGAAATACTTGGTAAGAGGCTACGATGAGAAAGGGTCATGCGTCATCTTCCAGTGGCATTTGCACAAGCTTGAAGCGATCTCTCCTGAAGAGACTGCCAGGGGTGCAACTCCTTATGCTCAAAAGTCTCTGCAGCTACTGTCTTGTTGATATAAATAATTGTGCCATTCTTGAATGTGTGTCAGTTCAGCATAAGGGATTTTTAGTCTTAAAAATAGCAGTAATAGGCCATGGTTGGCTTTTCCTCTGATCCAAGCCAAAGAAGGACCTGGCTCTGAAGACAGGGGTGATGTGGGTCTGTCTGCTAACAGTGCTAGGTGAAGTAAACCCTTCTCTAACATGGGCTCTACTTCTGTTAACAAATGAATCTGGAAGATGTGACTTCACTTTAAGCTAATTGATTATCCTGAGGGCTGCAAGACTCTCAGCTTCATTTTACAAGTTGGTACTAAGGAATTTTGACCCTGAGAAGGAGGCAAGAAACAAAAAGAGCTAATTTCTCTACTTGTCTGCCTCCCTAGACATGCAGGCACATAGGAGGCTCTCTCTGCAGCAAGAATGCTAAAAGGTTATTGTTTCAGTTTAAAAAACAAAACAACTTTCCTTTCCTGCTTTCATCAGACTACATCTTTTCTTCTCTGGGATGCTTAAACAGCCACCTAAAATTGCAAATGGAGCTTGCTTCTGGATTTTCTTCTGTACCAACAACAGCCTGGTCTGCAGCAGGTCAGTTTTCAGCTTGTTACAAATGGTGTTCAGCTGTAAATGCCTGGGTAAATGAAAACATCTGGGCAGGTGCTTGGGCAGGTAACTTGTATTGTCTGTGAGTTTGGGGTTGCTCAAACCAGCTGCAGCTGTGCTGGAAATGCCACCAGTGTGTGAGAGAGGCAGAGGCTACACTGAAAAGCTCACAAGGACATCTGCATTCAAGATGCTTTGGGCATAAGGAATGGTTAACCACAGGCAATTTAGGAAGAAGAGATTTGCAGTAACATACCCACCATCTAAAACGATGGATCAATATGCAGGTCTCTAAAGGTTTTTTACATGCTTCCCCCCCCCAACTTTGTGTATTCAGATGAGTAGCAGTAGCAAAGTTGACTTCAGCAAAATCCTGTACCAGATCTATATGATCCATATCAGAACTATTTTCAGTTGTGTATATTATTTTCTTGTGTGTGTCCATCTTCTTTGCCTCAGTCTTTAACAGTGAGTCCACTTATGCTCCGGGTACTCAGCCCTCTGAGTTGGAAGACAGGGATGGAGAACAGAATATACCCCCCATTATCCAGGAGGAAGCAGTTAATGAGCTGCTACGCCGCCTGGACACGCTCACAAGTCTATGGGACCAGATGGGATCCATGTGAGAGTACTGAGGGAGCTGGCGAAGGAGCTTGCCAAGTCACTCTCCATCATTTATCAGCAGTCCTGGTCAACAGGGTAGGTCCCAGATAACTGGAGGCTTGCCGGTGTGATGCTCATTTACAAGAAGGGTTGGAAGGAGTATCTGGGGAACTACAGGTCTGTCAGCCTGACCTCGGTACCAGGGAAGATTATGGAGTGGTTCATCTTGAGTGCGTTCACATGGCATGTGCAGGACAACCAGGGGATCAGGCCCAGCCAGCATGGGTTCATGAAAGGCAGGTCCTGCTTGACCAACCTGATCTCCTTCTATGACCAGGTGACCTGCCTAATGGATGAGGGAAAGGCTGTGGAAGTTGTCTACCTTGACTTTAGTAAGGCCTTTGACACTGTCTCTCGCAGCATACTCCTTGAGAAGCTGGCAGCTCATGGCTTAGACAGGTACTCTTCTCTGGGTGAAAAACTGGCGGGATGGCCAAGCCCAGAGAGTTGTGGTGAACGGATTTAAATCCAGTTGGTGGCTGGTCACAAATGGTGTTCCCCAGGGCTCAGTTTTGGGGCCAGTTCTCTTTAATATCTTTATCAATGATCTGGATGAGGGGATCGAGTGCACCCTCAGTAAGTTTGCCGACGACACCAAGTTGGGCGGGAGTGTTGACCTGCTTGACAGTAGGAAGGGTCTACAGAGGGATCTGGACAGGCTGGATCGATGGGCCGAGGCCAATTGTATGAGGTTCAACAAGGCCAAGTGCCGGGTCCTGCACTTGGGTCACAACAACCCCATGCAACAATACAGATTTGGGGAACAGTGGCTGGAAAGCTGCCTGGCGGAAAAGGCATTGGAACAGGCTGCCCAGGGAAGTGGTGGAGTCACCATCCCTGGAGGTGTTAAAAAAACCCGCGTAGACGTGGCACTTCAGGACATGGTTTAGTGGGCATGGTGGTGTTGGGTTGATGGTTGGACTCTATGATCTTAAAGGTCTTTTCCAATCTAAACAATTCTATGATTCTATCTCTTTATTGAATATCTCTTAGAATGTAATGATTAGGTTGAGGGAGGGAGAGGTTTTGAATATCTAATGTGGGTTAGTAATGAGGACTGAAGTTTCTGTTGCTGCTCCAGCAGTGGTCAGACACCCTATGAACAGTTCTGGAACAGCTCCAGGCTGGGTGAGTCCAGGTCTGCACTTGGGTCCCATGTAAATGGTTTTCTGCTGCAAAACCATCTTTTTGTTTGTGTTACTGTTACTTTTTGAGACTGTATGCCCTAAACAAGCTAAATCTATGTAGCAAAGTGAATTCAGAAAGTTTAGTGCTTATTGTGTTGGAATAGTGCTAAGATTAGAAAAGCCTTTTAGTGGATAGGCTTGACAGGAATAGTTAGTTAATATCTGCCTGTAATTTAAAATTTCACCCTCTTTTTAGGTGAAGGATTTACATATGTACTAACATGACACCATAGCAGGGGAGCAGCAAAATACACAAAAGTGAGTTGGTATCTTTGCAGCAACCCCTAGGCAAGAAGTTCTGATGGCATGAGGTGCTGGTCCTGTGGGCACCACAGGCAGCAGCTCTGGTAGAGCCTGCCTGCAGAAATCGGCCATTGTGCCTGACCTGCTATGAGGATAGGCAGGCAGATGGATCTATAGCGATGGGCCTTCCTCACCCCAGACTTCTGCATTTGCAGGTCCCACAGCATCCTTAGGAACCTCTTTAATCATGGAGCTATTTTGTACTTTAATCAACTTTTCCTTGCTGCTTGGAGAGGAGCAGCTGTGGGGGTTACTCACTGAGTGAATCACAGCAAAAATTAGTAGTTGTCTTTATGAATTATCCCCTCGCCTGCTTACCAGATTTCTGGTTGGGTTTTTTGTGGCCTTTTTTGTTTTGTTTTGTTTAACACTAGGTTTTAGCTTAACGTGAATGTCTGGGGAAGTCCTGGTGATTTAGTTGCTTGTAGAAACTGACCCTCCTCTGGGGTACTTCAGCATTTTGTTGAGTTATTGTGCAGTGTTTAAATGAAATGTGTTTGGGTTTTTTTTAATATAAAATAGACTGTTCTGTTACAAGAAACAGGAGCATTGCAAATCAATTTTCTTTGTAACGCCTCTAATTTTTTGTCAAGCTGTGGCTGCATTCCTTGTTCACCCTTACTTTTTCCTACCTGGCAGAGTTGCATTTAGACAGGGAGCAGACAGTAGACTGCCTGCTACTCAGGTGCTTCTCATTCTAGTGGCAGATGATGATTTACATTGTTGAAGGTGTAACTTCCCATTCCTGCATAGCCACAAGAATGGACCTGTCTGATGTTTGGTATGATCCCTTCAAAGTAGGCACTTGCGTTAGCAGAGGTTTAGTGTGCCACAAGAACTTCTCATATGTTTCTAACAGGGAAATGTTGCTGTAACAATATGCCAACTGAAAAATTTCAATGACTTGATGTTGGCCAGCTGGATTTTTGAAGAGCCACTGCCCTGTGGCTGATGGTTTCCAGACCTGAGGTCTAGTGCTTGAAATCACTAGATGTGAAAAGAAAATCAAACACTGATTGTGAACTTCATAGGCTGGCTAAATATTAAAAGCAAAAAAAATTTTTTTTCCCATTACAAAGAACTTTGAATTCCTGCAGGGCTATTTTTGTTCTTTTTCTTGCTTTACATTTTAAAAATTTTTATTCTTTTTTATTTATTTCATTTTTAAAGTACATTTGAAAGTCTTGCCCTTGCATTTTTGCTTCCTGAGTGTTGCTGCTCTCCCTTCCCAGATCCATTAGAGCAGTGGCATTTCTGGCTTGAGTTGAACTGCTCCCACTGCTTCCTTCTCCTCCTGCATCAATGGGACTGCTGCCTTCCCCTCGCTGCCATCACCCCCCTTCTGTCTCTGCTGGGGATGACACAGGCCCTGGCAGAGCTGTTAGCCTGGATGCTGCTCTGTGCTCGCTGGAGGAAGCTGACTTAAGGAGAGAGTACAAACCAGTGGGATTTCCAGTCAACAACCTGCACAGTCTATTTCCGTGGGTCTTGCTGGTAGTGATCTTATCTGCTGCTGAAATGTTTAATTTTCAAATTGATCTGTGATTCCGTATGACAAAAGATGCCTTCTGTAAGATTGGTTAATTACCTCTTACAGCAGAACGTGCCATGCCAAGTACTACTCTGGCTGTTTCCAAGGATCAGTTTTGGTTTACCACAATCTCTCTCAAAGTGAGAGGGATTAACAAAAATTAATTAATTTTTTTTTCCCAGGATTTGGGCCACACAAATAAACAGTTAATACAGCTTTTCTGAGAAGTGTGAAGTGATGCATTCACCTTCCCCTGCAAGTCTTGAATGTCTGGGATGTGGATTAGCTCCTTTTACTGAACTCTGAAGGAACACAAGTGCTTCAGGAAATGTTCAAAATGTGGCGAGCTGAGTATTGCCATTATCCACTCTGAGGGTTTTAAAAAGTGACTGTCAGAAGTACTTGTCTTCACTGCCAACTACCTAAGCTGGCAAGATAAATGTAACCTTTTAAATGTATCTTGGTTTCTTTTGGGTTGATGCATTAATTTTTTTGTTTGTTTGTTTGTTTTCTTGTTGGGTTATTATTTATTTATTTTTAGCAAGGGAAAAATGATGATGCTAAACTAATTGGTGGTCAAAGTAAGTAGCTTCAGGAAGAAACTCCACTACTTTGAATCTCATAATCTTGCAGCAGGACACTGAAGTTTTGCACATTCTGCAATATGGGACAACTGGAAGAAAAAATATCCAATTAGAACCTAGAATAATACAACACAATAGCAAAGAGGCAGCTTCTCACAAACCCCAGTGACAGCAATTCAGATTTCCTTTTCATTCTTATCCATGGGGTTGCAAAGTAGAGGAGTAGATCTGGAAACTTTCCAGAATAATTTGTAAGTGAATGAGGGGTGCAACCCTGCCTTCTCTGAAGCGGTCCTTCACCTGCCCCTGTTCCCAGTGCTCCCAGTTCCTTGTGTGTCCCCCAGCAGATGGGCTTGCTGGAGTACCTCACTGGGATTTCTCATTTGTCAGTAAAGTAGCAGGTCCCTTGGCAGACCTGCTATCTTTTAACAGGAAGATATTTTCCCATTTGTCCAGATGTTGAATACATTTTTATAGACAATGCTTCTATGTTAGGATTTTTTTAAAATTCAGACAAAACAGTGGAAGGTGATCTGTTGCTTCTCAGTATTACAGCAGATGGGAGGAGGACAGTGCTGCCACAGTATGTTTTGCTACTTTCAGAAATTGTCCTACCACTGCAGATACTGCTGTAGATGCTGAATGGATGCACAAACCAGACACATGATAATGATAATCTTTTCACCTCTTATCCTGGGCTTTAATCAAACTGAGTATATGTGGGAAAGCACTGGAAAGTGATAACCGTGGAATCTTATTTTTTTCAGGTTAGATTTCCAGGATATGAAGGTAAAGAGCTAGGATTTTCTGGTTCCACTATTTTCTTCTTTTGGGTGCTGGGGGGCAGAGAGGAGGTGTTCACTGCCCTGCAAAACTCTTCTCAAGTGTGCATCACAGTTATGATTTTTTTTTAGTTACACTGATACACAGATTAAGTCAGAACTGGTCCAGTGCTTTTGCCTTTAATACAATTATTTCTATACTTTGAACAGTTCATAATGAATTCTAGAGTAACTTAAAAACTTTAATATGTAAACCAAAAAATATGGAACAAAATCCCAATGAAGTTTTGAGAGGAAAAAAGTTATGATGATTGATCATTTAAGTTTCAATAAACTTCAGCTATTTTAGAAGTTTACACACTAAAAAAATAAAGCAACAGAATGGTAAAGTTTTTAGCACTGGGTTTTCTAGATTCAGTCCCACTAACTTACTAAATTTACAAAAAGCACAGGACACATCTGCAAAGCTTTCAGTCCCTTTGTGTCAAAAGACGGCCAGTTAGTCAGGCATTAGTTGTTCCCTTGAAGCAACTAGATGTGTAAGGGTTTGGATGTCAGCCTGGGAGCTCTGAGATCCAGAGTCAACCTTCTCTTTTGCAAAAACCTACGTGCATGAACTTGGAACAAGTAGCTGAGTGCCTGATAGCTCGTTCCCCATCTGGAAAATAGGCATGATAAAAGTTCTCCACCACTCAGCAGGGACAAATTGCAGAACAATGTAAGCTATTGCAGAAGGCAGAAGATCAATATGTTCCACCAGTTTGTGTCCTTCAGTTCAGACCCTTCTGTTCTAAACTTTGCTAAAAAACAAATGAACAAAACTGCTGTTTGGGGAGAAAAAAACAGAGAGGCAGAGAGTAGCAAGGCAGGAGCGGGGTGCATGGGTAACTCAGGGCTTGGTGTGCGTGGATGGTTCAACATGAAGGAGCAAGCAGGAGATACATTGGCTTCTCTCCCAAAGCTCTGGTGATCCCAAATCCAGGTGATGCACTGTTGGGTTTGCAAACTCGTGGGTAGGTCAGTGCTGCGTCCAAAGTGCTCAGCAGCTCTTGCCCCATCATACACACTGTATTAGGGACACAGGTCTTGCTGCATGTCCCAAGCCTATTTCATTTTATGTTGGCTTCTGTTGTAATGAGGTACTGGTGTAACCACTCAAAATCCATACAGACAGATTTTCCAGCAATGTTGGTGTTTTCTAGTGAAAAGGCTGGAAATCATTATTCTTTTTGACAGCCAAACTTCTTCAGAGAGTGAATAGGAGGCATTACTCTTAAGTAATAAGGGGATTAAGTGAAATTTCTTGAAGCGTAATATATTCAGCTCTAGATTTGAAATGTTCAAAACGCTACTTTGTGCCTGCAAAAATTACTTTAGCCAATGAAAAATGCCAGGGCAATTCCACCCTGGATAGTTTGTGATTTGGGGAGAGAACATCTCATCTTATACTGATGGTGCTCTCTATTATTTTTCTTTTTTTCCCCTCCTTTTTAAAAAAAAAAAACAAAAAACAAAAAACCACTCAAAAGTCAAATGCAACTACTTTCAGTAACTGGGAAAACCAACGATCTGCCTTTATTTTGGGAAGGTTAGGATCACTCTTTGTTCTACAAGTAGCAGAGAAAAAGCAAGCATTAGAGGATGGTGTTAAAATAGTACCCTGCACCTCTCTTTAAGAATATCAGAGTCTTTTCTGCTATTCAAAAGGGAAGCAGAGCAAAAACTTTATGGGCAACACTTTATAATAGAAAAATGAGCTTGAATAGATAGATTTTTAAAAAAATCCTTGTTTCATAAATGTTTAAAAGAATCTTCACAGATTTAAACTTAATTTTTTATTATTGCTTTCCTTATTATGTACCAGCTTTTAAGTTCCATGATAGCACTGTGAAAGAAATAAAATTTCAAATGTGAAGGATGTTATTATCAGTATGCAGTGGCACTTTTATATACTGATTATAAGGAAGTCTCTCCACATCACTTTCTTTCATGATTTTTATTTCTGCACCTAAAATGAAGAGGAATAAATGTACCTCTTGCTCAACAAATATTTTTATAAGATCAGCAATTGATTGCTGAATGTCACGCTGCATGGGTTCTCCTGGACATACCCAGTGATGCATGGTGACTAGTGGAGAGCCACATCCCTCTTTTTTAAGCACATCTGTTGTCACAGAGGCACCTGTAAGGAAACTGGGTATGGTGTGGTCAAAGGGCACTTGCTGCAATGTATAGTTTTCTAGTGTCACAATATTCTTCATCCTTTCCCATTCATCTGGTTGTAATAGTGTTTGGTTCAATGCAGCTACAAACTCCATTGATGTTCTGAGACTGTAGAGTCTTGGGAGTTCTTGAGTGGCAACATTTAGCATTTGTTATGATGATGTTGGGCAAAGTTAAAAACCAAACAGCAACAGAAAAATATACTGCTGTTGAATATCTTCAAAACGGCATGTAATGACCTGCCACTGAATCTTGCATGCAAGTCTTTGTAGAGGTAGTATAGAAAACTGGCAGAATGGTAGGAGAAGGTTCTTCCATGGAAAGCTATTTCCCAGGTACTTCAGGGAGTGAGTAATCCCTTTTGGGGATGTACAGTAAATGAATGGTCTAGCTTTGTCTGCCTACAGTTTCAATCTGATTATTTCCTGTTATTTACAATGTTGTGTTAATTGAATTTTCTTAATAGTAATAAATAATATCTAGCCATATGTTGACTTTCACAACTTTATTGTACAGTATGCATTAATGCAGCATAGCTGATTAGAGCTTTTGTATGTACCCCTGTGACAGAGTGTGAAGCTGGAAGAGTAAAAGTAATGATAGTTCAGCTCCTTGTGCAGTCTTCTATGTTATAGAAAGATCTCTTTGAAACCAAAGTAGGGGTATTTCTGCAGTTCTAAAACATGCCAGGTTGTGGTGGGTTGACCCTGACTGGATGCCAGGTGCCCACCAAAGCTGTTCTGTCACTCCCCCTCCTCAGCTGGACAGGGGAGAGAAAATATAACAAAGAGCTTGTGGGTCGAGATAAGGACAGGAGAGATCACTCACCAATTACCATCATGGGCAAAACAGACTCAGCTTGGGGAAAATTAACTCAGTTTATTACCAATCAACCAGCATAGGGTAATGAGAAATAAAACCAAATCTCAGAACACCTGCCCTCCACCCCTCCCTTCTTCCTGGGCACAACTTCACTCCCAGATTCTCTACCAACCCCCCCCCCAGCAGCACAGGGGGACAGGGAATGGGGTTTACGGTCAGTTCAACACACATTATTTTCTGCCGCTTCATCTTCCTCAGGGGCAGGACCCATCACGCTCTTCCCCTGCTCCAGCGTGGGGTCCCTCCCACAGGAGACAGTCCTCCATGAACTTCTCCAACGTGGATCCTTCCCACGGGCTGCAGTTCTTCATGAACTGCTCCAGCATGGGTCCTTTCCACGGCGTGCAGTCCTTCAGGAGCACACTGCTCCAGCGTGGGTCCTTTCCATGGTGTGCAGTCCTTCAGGAGCACACTGCTCCAGCGTGGGTCCCCCACGGGGTCACAAGTCCTGCCAGAAAACCTGCTCCGTGGGCTCCTCTCTCCACAGATCCGCAGGTCCTGCCAGGAACCTGCTCCAGCGCAGGGTTCCCACGGGGTCACAGCCTCCTTCGGGAACCCACCTGCTCCGGCGTGGGGTCCTCCCCGGGCTGCAGGTGGAGATCTGCTCCACCGTGGACCTCCCTGGACTGCAGGGGGACAGCCTGCCTCACCATGGTCTTCCCCACGGGCTGCAGGGGAATCTCTGCTCCAGCGCCTGGAGCATCTCCTCCCCCTCCTTCTTCACTGACCTTGGTGTCTGCAGGGTTGTTTCTCTTACGTGTTCTCACTCCTCTCTCTGGAGGCTGTTTCTCTTTATCCCAACTTTTTTTCCTTCTTAAAAATGTTATCACAGAGGCGTTACCACTATCGCTGATTGGCTCGGCCTTGGCCAGCGGTGGGTCCGTCTTAGAGCCAGCTGGTATAGGCTCGCTCTCTCTCGAACACAGGGGAAGCTTCCAGCAGCTTCTTACAGGAGCCACCCCTGTAACCCCCCCCCCGCTACCAAAACCTTGCCACACAAAGCCAATACGCAGGTACTTTCAGACATCCGTTTCTGGCCTATTGCTTAGAAACAAACTTAATAAATATAGGTGAAGTTGAGCCTCATGCTTTTGGTGGGTCCGAACTACTCCCTCTCTGACTATAAAGCTGGTTTTGCCATTCCATATTCCCTAATTAGATGGACCAGAAAGGCTGCAGAGTCATCTAGCTTTCAGATTAGGACACATCATGCTTTCCTTTTGCAGGCTGAAAATGGTAACGAGACTTGTTATTTACCATTCTTTCTTGGGGCAGAGCTGTGCATTTGCCATCAGAGCAACCATGAGCAGTAGGTTTGCACTGATTTCTCAGTTTTTTTCCTACAATATTTTAATACTAGGAATGTTACTGTGTGGTATTTATTTGTTAATTTTTAATGCTTCTGGCCTGTTTTCTAAGTGGAAAGGGCAGTCTATCAGCTGGCATGAAGCATGTATCAGGCCCTGCACTAAAACATCACATCTCTGGGAAGGTGGGAGGTGGGTACCACCTCGATCCACGTTAGGTATGCTGCTTTCTTACAGCCACTATAAATACTGCTTTGATTGGCATGGTAAAGGGTTGTATTTTTGGTACTGCAGGTATATACAGGGCTGCAGTTTAACATAATCACGTGCTGCTGATTTCCAAATGAATGATCCTCACCTTGACATTTTAGTACCTGCACCGCAGCTGCCTGGGACTGCAGGAATCATGGTGGACGGTGGGCAGGTGACTCTTCCACGCTGTCCCTGCCTGCCTCACCACTGGGACTGGCAGAAGTGAAGGTAGGGAGGCTCCAGAGGAGGTATGAACATGAGACAAGATAAAAACCTGCCTGTGTGTGGGGTATGTGCTGGAGAGGGTGCTGCTTCTGCAGACTGTCACTTTTGCTGCGCAGGGTGCCCTGCGTGCCTCCTAGCAGATGAGCACTGGGAACAGAATCAGAAATACTGTTTGCCCAGCTTCATCTCTGTCCCACTCTGTGTATCCATCTCCTATTCTGTGTTTAGTTCACTAATCTGGTTTATCAGCTATCTCCCCGTAGAGTACAGGATTAACTTTTATGTAGTATTTTGAGCATTATGCTCTACTAATATTCAGGATACTTTGTAAGGTAAATAAAGCATGCTCCAGTATCAGGTATGCATTAATAGCCCCTGGTGCTTTTATCTAACAGCTTTTTCTGTAAAAATGTTTTTCCACTGCAGTTTCAAAAAACCCTTTGTTTTGTACAGCTTTTTAACATGGTAACTTTCAAGATGTAGTTCTGGTTTTTATTTCTGGTTGCTAAGCTGTGTCTTTGACAGTCTCTGTTTGTGATGAGAACGTATTTTTCCACAAGATTGAGTTGACTGAAACAGCTTCATGTTTCCAGTGGTGTAGACATGTAACAGGCTGCAGATTGCTTGATAATTCCCTTCTGAGTGAAATTAGAAAAAAAAAATTTGCAAAATTAAAAGATAATTTAAATTATAGCCCTTTGTTCTACCTTGTTAGTTAACATTCCAAACAGTGCTGTACAGACTGCATAATTTGTTTTGCTAAAATGTACCCAGTGTGGAGCCATCTGTGTAATAGTTGACATTATTTATATTCAAAAGGGACATTGCGATAGCTGGAAGAGCCCCTACTCCCAGCTAACCATTTCCAGTATGACTCTAAATTATTGATTTACATTCATTCTCTATTAACCTATTATGAGCTCATCTGCCGCTTTCAGCAATCTTATCGTGTTGGTGTTCTTCTAATTTTCCAAACTGAATAGTGATTTACTGCAAAGATGTTGGGATGAACTGTTCTCCAGTGAATATCTGAAAGCCTCTTATGCCCCAGATATCCTCTTTCATCTGAAACCTGCATTGGGAGCTCTGGTACATAATAAGGTCAGCAGCAATGCCTTGGCAATCCTGGAAATGTCCTTTTCATAGAATCAAAGAACGGTTTGGGTTGGAAGAGGCCTTAAAGATCACCTAGTTCCAAGCCTCCTGCCATGGGCAGGGACACCTTCCACTAGACCAGGTTGCTCAAAGCCCCATCCAACCTGGCCTTGAAGACTTCCAGGGATGGGGCGACCACAGCCTTTCTGGGCAACCTGTCCCAGTGCCTCACCACCCTCACAGTGAAGAACTTCTTCCTTACATCTAACCTAAATCTACCCTCTCTCAGTTTAAAGCCATTACCCCTCGTCCCATCACTACATGCCTTTGTAAAAAGTCCCTCCCCATCTTTCCTGTAGGCCCCTTTAAGTACTGGCAGGCTGCTATAAGGTGTCCCCGGAGCCTTCTCTTCTCCAGGCTGAACAACCCCAACTCTCTCAGCCTATCCTCACAGGGGAGGTGCTCCCGCACCCTGATCATCTTTGTGGCCCTCCTCTGGACCCACTCAACCAGGTCCGTGTCCTTCTTATGTTGAGGCCCCAGAGCTGAAGGCAGTACTCCAGATGGGGTCTTATGAGAGCGGAGTATAGGGGCAGAATCACCTCCCTTGACCTGTGGCCACGCTTCTTTTGATGCAGCTTGGGATACGGTTGGCTTTCTGGGCTGCAAGTGCATGTTGCTGGGTCATGTTCAGTTTTTCATCCACTAATACCCCCAAGTCCTTCTCAGCAGAGCTACTCTCAATCCACTCATCGCCCAGCCTGTATTTGTGCTCGGGATTGGCCCGACCCATGTGCAGGACCTTGGACTTGGCCTTGGCCTTGTTGAACTCCAAGAGGTTTGCACAGGCCCACCTCTCAAGCCTGTCAAGGTCCCTCTGGATGGCATCCCTTCCCTCCAACATGTTGACTGCACCACACAGCTGGGTGTCATCAACAAACTTGCTGGAGGTGCACTCAGTCCCACTGTCTGTGTTGCTGACAAAGAAGTTAAACAGCACCAGTCCCAATACCAACTTGAGGAACGCCACTCGTCACTGGTCTCCACTTGGACATCGAGCTGTTGACTGCAACTCTTTGAGTGCAACCATGCAGACAATTCCTTATCCACCAAATGGTCCATCCATCAAATTACGTCTTTCCAATTTAAAGACAAGGATGTTGCGCGGGACAGTGTCAAACACTTTCCTTTCTGTCCTTTCTGATCCACTGAGTATATGCTTGTATTTCCAAAAGGAGCATTTATGAGATAATGTGCTTGTTTTCTTTGGAGATGGAATGACCCTTCTAGTCTTTCTGGGCTCTGCCAAGGATGCTCATGGGCAGCGTGAGTTGGTTTTCTTGTCTGCTTAGGAGGGACATTCTGTCTTCTGCAAAGTGCTTTGAACTTACTGGTGCTGTATGCTATGCAATTGCACTTGGCTTTTTCATGCTTACTCTGCTTGAGTGAGTTTTGTTCCTAAAATATGTCTTTGCATATTGTGCAACCACTAGGGAAACCATATACTAGAATGACCTTATTGCTAAATGTGCATTTTCTCAGTTAACTTACATAGTAAAATAAATTTGGAGAATGTTTGAATTGGAAGCTGTGACTTAGAAATAATTTTTGACAAAATTATAAAGCAATAGTAAAGTAAAAGGCAAAGTTACATGAATGTCATGAGAGAGCGAAATTATATGTTTTAGGATTGGCTGGTTTTGAAGAGAACTGGTTTGGTCAGTACTGAATACAAGAGGGCCTTTCATCTTTTCACTGGAATTATAAAAGTATCACTCTGAGACTCTGCTCTGTGTTATTGACTCATTAAAGATGGTTTTACCAACACCCATAAAAAATGCAATTAGTAGCTTATGGCATCTTGAAATGACACATATAGTTGTTGTTGTTATAGGTGCCACAATTGCATGGCAGATGAGTTGAGATGAAGGACCCTTTTCCATCCATGCTCCTGCAGTGAGCTCAGTGCTGCAGCATGAGTGCTGCCTGCCACGTCTTCAGTGAAATATTTGGGCCCTCAGCTGCCAGCAGCAGTGGCTTGGGTATCCAACTATAGTGCTTTGGTTTCTTCCTACAGTGCTTGTATGGTTGTTGTACTGCAACGAGAAGAGTCAAAGTTAAAATGCACATTTTGTGCTTTGAGATGTGATAGCTTGGCTCACAGGGAGGTGCCTGGAAAGCCTGTTCCTACAACTGGGACCAGTCCCGCTTCCTTCTGGGATAAGCCCTAACCTTGCTCTGGAGTGAGGGTGCTCAGCCTGCAAACTTCCTTTTTCCTCATGCTGTTTCAGGGTGCTAGCAGATGAGCTGCATGATTAACTCACCATTTAGCACTTATTTCCTGGCTGAGCCAGAGCCTGGTTTTGTGGATGGCCTCGTGTTTCTTTTTCCTGTAGCTGTGTAAGCCACTGTGCTGAAATTGCAGCAGTTGCTTCCTAAAGTGGATGATGCCCACACGGCTCCTGGAGGGGGTCCTGTGGGTTCTGTGCTGTGATGTGGGAGGGCCCTGATGACATTAATGGTGATAACCGCCTCTCCTTGTACCCACAGGGGTGTCAACTGGCAGCTGTAAATGGTGACATGGGACAGTTGTGCAGCAGCGTGCCGCACTGCCACTTCAGGGTGGGGAGAGCCTGCACTGGGAATGCTGGTGGGAGCCTGGGATTGACTGATCCTAGTGAGTCCCTGCAAGCATGACTGCCAAAGCAAGTGGGCTGCCAAAGCTGCTGGCTCTGTGGCAGACAGTGCTTCCAGGCTCAAGCTTTCCTCTGCATGGAGAGCTCAGCAGGAGCAGGGAGACCCTGCGATTCACCAAGACATGATCTCTTCTTGGGGCATATAGAGGCTTGGTGTGTTCAGCCAGGAGCTGCTGGGCTCACCAGGGCGTGGGTGGGGGTCTGCTCTCAAGGCGGAGCTCCTGCTGAGCCTAGCCCTGTAATCCCATGTTCTTCTTCATTTCTAGCCTTAAGTTCCACATTCCCCTTCTTGTGTGTAGTCACCAAAAGTTCCTCGATGCTGCTCCCACTGTAGCGGTGGTGCTGCTCTGCGTGAAATCCCTCCTGGCTGCTGCCACTGCCGAGTCTGACTCAAGGCTGGTTTAACCTGCTGATGTGAGGAGACTGTGAATCAGATCCTACCGTGCAACCACACCAGAACAGAAAGTGTTTAAAATAAAATGTGCTCAGCCTGTTCCTCCCTGCCTCCCCTATCTTCACCCTGACCTCCAGGAGCACCATGTGATGTTGAAACAGTCTTGTGAGTGGTCAAATTGTGAGAAAAGGATCTTTTCCAAGTACTATAGCACTATATAACCTAACTCAAATATGTACTGTAGATCAGAGGCAACATCTCAGCTTGTTCTATTAAAGTATAATTAATTACCATTTCAATAGTGCTACTAGGTGTACATATTC